>NW_027361932.1:600000-1030000 GCF_039654945.1 Dendrobates tinctorius | reverse complement strand
CAATACAACTAGAAAATACTTACGTTCGGGAGGCAAGGACCGGTCTTAAAAATGACAAGGCACGATGGTATCTGTACTTCGTGCCGGTCCTTGCCGCAGCACCACTGCGAACCTGCTTCTCCTGACGGATATCCCTGTTGAAGCGGTCCTTCATCGAGCACCAACGGGTTCTGACTTTGTTCACTGTGGTGGAAAAAAAAAAAAAGAAAAAAAGTAAGACTATGCACTGGAGGCTGTGATCATCCAACTGTGTGTGATGATAGAAACTCCATGGAGTTAATAGCATCACACACAGTTGGGTGATCCCGGCCAAGATCACTGCTGCATCACACTGCATTTAAATACTTACGAAAATCCTTGCGGACCCGGGGAGAGGCGTTGTCCCAGCCATCCATCAGCGATGCGGCCACCTCGTTCCAGAGCCGCCGGATCACCACGTTGTCCGAGTGCAGTTGGTGACGGGTGTCCCACAACGGGACTCGCTCCTGGACTAGACGGATGAGCTCGTCGTTGTCCAGGGCGAGGTCCTCCTCCCGCTGTGGAGCCTAGAAAAGAAAGAAAAACATTAATCTTTGAAAGATTTTAAAATAAAAAATCTAGAAAACTAGCTGAAGAGCCCGGTGCTGCCCGGGCATAGTAACTAACTGTGGTTAATTATAGAAAATTTTAATTATCCTCCATCCCATAGTCCCGTGCCCATATACCATCATACATATCCTCCATCCCATAGTCTCGTGCCCATATACCATCATACATATCCTCCATCCCATAGTCCCGTGCCCATATACCATCATACATATCCGCCATCCCATAGTCCCGTGCCTATATACCATCATACATATCCGCCATCCCATAGTCCCGTGCCCATATACCATCATACATATCCGCCATCCCATAGTCTCGTGCCCATATACCCAAACAAACAAACATACACACACACACATACATACACACATACACACTTTGAGCTTTAGATATTGATACACAAGCCATGAAAAAAATTTTTGTTTTAAATGAAAATAAATGCAAAAAAAGCAACAAACACCGAAAAAAACAACCATGAAAATTTTAAAAAAATACTTTAAAAAATACCAAAAAAAAAAGAAAATAAACCAGCCTAGAAATTAAGTTTAAAAAAAAATCTGTAACCAAAAAAGCAGCAAAAACACCAAGGAAAATTACCAAAAAATACTAATAAAAATTTACCAAAAACATAAAAAAAATAAACACCTGAAAGAATTTTCAATACAGTTCGAAAAAAAAAGAAAAAAAACCAGCATAGAAATTAAGTAAAAAAAAAAAACAGTCCGTCTGTACTTACATCACGTCTTCCCGCCCGCACTTGGCCTTGCTGCTCCTGCCGTTCCTCCGGTGGTGGTGGCGTGATGGAGGATGAGGTCTGAAAATTAAACAAAAAAAATTAACCACATGTGTTTATTTTTTCCAATCCATACGGAAGCATGGTACTCACTTCTTCTGCCTCTTGCCCTGTCCCGGGGACATATTCCTCACCAGATGAAGACATGCTGCAATAAAAAAAAAGAGACATAAGTACATAGTAATGTATTGAAATTTCAGCCAGACATTAGGTTTTTCATACTTACATTGGTGCAGCTTGTGCTGTGTGTCCACTCGTGAGCAATCCTTAAAGTATTGTGGAATCCCAGTGCCCACACCATTTTATCACCTTGGTTTAATTTTTTTTTTTACTGTCTAGACCACATTTCAGTCGTGTTTATCTTAGAAACGCATGCGCATAAAAACGCAAGCGTGCGCAAGACCATGCGCATGTATGCGCTCCCATAGGCTCCAATGTGGTGTTTTTGCGCATTCCGTGCGCAAGCGTGCGCATGCGTTTTTTTGACGAGACAGGGCGGAACCAAAAATGCAACATGTTGCGTCTGACGCGCCTGGCGCGAAAGACAAAAAAACGCATGCGCACGAAAGCGCAAGTATGCGCAAGACCATGCGCACGTCATGTTAAATATAGGTGCGCAGTGCGCATGCGCACTGGTGCGCACGATGCGCTGCGCACAAAAGCGCAAATGTGAAACCAGCCTAAGCATAGTAAATAATTAATCAAAATGTAGGTATACAGTATATACAGTATGTATACATCTATGGGTTAATATATGTGTCAATCATTCAGAACCTTTATGTTTAAGTCAAAGCGAAGACTAGATTTGGAGACCGTCTTTTACTTTGGAGGACATTGGATGTCCATATCTTATATATAGCTAATGATTTAAACGAAAGCTGTCACTTACGTTTACTGTAAACCATTAGGTGAAGCGTGATACTGTAGCACTGGCGTCTTAGCCCTCTGCCCCTCTCCTTATAAAATGTGTTCAAAGCGCTGCCCATTGGACGGGGGCGTGGTTTGCAGGGGAAGGGAGCAGACCTGTTCATCAGGAGCTCCTGCAATTCCCCTATTTGAAGAGGCTTAAATCTACTAAAGGTGGAAAATTTTGTGACTTAAAACCTTTAGAACATGCCTGGATCCACCTACAAGAAGAAAGAAGCTGATATTGCTGAGAAAAATCATATGCTGGGACGAGAAAGCAGTGGAAGACCAGGCAGAGGCCTGACTTCAGCCGGAGGTAAACAAGCTGTACCTGCACCTCAAGCCAGACAAGCCTTGGTGAAGTCAGAGCCTTCCAAAGCACCTTGGATTCGTGGGACACCTGTGGGGAAGAAATCCTCCCCTAAAGCAACTCCAGTACTTGAAGACAGACCTAGGAAAGAAAGTCGGGAGATCGCAGTGAGCCCAGGCGCTGGGAGGCAGAAGAGAGGAGCCAGAGATGACTCAGCAGTTCTCACAAAGCCAAGACCTGTTGGTGGATCTACAATCAAGCAGGCAGGAGGATTAAGAGTGGAAGCGCCAGCTTTTGTTCCTTGGACACAAACAAAAAATGGATTTACAACAGAGGATGCGACTAAGGAGGAGCAGGAGACAGTGACAAGCACATGGAACCGGCCTGGGGAATCCCTAGGTCTCTGGACAGAGAGGGAGCCACCTGGAGTGCATTTTGGAGAACGGGAGCAGGAGGGGAGAGCCATAACAACAGGGAAGGAGAAAGCAGGACAAAGGAGTACACAAAAGTCTGAAAAAGTTCAGCAGATAACTGAAGGGGTAAGCAGACTCATACAATTCATTTCTACATCCCCTACTATGAAGCGGAGTACCTCTATTAAATCTTCCCATAAGAGCCCTAAAGTTACAGATCGCGTGGAAAATAGTTATGTATGTAATGAGAAGCCATGCAATAACAAATTTAATAGAGGGGAAGATAGAGGGAATGTTCATAACAAGGAAAAATCACAGCAGTCTCTGATTACATGCTTTAATTCTTGTGAGTCTGGTCTGCAGTTAAATGGGACTAAACCTGCTCCTTCTGCTGATAAGAGTGGAGTACATATGGGACTGTTGGTTGAGGGGGGGCTCTACTTCCGATCCCCAAGAATATATGGTACAAGCTAATGTAAAACTTAAAGGGGCACCCCTAAGTAAATCCTCAAAGCACCCGGAATCTTTGGTTGGGAGATCAGATCAATTGGAGGACTCTCTTTATTTATCAGAAGAACTGGAGAGTGTATATTCAGAGAAGATTTTTAAAGGGACAGATTTTTTTGAACTCAGTAAAAGTGATTATTTTAATGATGATTCTGATAAATCTTCATCCACAAATTCCTACTTGGGAGTTGATGATATACGGGGAAACTTAGAGCCTATTGAAAATTCTTTACAACAACTGGACATAGCTAAATTGGATCAGGGGAAACATGGAAAATCCTCTTCCAATTTGATAGACGAGATACCTGCATCTGACGACTATCCAACAGAGGCCTTTATGGTTAGCATGTTTAAAGCTCTTCTTACATCAGTGGAACTTTTGGGGAAAGAAGATAATGCTGATATCATCTGTAATGTATCCTGTGATCCCACTCTTAAAAACATTGACCTTAAGCAATTAAATAAATCCAAAGCCTCTGAGGCTTTCATAAAAAGACTTTTTAGTGATACATTAATGATTTTGACCGACTACACCCATTCAACCTCGTCTAGAGTCTCTGATGGTCCTCTTTGTGGTCGGAAAATGAAGATCCCCTCTAATAATAAAAAATGCAAAATAACGCAACATAGAGATGTTCATATTTCCCCTACATTAACAGATTCATTAGATAAGATTCGAAAAGATATTGCTTCTCTAGAAATTCATATGGCTAACTTCGAGGACTTTAGAAGAAAAAATAATGTCAAGATCAGAGGGATTTCTGAGTCAATACACTCTTCTCAATTAAAAGATTATATATCCTCGATGATCTCTCACTTGATCCCTGACATTAATGAGAGATGTTTGGTTGAGAGAGCGTTTAGGATACGAAGGCCGCCCTCTCTGCCGCAGGGCTTAGCAAGTGATATAATTGTATCCTTTTACCCCAACTGGATAAGAAGTGCGCTCCTGAGTATTTCAAAAGAGCCAAGATTTCTATCTTCCAAATACAGTCATCTGATCTTCCTCAAGGACCTTTCAAGAGAGACTTTACAAAAAAGGAAAGCGTTTGCACACACCACACGTGAACTCAGGCGAGCTGAGATACCATACACCTGGACTCTTTCTTCAACTCTTCAAGTAAAATATGCATCAAGAGTGATTCCTATTTCTTCTCCGG
This sequence comes from Dendrobates tinctorius, assembly GCF_039654945.1. Taxonomy (NCBI): domain Eukaryota; kingdom Metazoa; phylum Chordata; class Amphibia; order Anura; family Dendrobatidae; genus Dendrobates; species Dendrobates tinctorius. The sequence continues at coordinate 1,025,326 of NW_027361932.1, read as the reverse complement.
ATGAGGGAAAGGACTTCCTCAAGTGCGCTGGAATAAGTACTCAAAAGGTTATCCCGAGACTTTCAACGTCGAAATCGGATCTTCCTCTTGGCTGATGGTCTTGTAATTTATTTGTTGCTGTTCAATCTAGAGTTACATATAGAATTGTATAAAGAAATATTTTCCACTTTTATATAGTTTTTTTTTGAAAGAACCAATTTTTTGCCTCCGCTCAGTCCTAGGGACATCACTGGATGTCCCGGACAGGACAGGCTTTCATATTCTTTATATTCAATTTAATATGATTTTTTTTTAGGTATAGCGGTATCTATGATATATATAACGTACCTAGCTATTTAAAAATTTTTCTGAAGTATCAGGAATATAATACGTGTATTGATCTTTTTTTTTTTTGAGCTACCACAATTGTGTAAAATTTAACACAATATGTGTACTGTTTTTTTTTTCTGACGGCTATTATAAGTATATTGATCTTTGCATTTGTATTGTAATCCTTTCTTCCTACAGGTTTTTTGCAAAAAAAGCAAAAATTGATTAGTACATTCTTACAGACATAGGTACTTAGAGTTGAATAGCATACAATTTGCTTTGCGATTTGTTACACTACTTGTACAACACGTATGTTTGCCTGTCTAATTCCCCACTTTGTGGGGTATCGATTATGTTTTCCCTACCCTAATCCCTTCGTTTTGTTCTGTACCCTTTTCCCCTTCCCTCAAAAAATTCTAAAATTAATAAAAAATATTGAAACACAAAGCGCTGCCCATTGTGTTGGATTGTCAATGCGACCCTCTTCTCCCACTCTTGACACACTGATAGCAACACTGCAGAAAGAATATCTTTATTATATTTGCTTGATAAAGACGGGTCACCGTTGAAACGTCGCCACCTGAGGATCAGTAAAGTATCCACTTTTTTCACATTTAATTTGGAGTGCTGCCTATTTTTCTTGATTTATTAACTCGGTTGTTTTGACACTGCTGAATAGGTTTTGCACCAATTTTATAATTTTGGTAGTGCTGCCCTTTTTTTTGATTTATATATATATACCGTATATATATATATATATACATGTAAATAAAATATTCATATTAAACAAACACAAGGATCAATAATGTACTGTATGCCTGAGGAAAATGGAAACTAAAAGGAGATCTGAACAAGTATTCACTAGGTCTCCAGATTTACCAAGACAAAGATTTATGGAAGTGAACCATTGGAAGAGTGTCAAATGTGCATATTATGAGATCAGGCGGGCAACAGAGGAACTTTTTGGAGAAAAAAAGTATGAAAATATTTAAAAGGAGATATCAATATACTGTATATGTATGCCTGAAAATAATGTCTCATAAATATAGAAAGATTACAAACTCTATTTCAACATAATGAATTTTCAACAGATACTTTGTACAGAAAATGAATTATATGGCGATTCACAATCTGATTATAAGCAGGATATTCACACTGCTATGCTCACCTCCAGATGCTAGAGAATTAATATGGGCTTTAAAGTGATAAAAACTACCCCTGAATATTCTGAATATTTTTCTACCCCTAAATATGGAAGAGAAGAATTTCTGTGTCAGGGACTGATAGAGAGCTGATAACTCCTGGCTGTCTGAATGTGTGTCACTGGAGGGGCTGCATTCCTCAGCGATCCTCGTGTGATCAATTACACCAAAAGATGACTGATGGAGTGGATGAAAGGGTTACTGAAGAGGAAAGGGGAGGTAGTTTTTAACACTTTAAAGCCCACATTAATTCTCTAGCATCTGGAGGTGAGCACGGCAGTGTGAATAGCATGCCAATAATCAGATTGTGAATCGATGTATAATTCCTTTTCCAACATATTCAGTTGTACAAAGTATCTGTTGAAAATTCATTATGTTGAAATAGAGTTTGTAATATGTCTATATTTATGAGACATTATTTTCAGGCATGTCTTTTGTATGTTAGCTTACTGACCGAGCACTTTGCCATCCACCAGGTGGTGATATTAATTATAGCAGGTCCCTACTTACCTATAAATGCAGTAATTGCTGACAGAGGTGTCCACATTCACCCAGGAATTCAGACATCAGCCTTAGAGAGGTATTCACACAGGTCAGGGACCCATCAGACTTTGAGACCGCCTTGACGTTGGCTGGTGGGCAGATAGTATCTGGCCAAATTTTATGGTAAGCGTCTCATATTTTTTCCTAATACTCCAAAGTTGTATTGCTATTCAAATTTCATATGTTCAACATTGGCATGCTTTAGCATGATAGAGTGCAACCTTCCTTTGTATATTGTATATGGGGGTAGCTCCTCTTGGTAGGCACCTATTCACACTAGTCTGTATGTGCTAGTCAGTTTTTTTGTCTTTTGTATGTTAGCTTATTGACCGAGCACTCCGCCCTCCACCAGGTGGTGATTTTAATTATAGCAGGTCCCTACTTACCCATAAATGCAGGCATTGCTGACAGAGGTGTCCACATTCACCCAGGAATTCAGACATCAGCCTTAGAGAGGTATTCACACAGGTCAGGGACCCATTAGATTTGAGACCGCCTTGACGTTGGCTGGTGGGCAGATAATATTTGGCCAAATTTTATGTTAAGGGTCTCATATTTTTTCCTAATACTCCAAAGCTGTATTGCTATATAAATTTCATATATTCAACATTGACATGCTTTAGCATGATTGAGTGCAACCTTTGTTTGTATATTGTATATGGGGGTAGATCCTCTTGCTATGCACCTATTCACACTAGTCAGGATGTGCCAGTCAGTTTTTTTGTCTTTTATCAGCTGTGTCAGCTTGCTTGTCTATCAGTAGTGATTGCCTATCAGCTGTGCCACCTGCCTGTCTTTCAGCTGTGCCCACCTGCCAGTCTTTCAGCCGTGACCACCTGCCTGTCTTTCAGTTGTATCTGACTGCCTGTCTATCAGTCACGCCTGCCTGCTTGTCAATCTTCACCAGCCAGTGCTCATCTGTTAGTCAGCCAGTCCAGTCTGAAGTCGTGATTACCGTTTTCCTACAACCTCTTGCTGCTACAACCATTCCTTCATTCGGGCTGTCCCAGCTGCCCATCACTAATGGGTCAGCTGTCATCTTCCCAAGGTCAGTCTTGGCGTAGCACCTGGTTCCACCTCCTTATTGTCTCCTTGCATCTCGGACTCATCAGCCGCCATGTATCCGAGGTCAGAATTCACCACCCAGCCCGTTACAGACTCGAGGGTCAACATTATTTAACTGAAGCTTCATATTGCATGTGGTGGCACTGCAGGGAAATTGAATACATACAGATAGATGGTCCAAAACATTTGGGTTACCCTTTGAAAGTCTGACAAAATGGAGTAGTTATCAAATTAGGATAACTCCTTTATAATGACCTATGAATACCACTGTCTTTTAAATAGATCCCTAACACATCTGTCTGATTAAATCAGATATGTGTGCCGATTTGTCCTGAATTCAATAAAAAAAAGAATATCAGCTCTTTTTAATGACTAGAAATTATTTAACCATTCATATTTTAAAGATGACAATATGCAGCAAAATATTAGAAAATCACCAAATGACATTCAGATTCAATAATTAGATATAAAATTATACACACAATTTGTGGATTATTAGATTTAATTAATTAATCCATTAAATAATTATCAGGATTACAGATGCATTATGATACAGTGAAGACTTGTGAGGTAGTGGAAGTGTTAAGCATAAGATGTGATACATTTACTTGGCATACACTTAATTGATTGCTGAAACTCATTCAAAAGAAGTGACATTCTGTGAATCTCCAGATGAAAAGAACGATTTGGAAACATGCCATCTCTGGCTCTATGTGACCTTTCTAAGCACAAAGAATGAAATCTGTGTGCCCTTCTCATAGACGCCTAAGTATAACTGTATCTCACCCCACTCCTTGCTCCACATTCAATTTAGTCTCATGTAAAATCAATACCTAATTATCTGTACCTCTGTTGTGTACCCTCCCAATCACCAAAATTCAAGGACTCTGATAGGTACTTACAGCAAACCTCTCAAGTAGATGTGCTATGGATGCTTGACTATAAGATAACCTAGACATACAAGACAGGTAGTCCTTTCATATTACTATCTTGTCCTATCTTGGTACCAGCTCTGCAGTGCACTGTTATGAATTGGAATTATTTCCGCTAAAATTTTTAGGCAGAAAATCAGTCCAAAGTATTAATCTAAAACATGTGTGAAACAACAGAATGCCTTACCTAGGCCTCTTCGTAATGTTTCGGTCTTACTATGAAACCATAAAAGACTTGATTTGACTTGCATTGAATTCTGTAGTTAATCACTCAGAAAAATGCCTGCTCACGTTGCTGGTAATATTTAGCAGATGTGTAAGGAGGTGGCAGGGACCCTCACATGCCTCCTCTCCTCTGGACACTGTTCACATGATTACGTGCGGCACCTCATGATTCACTAATGTTATTATACTTGTTATGTACTGTAATGTGATTTGTTTGTCATGTACCGTGTATAGGCTTAGGGACAGATTAGGATTAGTGATGAGCGAGCATGTTCGCCACTACTCGGTACTCGCGGTACTCGGCGAGCAACAAGCATTTCCAGGATTATTCGGCGGGAGCTCGGGCCTCCGCCCTGCAAGTTTGGCACTCTTTAGAGCACCAATCAACATGCAGGGAATGTCTGCCACCCACTGTAATGCCATAGCCATCTTTGTTGTGGTATTACAGTGATTGGCTGGCCGCACAGCGTCATCACGTCTATATCAGACCTGGAGCCACCCTGCTCGGCCCAGTCACCTCCAGAATCAAACAGTGTAGAGAGAGCTGCTGCTGAGATAGGGAGAGATTTGTGCTTTTATTAGTTAGTGTGGGTATACCAGCGTTGAATCCACATATTCAGCTAAACCAACAGTCCTTCTAAAGACTAATTACAGGGTATATAGATTGCAGTGCTAGGTAGGCAGGGGAGTGTATGTGCGTATATACATATCAGTGCAAGGCATGCAGGCACTGTATGTGGGTATATAGATATCATTGCATACATCAAGAGGGTCCATTCCATTACTGTGTGCTGTTGCCTATTACATATATTGACCGTATATATATATATATATATATATAGCCCCAGGTATCAGTGGCCAGGAATAATTTTTGTTGGCATCTTAATCCTGATTATTTTATTCCAAAGCAATCCAAAGCTCCCTTTTATTTCTCCATTTGCTTGTTGACACAGCACAATACAGCCAGAGCCTTTTCATAGTACAGCGTAAAAATCCCGCTAATTTAAAAGGGGTTGCCCATCCCAGCCATCACATCTGAGTGCGTAAAAATTTCTGACATTTTTGTGGTACTGTTAACCCCTTCGCACCCGAGCCTGTTTTTGCCTTCGTGACCGGGCCAATTTTTTCAATTCTGACCAGTGTCACTTTATGAGGTCATAACTCTAGAACGCTTCAACGGATCCTGCTGATTCTGACATTGTTTTCTCATGCCATATTGTACTTCATGATGGTGGTAAAATTTCTTAGATATGAACTGTGCTTATTTGTTAAAAAAATCGAAATTTGGCGAAAATTTAGAAAATTTTGCAATTTTCAAACTTTTAATTTTTATGCCCTTAAATCAGAGAGTGATATCGCACAAAATAGTTAATAAATAACATTTCCCACATGTCTAGTTTACATCAGCACAATTTTGGAAGCATAATTTTTTTTTTAGGAAGTTATAAGGGTTAAAAGTTGACCAGCGGATTTCTCATTTTTACAACAAAATTTACAACACCATTTTTTTGGGGACCACCTCACATTTGAAGTGAGTTTGGGGGGTCAATATGACAGAAAATACCCAAAAGTGACACCATTCTAAAAATTGCACCTCTCAATGTACTCAAAACCACATTCAAGAAGTTTATTAACCCTTCAGGTGCTTCACATGAATGAATGGAATGTGGAAGGAAAAAATAAACATTTAACTTTTTTTCACAAACATTTTACTTCAGAACCATTTTTTTTATTTTCACAAGTGTAAAAAGAGAAAATGAGCCACAAAATTTTTTTGTGCAATTTCTCCCAAATACGCCGATATCCCGTATGTGGGGCTAAACCACTGTTTGAGCACACGGCAGAGCTCAGAACGGAAGGAGTGCCGTTTGACTTTTTCAATGCAGAATTGGCAGGAATTGAGATCGGATGCCATGTCGCATTTGGAGAGCCCCTGATGTACCTAAACAGTGGAAACCCCCCACAAGTGACCCCATTTTGGAAACTAGACCCCTTAAAGAACTTATCTAGATGTGTTGTGAACACTTTGAACCCCCAAGTGCTTCACAGAAGTTTATAACGTAGAGCCATGAAAATAAAAAATCATTTTTTTTCCACAAAATGAACTTTTAGCCCCCAATTTTTATTTTCACAAGGGTAACAGGAGAAATTGGACCCCAAAAGTTGTTGTCCAATTTGTCCTGAGAACGCTGATGCCCCATATGTGGAAGAAAACTACTGTTTGGGCACACGGTGGGGCTCAGAAGGGAAGTAGTGACGTTCCTGAATGCAGACTTTGATGGAATGGTCTGCGGGTGTCATGTCGCGTTTGCAGAGCCCCTGATGTACCTAAACAGTGGAAACCCCCCACAAATGACCCCATTTTGGAAACTAGACCCCCCAAGGAAGTTATCTAGATGTGTGGTGAGCACTTTGAACCCCAAGTGTTTCATTAAAGTTTATAATGTAGAGCCGTGAAAATAAAAAAAATCATTTTTTTTCCACAAAAATGATCTTTTAGCCCCCAATTTTTATTTTTACAAGGGTAACAGGAGAAATTGGACCATAAGAGATGTTGTCCAATTTGTCCTGAGTACGCTGGTACCCCATATGTGGGAGAAAACTACTGTTTGGGCACACGTCGGTGCTCGGAAGGGAAGTAGTGACGTTCTGAAATGCAGACTTTGATGGAATGGTCTGCGGGCGCCATGTTGTGTTTACAGAGCCCCTGATATACCTAAACAGTGGAAACCCCCAATTCTAATTCCACCCCTAACCCTAATCCTATCCCTAACCATAACCCTAATCACAAACCTAACACCAAAACACCCATAACCCTAATCCCAGCCTTAGCCCTAGCTGTAAGCCTAGCCCTAGTCCTAGCCCTAACCCTAGTCCTAGCCCTAGCCCTAGCCCTAACCCTAGCCCTAACCCTAGCCCTAACCCTAACCCTAACCCTAGCCCTAACCCTAGCCCTAACCTGCGTGCCTGCTTTTTTTTTCTTTACTTTTTTTCTTTTTGTGACAAGATCACTACCCTGCGATCTGACTTATAGTAATGCCACTTCTCCTCTGATCTCACACTGACAGATGATCAGAGGAGAAGCAGCGTTACTATGTGACAAGATCGCTGCCTGGCACATAGTAACGCGACTTCTCCTGTGATCTCACACTGACAGATGATCAGAGGAGAAGCAGCGTTACTGTGTGACAAGATCGCTGCCTGGCACAGCTGTGCCAGGCAGCGATCTAGTCACACAGTAACGCTGCTTCACCTCTGATCATCTGTCAGTGTGAGATCAGAGGAGAAGTCGCATTACAATGAGTGAGATCGCCGGGAAACAAGCAGCTTTCCCAGCGAGTGCTCTCATTGGCTGCTGTGACGCTGACGTCATCAGGACCTGAACCAATCAGGTCTCGATGACATCGGGGGTCCCAGCATGCATTGTGCACCGGGATCCCCGCGTTGTAAGGTATGTGGGGTCCCGGGGGGCACAAAACCGCCAACAGTAGATAAACGTCGGCGCTGCACAAAGCCCAGCAAGCGCCAACGTTTATCTACTGTGGGCGGTCGGGAAGCGGTTACATTTTTTTGGAGTGTCTTATAGAATTTCTTGACACCATTTTGCTACCCAAAAAAATACTTAGCTGCCCAAAAAATATTTAGCTACAGGGCAGATATTTTACACCGTGCTTTGTCCGCCACACAGATCGCATATCATTCCGCTCAAAATTGTGCCATTTCAGGCCTCCATAGAATTTTTTTGTTGTGTCTTATCTTAGCCTATTTTATGACACAATTTAGCTGGGCAAAAAATTAAAAAAATACAGGCCACATATTGAACAGTGTAGTATTTCTGACAGACGCTTGATCTATCTGTGGGCTACAAAATAAGGCATTTAAGGCCTCCATTCTCATTTTTTGTTCCACCTTACCGTAATTCTATACAGTATTTTTCTGTAAAAAAACAAACATACAGGCCACATATTGAACAGTCTGGTATCTCCGTCAGACGCCTGATCTATCTGTGGGCTTCAAATTGTGGCATTTCAGGCCTCCTTTCTTCTTTTTTGGCTGTGTCTCACTAATTCTATACAGTATTTTTCTGTAAAAAAACAAATATACACATACAGGCCACATATTGAACAATGTGGTATCTCTGTCAGACGCCTGATCTATCTATCTGTGGTCTACAAATTGTGGCATGTCAGGCCTCCATTCTACTGTATTTGCTGTCTGTTAACCTACAATGACTTGCGAAAGTATTTGGCCCCCTGGAACTTTTGAACCTTTTCCGACATATCATGCTTCAAACATAAAGATACCAAATGTAAATTTTTGGTGAAGAATCAACAACAAGTGGGACACAATTGTGAAGTTGAATGAAATTTATTGGTTATTTTAAATTTTTCTAGAAATTCAAAAACTGAAAAGTGGGGCGAGCAATATTATTTGGCCCCTTTACTTTCAGTGCAGCAAACTCACTCTAGAAGTTCATTGTGGATCTCTGAATGATCCAATGTTGTCCTAAATGACTAATGATGATAAATATAATCCACCTGTGTGTAATTAAGTCTCCGTATAAATGCACCTGCTCTGTGATATTCTCATGGTTCTGCTTGATGCAGAGAGAGCATCATGAAGACCAAGGAACACAACAGGCAGGTCCATGATACTGTTGTGGAGAAGTTTAAAGCCGGATTTGGATGCAAAATGATTTCCAAAACTTTAAACATCCCAAGGAGCACTGTGCAAGTGATCATATTGAAAAGAAAGGAGTATCATACCACTGCAAATCTACCAAGACCCGGCTGTCCTTCTAAACTTTTATCTCAAGCAAGGAGAAGACTGATCAGAGATGCAGCCAAGAGGCCCATGATCATTCTGGATGAACTGCAGAGCTCTACAGCTGAGGTGGGACAGTCTGTCCATAGGACAACAATCAGTCGTACACTGCACAAATCTGGCCTTTATGGAAGAGTGGCAAGAAGAAAGCCATTTCTCAAAGATATCCATAAAAAGTATCATTTAAAGTTTGCAACAAGCCACCTGGGAGACATACCAAACATGTGGAAGAAGGTGCTCTGGTCAGATGAAACCAAAATCGAACTTTTTGGCAACAATGCCAAACGATATGTTTGACTTAAAGGCAACACAGCTCATCACCCTGAACAAGGGTGTTTATGATGCCCATTCAAAAAATGTTTACACTTTATGTTGAGGTGTCCCTCCCCCAGGGGAAAATGTTTCTCAGTCCATACTTTTAGTGTATGGGCATTACAAGTATAGGAGACCCGCTCCTGTAAACTGGGAATACAGTTTTAGTAGGCCATCCTCCACATCTCTTCAGACACCACGACTAGAACACAAGGGTGAATGTGTTCTGTGATGCAACAGCCACTTTTTTGCCAGGGTGTTTATGAAGATTGTTAAAAAAAATATTTACACAATAGGTTGATGTGTACCTCCCAGGGGAAAATGTTTATCAGCCCATACACTTAGTGTATGGGCATTACAAGTATAGGAGACCCGCTCCTGTAAACTGGGAATACAGTTTTAGTAGGCCATCCTCCACGTCTCTTCAGACACCACCACAGGATCACCAGAGTAATTGTGGTCCGTGATGCAACAGTCGCTATACTTTTTTGCCAGGGTGTTTATGATGTCTGTAAAAAAAATATTTACACAGTAGGTTGATGTGTACCCCCCTGGGGGAAATGTTTGTCAGCCCATACACTTAGTGTATGGGCATTACAAGTATACGAGACTCGCTCATGTAAACTGGAAAAGCATTTTGTGGAGACTATCCTCCACATTTCTTCCTTGGGGGATTGGAGTGTGCAAATTTTGGCCAGACCTTGCATTCACTTCATGGGCAAACTTTACGTGACTTAAAAAAAATCAGAATAATGGGAACTTTGGTTTCATGTGGCCATCCAGAACGTATGTTCAAAGGCTTATTGGCGTGAGTGTAACTATGGTGCAGGGCAGGCCTTGCATTCAATGCATAAGCAAATAGTATGGGAGTACCAAATGAATACTGAGAACTGTGGTTGCATGTGGTCATCCATGATGTCTGTTCAATGGGTTGTTGGGGTGCATCCAAATTTTGGGCAGCCCTGCCACTCACTGCATACACAATAACAGTATAAGAGACCCAATGTTTAATAATGGGAACAACAAAGCATAGCCGGCTGATGGCTCTCTAAGAATAGTGAGGGCTGACTGCTGGCCATCTAAAAATAGACTTTGTGACTTTCAGAGTCCCTCCTTCATAAATGAAACAGGATGTGTATGATGATTTGGCACACACCACATGGCCAAAGAAGGTTGTAAACTGTTAAAATGACATTTCCCAGTGAATGCATTTGTCTTGGTTGAAAGCAATGCTAAAGTTGAAAGACGCAACAAAAATGCTACGTGTGAAATTTTTGATTTGGGTTAATTATTTTGCCTTATATAAAAGTCATTACCCTGGAAAATCCATTTTGGTTTAGTTTTTGTATGTTTTTTGGTGCGCCTGTGAAAATGGTGTAAGCCTCTGACAACATTGTTCGCAGCTGTAACCTGGGAGTCAGAAATTATTCCAGGGGCATTGCCCATGATGTTCCCATGTCATTTTAGCACTGTTTCAAACATTTTCAGTCTTTTTAGACTTTTGAAAGACCCTCGGAGGGGGAGGGGTCATGGTAAAAATACTTGGTTTTCCCATAAACTTACATTGGGCTCGTTGCTAGGGTCGAGTACCTGAGTATTCCAATTTGCTCGACCTGAGCAACAAGCACCCAAGCATTTTAGTGCTTGCTCATCACTAATTAGGATTAGAATAGTAGGGGCATCAAAGAGATAGGGAAAATAATAGAATAGATAGGAGTGTTAGTAAGGTACAGGGAGCATGGGAGTTGTTCAGTGGGGAGGCGTTAAAGTAGGGCAGTGCAGAGCATTAGGGATATAGGGCACTATTCAGAATTGAGAGCCCTCTGTGGTTGATACCTTTTAATGGCTAACTGAAAAAATGGTAACAAATTACAAGCTGTCGAGACTACTCAGGTCTCTTCATAAGGCATTGACTAATACAAAATTTGAAGAATCACATATTTATGCACAAAACAGTACAGAAATAATGCAATAGATAAGACAAGTGACGTGAAGCAGAACTATTATTATGGGAGAGTGATAGACAGTTTTGGCCATAAATATTGGAACAGTTCGTAGATAAGGAGTGTGAATGTTTTATTGTCCTCTGATTTGGGTCTGGTTCTGTGTTGTGATGCCCCCACAAGGTCTTAAGAGCAAATTCCTTATCTGATATAAAAAGACATAAATCCATTTGACACATTCATTCCTGCTCTGAGTGTGTCAAAGGTTTTTATGAGTTTATACTCCCAGACCCTTCTGTCTCTGAGATTTGAAATTACCTTTCAAAACAAGTAATTTCATGTCTATGGTGCTTTGATCAGGTATGCAAAAATGTTTTGCCACAGGTAGATCCATTCTTTCTTCTGTTATTGTGTGACGATGAGAATTCATCCGTGTTCTCAGTTTTTGCCCGAATATTTTTCTATCTACTGGCTAACACGGTGCAAAGATATACATCTTTCCTGTATCAGATATAGTAAAGACACTTCCTGTTTAGGGAGCAGAGCACGGGCAGCTTTGCCCAGGGTAGGTGTAGGGAGCAGTAAAGAAGACAATCTGCCAGCCATGGGGATAGAGCTGCTATGGCAGAAAGAGGCCCCAGACTGAGGATCGTACAGATGGACACCGGCTCAAGGACAACCATCCTAGGAAGGATCCTGGGTCTACGATCGGGGAAGGAGTAGCTGGGATGGCGATCCTGGCACCTTTCATTATTGTAACTAGATGAGGGAATGGCAGGGAGCTGGTGGGACTGAAGGCATGGATGGGACAGAGATTGTCTAGCGATAAGGCAGGGATTGCTGGAAAAAGAGAGACAGAGTTGGCAAGAAGAGCACAGACTGCCCAGAAGGCAGGGAATGCTCAGAAGATGTCTTGTTGTGTAACCTGTGCTGTATGTGTGATGGATGCCCTGCTATTTAGTAAATTTAAACTGATGGAAAAGAACTTTGCCTCAGATATGTTTTGCAGAGCTCAGGACCTTGGAGCCGGAGTGACAGAACCTGAAAGGACTCTGACAGTGAATGTACGTGTACTGTTGCGTATGCTGTACATGCAGCAGAAGTGACACTGTATTCTATCTGTGGAGCGCCAGGGTGTGGGAACAGTACAGCCCATTGCTACGACTACCACCCTGGCCCCCTTACAGATGAATTCATGAACTCATGGAAAGTAACATTTTGTTTTGAAGAATGTCCAAATTTCACCCCCAAGAAGACACTGAAGTATAAAATATATAAGTAATAGGAATGAGCGAATGTGCTCGTTGATACTTGGATATCACTTCAGTATCTGAGTGCTTGAATGTGCTCTCCACTTAGTTCATGCTCGTATTTGAAATTCTAATCCCTGCCTTGCATTTTTGGTGCCTGTTACATAGCCAATAAGCATACAGGGATTGCCTGCCAGTTACTGTAATGCCACAACCATCTTGGTAATAGCATTACTGTGATTGATTGGCCATATGACATCATCAAAGGTTAAAAAGAACAGGCACCACAACGTTCAGCTGATTAATGCCATTGCACAGCTCAGGGACAGTTCGTATTGGGGGAGAGAGTGCTTGTTCAGGGATGTGTGTGCGCAGTTGAGCGAATCACAGTCCTCTAGCGTTGATACTGGTGCTGATTCTGAACCATCAGATTAACAACCCTTGAAAGGGCTAAATCTCTGCTTTGCTATTTGTATCAGATACATTCTGCATTTAGCCTAGGACGGGGTAGTTGTAGGACCAGGGAAAGTGGCAGAGTCCAGTCTCTAGGCAGAGCTTAGGGTTTGCAGTCCATTGCTAAATATATACAGTATATAACACTCCAAAAAAGCGTTGAAAAATTTGTGTGGATTCAATTACTCAGCCATACAGAATTATCTGCTTTGTGTTAAATTTCAGTGGTAAATTATGCTCCAAAAAAGTTCCAAAATTTTGTATTTATTAAATTATTCATCCATACAGTTTAACGCAGTTCTTGTTACATTATGGTGGTATATAAAACTGCCAAATAAGTTCCAAAATTTTTTAGTCATCTATACAGTTTAACATGCTTTGTGTGAAATTACGGTGAATTAAATGTTTTAAAAACCACTTAGCCTGGTACAGTTCACAAAATATTTTTAGTAAAAAAATTGACAATTGTCATATATACTGTAGGACCTGCCTAGTGTGAAATTTTTTTGGTTTGAAATTCAAAAACAAAATAGGCCTGCTACAGGTGTACAAATTTGGTTATTCAAAAACTGACTATTGTCATATATAATATATAACTTGATTTGTGTGCAATTTCATTGGTTTGAAATAAAAAACAAAATTTGCCTGCTAAAGTTGTACAAATTTGGCCCCTCAATACTTGGTCCTCAGGTGCAACTATTTCTCCCGGAGTGGCATCCTCGCCTTGTACCAGTACATGTCCAGGAACATCACCCATGTCCTTACCAACACAGTTACTGGGGTTATCCACTTAACCAACATGTGGACAAGTGTTTGTGGTCAGGGGCACTAAATTTCTCTGATAGCACACTGGGTGAACATTGTGGAGGCTACTGATGCCGAGGATTGATGGCCCTACTTCTATCAGGGTTTACTACACCTCCTACACCACTTCCTGCACCCCCTCCTGCTCCTCCTCATCCTTCATCTCTGATGTGCTATCTAAGAGCACACATCAGCTGGAAGTTCTGCAGCGCTGCCTCAGCAAAGTAGCAACAGACCAAACAGATCTGTGACTCCAACCAGGTATGGTCATGTCTGATAATGGCCGTAATGTAATGGTTTCTTAAGGCCCCTTTCACACATCAGTTTTTTGCCATCAGTCACAATCTGTCGTTTTTTAAAAAAAACAGATCCGGCGACTGATGCCGCTGGATCCGTTTTTTTCTCATAGACTTGTATTAGTGACGGATTGCGACGGATGGCTTTACATGGTAATGCTGCATGCATGCTGGACATGGCACAGCCTGTGTGCCCACAGGCCTGAGAGAGCAAAGCTCTACTATGGACATTAAGAACTCATCTGTCTGATGTAAGACTGTTTGCCTTGTGCCTTGTGTTCCTGTGACATTGGTTTATGAAGGAAATAAACCATGAAGACTGTTACGTTTTGTCCGTCGTTCACCGGATCTGTCGAAAAATTTTTGTACGGCGGCCAGACACAACGCACAAAGCAACGTTTTTTGTGCCCGTCGAAAAATCGGACCGTGATGGATCCGTCGCTGTCTGTCGTTTGCTAGAATGATAGCCTAAGGGCGCAGGATCTGTCGTCATCCGTCAAATGACAGATGCCAGCGATGGTTCCGTTTGGATCCAATCCAACAAAAGCCCTTGTTCTGTAAAAAAATAAAATAAAAAAACAACAATATCCTTACTTCTCTGCCGTTAACTAGTTTACAACAGGGACCTGTGCTAATGCTGCCGGCCCCGCTGTAAACCACTGCAGAAAGAATTAAATCATGTCTGCGCAGGCACCCTGGCCGACCAGAGACTGATTAGCGTGGGAAAGTTTCTGAACTTCTTCCCAAGCTCCTGAGTTCACCTTAGGTCAGCTAGGGACTCCGCGCAGAGTCACTGACTACTGCTGACGTCAGTGAGGCTGCGCGGAGTCCCTGGCTAACCTGAAGTGAACTCCATAGAGTGGGAAAGTTTGTGAACTTTTTCCCATGCTGTCAGATCACCTCAGGTCAGCCGGGGACTCCGCGCAGCCTCAGTGACGTCTTGTCAGACATGATTTCATTTATTCTGCAGTGGTTTACAGTGGGGCCAGTAGCATTAGCACCGGTCCCTATTGTAAACTAGTTAACCCCTTGTGATGGATTGCAGTAGGGGACCTGACTGAATGGCGGAGAGGTATGGATATTGCTGTTTTTTTATTTTATTTTTTTACAGAACTAGGGCTTTTGTTGGATTGGCAGAATAATAAATTTGGTCTAAAACTTTGTGTATTTATTTCATTAAAATAATTTTTAATTAATAAGTGTGTGTCTTTTTTACCCTTTACTACTATAGGATAAATAATGGATAGGTGTCTTATTGGCATCTCTTCGTTATTAACCCGTCTTAATGTCACCTTTCAATAGCAAGGTGACATTAACCCATTATTAACCTATGAGCCACCACTAAAGGCAATGGGAATAGAGAGGCTAAGTTATAAGATGCGCCTTTTCTGGGGTGGCTGGGGGCAGAATTTTTTAACCACTGGGGGCCAAAAACAATGGTTCCTCTCTAGGCTATTAATATCTGCCCTCACTCACTGGCTTTCCAGGAGAAAATTGTGCGGGAGCCCACACAATTTTGTTCCAAGATTATAGCCTTAAATTTAACCCCTAGAGTTCCATATTTTTCCTAACACAAACTACTAAATTGATTAAACACTGACATATATAAATCATTTTGATATGACATGGTTTACTATATGTAAACCATGTGTCATATCATGTCGGCTTCGGGAATGATTTTACAGAAGCCGGTAATTGATTTAGCGGCTATTATGCTATGTAGAACTGTATGAACTATAAATATACATGTGTCTCAATGACATGTGTATATATATATATATATTGTGGTGCAGTAACCTCTGTTAAAGCTAGGGGGCGCTGTATATGCTACTCAGAATATGCATGTGGGCGTATGTCTGAATGCCCATGATAAAACCTGTATGTGTCTGGCTGTAAGTAATAGGACCTGTAGTGAGGTCATGACCATGTGATCCATACCTCACTTGTGGGTGTTGTCATGTACCATATAGTGTGACTAAGGTTTGGTCACATGTGTTGTGTGTTTGATCCTGAGTGGTCAGAGTGCAAGGTCCCGGAAGGCCTGTGTGTGTTGAAAGTGTCTGGGACTGAACTTCCTGGGAAGCACATGGAAAAGCCCGGACCTGGTAGAGTCTGGGATGGCTCTGTGTAGGGAAGCTACTGCTCGGCTGTGGCTCTGCAACTGTAGACGGCCTAGTGAGCAAGGCACTGTCTGGAACAGTGATCCCAGTGCGGCCGCTTCCCTGATAACCCATGAGGGATAAACTGTAAATAACGCTGACCGGGGTCAGTAAGAGACTTTGTATGCTTTACATGGTAACACTGCATGCGTGCTGGACATGGCACAGCCTGTGTGCCCACAGGCCTGAGAGAGTGAAGCTCTACTATGGACATTAAGAACTCATCTGTCTGATGTAAGACTGTTTGCCTTTTGACTTGTGTTCCTGTGACATTCGTTTATGAAGGAAATAAACCACAAAGACTGTTACTTTCAGCAAAAGTGTTCTTGTGTGCCTCAATATCGCAGCCAAGCGAGTTAATCCCCGTCCACTCATTTGGTGGATCTCTACTATAGATATAAATATACAGTGTGTATATATATATATATCTATCTAACATATAAAGCTCAAAGTGTGTATGTATGTGTGTGCGTGTATGTTTGCCGGGATAGGCATCTGCACCGTCGCAGCTACAGCCACAAAATTTGGCACAGTCGCACGTCTGGACCCCGAGAGCATCCTAAGCTATGTTGCGAGGTGAATTTTAACCCCGCGCGTTCAAATTCACCAAACAATTTTGCCCCTATCTACATACTGGGGGAAAAAGTGTGTGCGCGTCAAGCCCCGCCCCTCATTGTGATGTCACAATGCCCCTATTTGCATACTGGGGAAGCAGTGTGTGCGCGCAAAGCCCCGCCCCTCATTATGATGTCACAATGGTTGCCATGGCGACGCTGATGTCATCAAAGGTTGCAAGCCGCCGCCGCTACCTGAAGAGCCCGGCGCTGCCCGGGCATAGTAACTATCTGTGGTTAGTTACAACAAATTATAATTATCCTCCATCCCACAGTCCCGTACCCATATACCCATCATACATATCCGCCATCCCATAGTCCCGTGCCCATATACCCGTCATACATATCCTCCATCCCGTAGTCCAGTGCCCATATACCCATCACACATCCTCCATCCCATAGTCCCGTGCCCATATATACCCATCATACATATCCTCCATCCCATAGGCCCGTGCCCATATACCCATCACACATATCCTCCATCCCATAGTCAAGTGCCCATATACCCATCACACATCCTCCATCCCATAGGCCCGTGCCCATATACCCATCACACATATCCTCCATCCCATAGTCAAGTGCCCATATACCCATCACACATCCTCCATCCCATAGGCCCGTGCCCATATACCCATCATACACATCCTCCATCCCATAGTCCCGTGCCCATATATACCCATCATACATATCCTCCATCCCAGAGTAGAGTGCCCATATACCCATCATACACATCCTCCATCCCATAGTCCCGTGCCCATATATACCCATCATACATATCCTCCATCCCATAGTAGAGTGCCCATATACCATACCCATCAAACATTCTCCATCCCATAGTAGATTGCCCATATACCCATCATACATATTCTCCATCCCATAGTCCCATGCCCATATACCCATCATACATATCCTCCATCCCATAGTCCCGTGCCCATATACCCATCATACATATCCTCCATCCCATAGTTCCATGCCCATATACCCATCATACATTTTCTCCATCCCATAGTCCCATGCCCATATACCCATCACACATCCTCCATCCCATAGTCCCGTGCCCATATACCCATCGTACATATCCACGATCCCATAGGTCCATGCCCATATACCCATCATACACATCCTCCATCCCATAGTCCCGTGCCCATATACCCATCATACATATCCTCCATACCATAGTCCCATGCCCATATACCCATCATACATATTCTCCATCCCATAGTCCCATGCCCATATACCCATCATACATATTCGCCATCCCATAGTCGAGTGCCCATATACCCATCACACATCCTTCATCTCATAGTCCCATGCCCATATACCCATCATACATCTCCTCAATCTCATAGTCCCGTGCCCATATACCCATCATACATATCCGACATCCCATAGTCCCATGCCCATATACCCGTCATAGATATCCTCCATCCCATAGTCCACTGCCCCTATACCCATCACACATCCTCCATCCCATAGTCCCATGCCCATATACATATCCGCCATCCCATAGTCCCGTGCCCATATACCCGTCACACATCCTCCATCCCATAGTCAACCATTATGACATCATAATGAACAGCGGGACTTGCAACCTATGATGACATCAGTGTCACCATGGCAACCATTATGGCATCATAATGAGGGGCGGGGCTTGATACGCCCACACTGTTTCCCCATTATGTAGATAGGGGCATTATGACATCATAATGAGGGGCGGGGCTTGACACACACACACTTGACACGCACACAGTGCTACAACAGTTCATGCACAACAGTGCACATGCATGTGCCAGTTCATCAACTGGTGTGCAAAGTGACCACGCGCTGGAACTCCACACTACACATGCTGCCAATGCTTTGTGAGCAGCAGAGGCCAGTTGTGAAATACCAGCTCCAATACGCCCATCGGTATTCTGGTCATCCGCCGCACATAAGAACTGAAATATGGGCATGCATTTCTGACATTTGTGCTGTTCTCCAAAACTTTGAGGACTCCACAAAGATGGTCAGCGGCAATGACACCATCATCAGCTCAACAATCCCGACTTTGTGCCTACTTTAATAGTTGCTGCTAAAAATTGAACTTGAAACTTTGCATGTTAACCAGGTGGAGATGGAGGAAGACATGAGACAAGGAGACACTGCCCAGCCTCATCTCATCTGCTCTGCGTGGATTGGGTAAAAATGAGGATGTGAAGGCTGAGAAGGAGGAGGAGGAACAGGAGCTGACTGAGCGCAACAGAGGCTAGTACCCACACATGCTTCATATTTTCTCTCCTACGTGGATGGGCTGAGGAGGGGAATGAGGTGGAAGAAATGGAAGAGGAAGAGGAGGATATGGAAAGTAGTCATCATGGTGGAGACAGGGAAGTGTTGGCTGTAGAGACCTTGGCACATATGGCAGACTTTATGTACCAATGCCTTTCCTGTGACCCTTGCATTACATTCAACTTCGCCAAAAAAGAATAATGGATGTTCACCCTGCTAGACCCATGCTACAAGGAGAATCTTGTATCTATCCTTCCTGAGGTGTAGAGGTCTACTAAGATAGTGCTATAGACACAGAAAAAACACACAGTATGACAAACGTGCATGAATACTCTGTTGTAAAATATATGTAACAGTAAGCAGCAAGTGCTAGTAAGAGATGAAAACAAAAACAGGGTATTTAGTTGATACGTTTTTTGCAAAAAATATATACCAAGCCACTCCACCACGTCACGGTAACCCTTCTCGGAGCAGTCCTATCTAATGTATTTAACCCCTTACCTACAATTGACGTAATATTCCGTCCATGTGACCATGGACCTAATTACCATGGACGGAATATTACGTCATCGCGATCAGCGGCGCCCACGTGGTGAGCGCCGCTGATCGCGGCCGAGTGTCAGCTAATTATCATAGCTGACACCCGGCACAATGTGTCAGGGGCGGTCACGGACCGGCCCCGACACGTTAACCCCTTGCACACCGCGATCAAACGCGATCGCGGTGTACCGGGGGTTAAAGGGAAGCATCGGCAGGGAGGGGGCTCCCTCCGTGCTTCCCTGAGCCCCCCACGGCAGCGCAATGTGCAGCGCTGCTGCGGGGGGCTCCTTTCCTCCAGGCCCCCGAATCCAAGATGGCGACGGGGGCCTTCGGGGGCCTGAGGAAGCTGGCTTCCTCAGTGCCTGCAAAGCGCAGGCATGAGGAAGCCTTCAGCAGTGCCTGTGTCAGATCGCTGATCTGTCACAGTGATCTGTGATGTGACAGATCAGCGATCTGTCACAGGACAGTGATGTCCCACCTGGGACAAGGTAATAAAGTAAAAAAAAAAAAAAAAAAGGTGTTAAAAATAATTTAAAAAAAATCGCTAAATAAATTAGTAAACAAAAAAAAAAATATTCCCCAATAAATCCATTTTTTCAAAATAAAAAAAAACAAAAACGACACATATTTGGTATCGCCGCGTCCGTAATGATCTGCCCTATAAAACTGTCCCATTATTTAACCCCTTTAGCGAACCCCTTAAAAAATAAAAATAAAAAACGAAGCAAAAAATAATGATTTATTATCATACCACCGAACAAAAAGTGCAATAACGCGCGATCAAAAAGACGCATATAAATATGCATGGTACCACTGAAAACATCATCTTGTCCCGCAAAAAACGAGCCACCATACAGCATCATCTGCAAAAAAATAAAAAAGTTATAGCTCGCAGAATAAAGCGATACAAAAATAATTATTTTTTATATAAAATTGTTTTCATTGCAAAAAACCGACAAAACATAAAAAAACACCTAAATGAGGTATCGTGGTAACCGTACTGACCCGAAGAATAAAAACACGTTATCAATTTTACCGCACGCGGAACGGTGTAAACGCACCCCCCCAAAAGAAATTCATGAAACGCTGGTTTTTGTTCATTCTGCGCCCCAAAAATCGGAATAAAAAGCGATCAAAAAATGTCACGTGCCCGAAAATGGTACCAATAAAAACGTCAACTCGTCCCACAAAAAATAAGACCTCACATGACTCGGTGGGTCAAAATACGGAAAAATTATAGCTCACAATATGTGGTGATGCAAAAACTATTTTTACAATAAAAAGCGTCTTTTAGCGTGCGACAGCCGCCAAACATAAAAACCGCCATAAATCGTAAATCAAACCCCCCGTTATCACCCCCTTAGTTAGGGAAAAATAATAAAACTAAAAGAAAATGTATTTATTTCCATTTTCCCGTTAGGGTAGGGTTAGGGCTAGGGTAGGGCTAGGGTTAGGGTAAGGGCTAGGGTTAGGGCTAGGGCTCAGATTAGGGTTAGGGGTGTGTTGAGGTTAAGGTTGGAGTTATAATTGGGGGTTTCCACTGTTTGGGCACATCAGGTGCTCTCCAAAGGCAACATGGCGTCTATCTCAATTCCAGCCAATTCTGCATTGAAAAAGTCAAATGGTGCTCCTTCCCTTCCAAGCTCTGCCATGTGCCCAAATAGTGTTTTACCCCCACATGTAGGGTATCAGCCTACTCAGGACAAATTGCAAAACAACTTTTGGGGTCCAATTTCTCCTGTTACCCTTAGGAAAATAAAAAATTGGGGGCAAAAATATAATTTTGCGGAAAAAAATGTTTTTTTTATTTTCACGCCCAGGCGTTATAAACTTCTGTGAAGCACTTGGGGGTTCAAAGTGCTCTCCACACATCTAGATAAGCTCCGTGGGGGGTCTAGTTTCCAAAATGGGGTCACTTGTGGGGAGTTTCAATAGTTTAGGTACATCAGGGGCTCTCCAAACGCACATGACACCCGCATACCAATCCATCAAAGTCTGCATTCCAAAACATCACTACTTCCCTTCCGAGCCCCGACGTGTGCCCATACAGTAGTTTTCTCCCACATATGAGGTATCAGCGCACTCAGGACAAATTGGACAACAACTTTTGGGGTCCAATTTCTCCTGTTACCCTTGGGAAAATAAAAAAAATGGGGACTAAAAGATGATGTTTGTTGAAAAAATACGATATTTTTATTTTCACGCCCGGTCGTTATAAACTTCTGTGAAGCACTGGGGGGTTCAAAGTGCTCACCACACATCTAGATAAGTTCATTAGGGGGTCTAGTTTCCAAAATGGGGTCACTTGTGGGGGGTTTCCACTGTTTAGGTACATCAGGGGCTCTCCAAACGCACATGACACCCGCAGACCAATCCATCAAAGTCTGCATTCCAAAACGTCACTACTTCCCTTCCGAGCCACGACGTGTGCCCATACAGTAGTTTTCTCCCACATATGAGGTATCCGCGTACTCAGGACAAATTGGACAACAACTTTTGGGGTCCAATTTCTCCTGTTACCCTTGGGAAAATAAAAAAATGGGGACTAAAAGATCATGTTTGTGGAAAAAATACGATTTTTTTATTTTCACGCCCGGACGTTATAAACTTCAGTGAAGCACTGGGGGGTTCAAAGTGGCTCACCACACATCTAGATAAGTTCCTTGGGGGGTCTAGTTTCCAAAATGGTGTTATTTGTGGGGGGTTTCTACTGTTTTGGTACACATCAGGGGCTTTCCTAACGCGACATGGTGTCCGATCTCAATTCCAGCCAAAAACGTCAAATGGCGCTGCTTCCCTTCCGAGCTCTGCCATGCGCCTAAATAGTGGTTTACACCCACATGTGGGGTATCAGCGTACTCAGGATAAATTGCACAATATCTTTTAGGGTCCTGTTACTTTTGGAAAAATAAGAATTGAGGGTGAAAAGATCATTTTTGTGGAAAAAATATGATTTTTTTAATTGTACCGCTGTACGTTATAAACATCTGTGAGGCCCTTGGGGGTTCAAAGTTCTCACCACACATCTAGATAAGTTCCTTGGGGGGTCTAGATTCCAAAATGGTGTCATTTGTGGGGGGTTACCACTGTTTTGGTACATCAGGGGTTTTCCAATCGCGACATGGTGTCCGATCTCAATTCTAGCCAAAAACGTCAAATGGCGCTGCTTCCCTTCCGAGCTCTGCTATGCGCCCAAATAGTCATTTACACCCACATATGGGGTATCAGCGTACTCAGGACAAATTGCACAATAAATTTTAGGGTCCTGTTACCCTTGGAAAAATAAAAATTGGGGGTGAAAAGATCATTTTTGTGGAAAAAATATGATTTTTTAATTGTACCGCTGTACGTTATAAACTTCTGTGAAGCCCTTGTGGGTTCAAAGTTCTCACCACATATCTAGATAAGTTCCTTGGGGGGTCTAGTTTCCAAAATGGGGTCACTTGGGGGGTTTCCACTGTTTAGGTACATCAGGGGCTCTCCAAACGCGACATGGCGTCCGATCTGAATTCCAGCCAATTTTGCATTGAAAAAGTCAAACAGCGCTCCTTCCCTACTGAGGTCTGCCATGCGCCGAAACAGTGGTTCCCCCCCACATATCAGGTATCAGCGTACTCAGGACAAATTGCACAATAACTTTTGCAGTTCAATTTCTCCTGTTACCCTTGGTAAAATAAAGAAAATTGAACCTGAAGTATTTTTTTGTGAAAAAAAGTTAAATGTTCATTTTTTTTAATATTCAAAAAATTCCTGTGACGCACCTAAAGGGTTAATAAACTTCTTGAATGTGGTTTTGAGCACCTTAAGGGGTGCAGTTTTTAGAATGGTGTCACTTTTGGGTATTTTCTATCATATAGACCCCTCAAAGTGGCTTCAAATGTGAAGTGGTCCCTAAAAATAAAATGGTGTTGCAAAAATGAGAAATCGCTGGTCAATTTTTAACCCTTATAACTTCCTAACAAAAAAAAATTTTGGTTCCAAAATTGTGCTGATGTAAAGTAAACATGTGGGAAATGTTATGTATTAAGTTTTTTGTGTGCCGTATCGCTGTGATTTAAGGGCATAAAAATTCAAAGTTGGAAAATTGCGAAATTTTCAAAATTTTTGCCAAATTTCCGTTTTTTTCACAAATAAACGCAAGTTATTTGAATGCAATTTTACCACTACCATGAAGTACAATATGTCACGAGAAAACAATGTCAGAATCACCGGGATCCATGAAAGCATTCCAGAGTTATGACCTCATAAAGGTACAGTGGTCAGAATTGTAAAAATTGGCCCGGGAGTTAACGTGCAAACCACCCTTGGTAGTGAAGGGGTTAAAACCTGATCATGTGAACAATACCTATATGAGCAGGATTCAGAAAGGCGCTGCATGGTATGGGCACGCTGGGCAAAATGGCTTTTTATGTGCATGTCCCACAAGAGAGAGGCGGGGATCTCCCAAAGCTTGCATAAGCGAGAAATAAATGGATTAAGAACAAATGGAACATGCACAAAAATGAACAGGTCAGTAAGAAACTGTTCACACCACCCAAAGACTGAGACAGAGAAAAAACACACAGTATGACAAACGTGCACGTTTGTCATACTGTGTTTTTTCTCTGTCTCAGTCTTCGGGTGGTGTGAACAGTTTCTTACTGACCTGTTCATTTTTGTGCATGTTCCATGTGTTCTTAAAAATAGTGCTATAACAGAAGGCCATTGTGAAAAATATATTGGAAAAATTTCCATCAGACACCACTAGTAGTAGGTGGCAAGCTTCCTTGTCCAACCCAGGAGAAGAGGTAAGGGAGACACACAGCAGAGGCAGGGGTACTGTGATTCTAGTCACATGTCACGGACAGGTCGTGAGGCAGAGAAGTCAGGCGTTCCGGGGTCAGTATCAAGAGAGCATGTAGTAAACTATGTGAAAAGACGAAGGCATAAGTCAGATCACTGTCCAGAGTCAGAATACCAGGGAAATAGCGAATAAGCAAAGGGGCAAAAACAAACGGTTATTCAGAACACAGTCGAAAAGGTCAGGCAGCAGTAGATCAGACCTCACAACACAGGAATCAGGCAAACACCCACCAGGGAGCATGTTTTTGACTGGCTGTGATCTGGGCCAGACAGATCAAATAAATAGCAGAGCAATTACTAAGAACAAGGAGCACCTGGAGAAATCTCTGTACCTCCCAGTCTCAGATAGGTCAACTGAGCTGCCAATCAAAACACTGACAGCTCAGCACACCCCAGCACAGGATAGGATGACAGAACTGTCCATCACTGCATCCCAGACTCTCTGAGTGGAGAAATCATGACAAGTACACCGTCAAAGGCCTGTGCCAATTTCCTGACACCATACCAGAATCCATGGCTTGATGACCGGGTATTTTTGACAAAGAGGCAAAAGTTTTTAGTGATTGTCAAGCAATTCCTGGTTGCTAAAACCATCATGCTCCCTAATTCCTCTGTAACCTTCATTTACTGGGTCTCAAAGCTGGACACCTGGCAAGAGCTGTTCCTCTATGCTTTGGAGGTGTTGTGTTGCCCTGCCACTAACATCTTGTCTGAGCAGATTTTAAGTGCCACCGGGGGAGGTCAAAACAGACAGACACTTTCGCTTGTCAACAGAAAGTGCTGACAGGCTCACTCTATTAACAATAAACAAAGCTTGGTTTAACCCCAACTTTTCCACACCCCCAGATGACAGCAGCACATAAAGTGTTTTTAATCTTCAATATCTGAATGAGACCCTCCAGTTGTTACCTTCAAGGGTCAGGGTCTATCGTGACTGTTTTAACCTATTTATCATGTTTACATGGCTTAGCACTCTGTTCAGAGCCTATATGAGTATAGAAGCACTTCAGTACTTCAATTGCACTTTCTTAATATTTTTATTAATCCCTCTAGTTGTTTCTGACAGGGAATTCTATATGTCCTTTTAATATCAATGTATTTCTGGGGTCTTACATGCATACTCTGTATATGAAAATGCTGTCTCATGATAATGATCACCTATAACCTTATTCTTCATAAGAAATTGTACGTGATGGATAAACTGTTTACTGCACCCAGTTGGACATTGAAACTACACGTCCACATGTTAGGTAGATACTGGGGCCATGAATACTTAGTAAGACAGGTTAATGAGGCAAATGGAGCTATAACTGTCATGAGGATAGATTAATGAGAATAATATTGGGGTCTTGTGTAATTTACCCAATACCTATTAAAGCTTTCAGCACGTCTACACAAATACTAATAATTAACAGCCGAGTACAATCTGATTGGTTAACGAATATGAATATGATTGGTTGGAACCATTTATGCTTACTGTTGAATGATCAATTGTCCAATGAAATGTGATGATGTAATGTTACCGCCTACTCAAATGAGCATATAAGCTACCTAATTAAATCAGGAAGGGGGAAACATCCTGCAGATACATATCCTGTCTCTGTGTGTGTTTGTTCTCCGCTACTCGAGTAGGCCTCAGACCAAAATCTGGCAACCTTCCAGCATATCGATCTCCCATTGAGAGATAAACATCAAATCACAAACCCATCATTTCCTTCAAGGGTCTATGGATGAGCCTGCTTATAATTATTTCCTGGCTTTACACTGTGTGCAGAACTTTTATGAGTACAGGAGTACCTGCAACTACAATTTGTTCACAATATTTGAATGAGGTACTACAGTTGGTACCTTCAAGGGTGTATGGATGACCCTGCTGGTAATTTTAGGCAGGCTTTGCATTTAGTGCATAGCCTTTATAAGTCTAGGAATACCACTACAAGACCCACCTCTTCCGACAAGCCTATAACCTGCAGTAACCACCGATCGACCAAACCGCTGCACGACCAGCTCTACCCTCGCCTACTGTATTATCACCCATCCCTTGAAGATTGTGAGCCCTCGCGGGCAGGGTCCTCTCTCCTCCTGTACCAGTTATGACTTGTATTGTTTAAGATTATTGTACTTGTTTTTATGTATACCCCCCTCACATGTAAAGCGCCATGGAATAAATGGCGCTATAACAATAAATAATAATAATAATAATAATAATAATTTGAAGAAAATTGGTACGAGATCCTCCTTTTTGTCTAATGCAGGGTGTATCTCAGTCTCTCTTCCATCACATTTTTTGAAGTTCTTGCTTCCTTCATAAATTAATCTGAAATTTCCAATTTTTTAATAAACATTTCAAGTCTAATTTACTTACATTATCATTTTTTTAAATCCTTTTTCGATTTTCCCTTATATACAATTCATTATACAGGAAAGAATGTTCTCAGCAGTAGTCTGGGAGGAAGAGATGCTTCCATGGGTCTTTCCCATGCTGTTCTCCATCCATTCAGAACTTTTTCTATCTATTTCCACATTTTTACTGCCTCCCAGACCTTCTTGTAGGCTCTGCTGGAAAAATGTTCTGAATTCCCACTTACTCCCATTATACTCTTTTCTCAAAATGAGCATCCGAGCATTAGGAATTGCTCGGTTCGAGCAGCAAACATTTGAGCATTTTAATGCTTTCTTATCTCTAGTAAGTACAAAAAGTATTGACCTTATTCCATCAGAAGTATTTAATTGAAAACATTTGCCTTTATAATTAGCGAATACAATAAATTACGTCATTTACACAACACTGCATGAAAAATCATTTTCATACCAGAAGAATGCTTTTTACTGTATTGTCTTTTAGAAACTTGATAATGAGAAATACAGTAATGTTGGGCAGGTAGGGAATAATTTTCCAATACATACTCTACTTTAATATGTGCTCAACATAAAGATACTGTATGTACTCAATAAACTGATAAACTACATAATTACTGAAAACTGTTTTAGTGAAACTTTTAATTTCATAAGATCAATAAAATTGCAACTGTTACTATATAGATACCTTAAAAATTACAATGTCACGCTTACAAATAAATACTATAGAATGCTGACCATTAGGCTACACTACTGACATTTTAATGGTCAAAGACCTTGCTTTCATGAATATGTCAACTGATTTAATCATTGTAATGCATGGAGATACCAAAGGCAATAATATTCTTAACATAGTGAGATAGATACTGCTCTGTACAAGAGCTTTCTTGCTCAATTAATATATAATAACCATAAAAAGAAAATCCCAGAATACACTGCTGATAAAAATAATTAATAGTTTGACTTATACATTAAAATACATTTTATTTAGTAATGCCTTAAGGGCTTGTGCAGGTTGCTCTTCTCCAAGACGTTCTTTAGATTGTGTAAGACAGGGAATTATACTCTTTTATTTAAAATCTCTGTGGGGTAATATATAACTGGCCTTAGTTATGATAGATGTCAGAAAATGAATAAAAATCAAGGTATTTGGCATGTTTGTTCTGTCGTCTTTGACATTCACCTTAATTAGCCCTGATGTGTAGAAACATTCCTTACTCCCCAATGATCTTTATGTGAGCATTCCTTCCCCATCTATTTCCATTAAAAAATGAACCCTTAAGTGAACAGATTGAACACTGCCCACATAAGCCTTTGTATACCTCTGATTAGTATTCCATGATAAAAAAAATTCTCTAACGGCTTTAACCAAGGGTAATACCTCCATTCCAGTACTGGAATATTGATTTTACTATTTCCTTTTTCTCTGTTCTGACCTTCAGCATTTAGCGGATGGGAAGCGGACACAAATAAGCCTTTGTGTTCTGATCATCAAATATTGGTTCCATAAAACTACTAAAACTACTGCAAATGTAGCAAGAGATACTTCATTCCTGTATATAGTCAGTTGCACAGTTATGATTACATTAAGATTAGAGATGAATGGATCATCTGAAATTGGAATTTGCTGGATTTACCAAATTTCACCAAGAGTTTCAATTTAAGGCAAATAAATACTGAAAAGACTCATATTGCAAAAATACATGATTAAAACTCTGATGTCTCCAAGGTGTGTACTCAACTCACTTTGAGCTATGTTGTGCAAACACATCCATTTTAATTTTCAAGTGACCTCGAGCTATCTCGCAAAGTGTAAATGTATAAAAAGTGTTAGTAATTTCAGACTTTTCAGGCTACTTAAATTGTATAAATCATCCAAAAATGTGTGAATGCTAGGGTATAGCCTCCTGATTTGGGCTATACCCTGGCATTCATTTTGTGCATGCATCATTTTGTTTATTCTCAGCGTGATTAATAGGACAAATCTAAAAGTACCCAGCATCTGAATTATAGAAATTATAGAATCATAGAATCGTAGAGTTGGAAGGGACCTCCTGTGCCATCTAGTCCAACCCCCTGCTCAAAGCAGGATTTGCTAAATCATCCCAGACAGATGTCTGTCTAGCCTTTGTTTGAAGACTTCTATTGAAGGAGAACTCACCACCTCTCATGGCAGCCTGTTCCACTCATTGATCACTCTAAGTGTCAAAAAGTTTTTTCTAATATAAAAATCTGTGTCTCCTCCCATTCAGATTCATCCCATTGCTTCTAGTCTTTCCTTGTGCAAATGAGAATAAAGGTGATCCTTCTACAATGTGACAGCCCTTGAGATATTTGTAGATAGCTATTATGTCTTTTCTTTTGCAAGCTAAACATTCCCAAATCCTGCAACCTTTCCTCATAAGATAGGGTTTGCAGACCGGTCACCATTCTGGTCGCTCTTTTCTGAACTTGCTCCAGTTTGTTGATGTGTTTTTTTAAAATGTGGCGCCCAAAACTGGACACAGTATTCCAGATGAGGTCTGACCAAAGAGGAGTAGAGGGCAATAATGACTTCACGTGATCTAGACTGTATGCTTCTGTTAATACATCCTAGAATTGCATGTGCCTTTTTTGCTGCTGCGTCACACTGTTGACTCATATTCAGTCTGTGATCTATTAATATACCCAAGTCTTTTTCACATGAGCTGTTGCTTAGCCCTATTCCTCCCATTCTGTATATGCTTTTTTCATTTTTATTGCCCAGATGTAGTACTTTGCATTTTTCCCTGTTTAAAACCATTCTCTTAGTTGCAGCCCACTGCTCCAATTTATTTATATATTTTTGAATCCTCTCTCTCTCTTCTCTAGTATTAGCTATCCCTCCTAGCTTTGTGTCATCAGCAAATTTAATCAGTTTACCCTCAATTCCTTCATCTAAATCGTTGATAAAGAAGTTGAATAATACAGGGCCCAGGACAGAGCCCTGTGGTACCCCACTTGAGACATTCTTCCAACTGGATGTGCAGCCATTTACGACCAACTCTTTGGGTGTGATCACTAAGCCAGTTATGAATCCACCTAACAGTTGCCTTGTCCATTCCATACTTAGTCATTTTTTCAATAAGGATTGTGTGAGATACTTTGTCAAATGCTTTGCTGAAGTCAGTGATTCTGTCATAGAAGGAAAGTAAGTTAGTCTGACATGACTTATTAGTTACAAACCCATGCTGACGCTGTGAAATCACTTCATTCTTATCCAGGTACTGACATACATGTTGTTTAATAATTTGTTCAAAGCTCTTTCCTGGTATAGAAGTCAGACTCACTGGCCTATAGTTGCCTGGGTCCACCTTCTTCCCCTTTTTGAAGATAGGAACAACATTTGCTCTTCTCCAGTCTTCTGGGACTTCTCCTGTTCTCCAAGAATTTTCAAAGATTATGGAGAGGGGTTCAAAAATTTCTTCTGCTATCTCCTTCAGTACTCTGGGGTGTAATTTATCTGGACCTGGAGACTTGAATTCATTTAGTTTAGCTAAGTGTTTCCTCACTATCTTTCTGTCTATAGCTATCCTGGATTCTTCTATTCCCTTAATAGGACAGTGAAGAACAGTTGAGGTTATATTTCCTTTCTGAGGGAAAACAGATGCAAAAAAATAGGAATTTAAAAGTTCGGCCTTCTCAACATCCTGTCTTACCATTTCATCATTTTCATCCTGTAAAAATTCTATAGCACCTTTGACTTTTCTTTTACTTTTGACATATCCCCAAAATCCTTTATTATTGCTTTTGATGTCTCTTGCAAGCCTCAATTCATTGTCACCTTTAATAATCGGATTTGTGCCCTGCTGGATCTGCAGACAGCATTATATTCTTCTTTAGATATGCCTCCCTCTTTCCATTTTATAAGCATTTCTTTCTTCCTTTTTAGCATGTGCTTAAGTTCTGTGCGATTCAGACATGTTTCAGGTACATTTGTAATAGATACGGTCTTGCTTTTAAAATATTCAGGAGGCCTTAATGGCACAGTGAGTAATAAAAAATGTAGAGTAGGACCCCCCACATGAGATTGCCTCGGCGGGGTGGCTTAATGTATTGATCAATATTTTGCCAAATGTCTCATTTTGATTACAGTTAGATGTCAATATGTGCATTGCACTTCATGTTATGCGTTCTGACCATCAGCAGCGCTGGCTTCTCTCTTTTTATATTTGCCAATCAGGTTATGGCAGCTTCTAGTCTCCCATGGAGACTATTGAAGCATGACAAAAGTAAAAAAAAATGTTTTTAAAAATAGAAAAAAATAAAAATATAAAAGTTCAAATCA
This sequence comes from Dendrobates tinctorius, assembly GCF_039654945.1. NCBI lineage: Eukaryota > Metazoa > Chordata > Amphibia > Anura > Dendrobatidae > Dendrobates > Dendrobates tinctorius. The sequence goes on along the minus strand of NW_027361932.1, from coordinate 994,081 downwards.
ACCCCATTTTGCCCCATTCAAAATAAAACAATAAAAAACAAACATACACATATTTGATATTGCTGTGTTCAGAATCACCCGATCTATCAATAAAAAAAGGATTAACCTGATCGCTAAACAGCATAGCGAGAAAAAAGTGAAAATGGCAGAATTTCATTTTTTTGGTCGCCGTGGCATTGCATTAACATGCAATAACGGGCGATCAAAGATCATATCTGAACCAAAATGATATAATTAAAAATGTCAGCTCAGCACGCAAAAAATAAGCCCTCACCCAACCCAAGATCACGAAAAATGGACATGCTCCTGATATCAGAAAATGGTGCAATTTTTTTTAAACAAAGTTTGGAATTTTTTTCACCACTTAGATAAAAAATAACCTAGACATACAGTATTTGGTATCTATGAACTCTGGAGAATCATAATAGCAGGTCAGTTTTTTGCATTTAGTGAACCTAGCAAAAAAGTCAAACAAAAAACAAGTGTGGGATTGCATTTTTTGGCTATTTCACAGCATTTGGAATTTTTCCCCATTTTTGAGTGCACAATATGGTAAAATCAATGGTGTTATTCAAAAGTACAACTCGTCCCACAAAAAACAAGCCCTTACATGGCCATATTGGAGGAAAAATAAAAAAAGTTATGGCTCTGGGAAGAAGGGGAGCAAAAACAGGAACGCAAAAATAAAAAAGGGCTCTGTCATGAAGGGGTTAAAATTATGTTCTTCTTCTCCAGATCCACATCGACCAAGTTCAAAGGTTTACTGATAATCTCTTCCAATGATTTAACTGTAAGAAGTTGTTTTAGTGAAGTGTGTTCCTTAGTCCCCCAGGATGCTGTAAGTTAAGGAAATATAAGGCAGAAAAAAACAGGTTTCATTGACAAAATGGAAATTTTGACATGTATAACATTAACTGTTATTGCAGAGAAAGAGGTGAGCAGGACATTGACTCGAGGTGATGGTGTCACTGTCAGTGGCTAAATCATCCTGCAGTTATTGAGATGAGTAGAGTGACAGATATTTAATTGCACCCTCTGTTTCCTGACCTGAGTTTGACTGCTGCTGGTACAGTTACTGCCAGCAGTGCCAGTGGTGTTGCTACTGGTACAGTTACTGCCAGCAGCGCCAGTGGTGTTGCTACTGGTGCAGTGGCGGCCAACAGTGCCAGTGGTGTTGTTTCTGGTACAGTTGCAGCCAGCAGTGCCAGTGGTATTGCTTCTGGTACAGTTGCTGCCAGCAGTGCCAGTGGTGTTGTTTCTGGTACAGTTGCTGCCAGCAGTGCCAGTGGTGTTGTTTCTGGTACAGTTGATGCCAGTAATGTCAGTGGTGTTGCTACTGCTAGTGACTCCCATTTTTTATTGTTATTGTTTATTTCTTTCAAACTACCACATCTGTTGTGCATGCCACAGCTTGGTTTACCATGCATTTGTAACACAATTATAGCATTTAATTTGTATCGAAAACTTTGATTCCAACCCAGGAAAATGTAAAATCTAATAGAAATATTAGGTAGAGTTCAAATGATGGATTAAAAAGATGATTCAACAACAGCCTGGCAGTAATAAACAGTCCATAAATTGCTTTAATTAGTTAGAAAAAAAAGCAAAAGTGCAAAACCAAAATATTTCCTGGTCCATAAAGTGTTAAAGCCTAGAATATAACCTAAAATCTCATTAGAGATATGTGTAAATCACATATATGTACATTTAATATATATATATGCAGTATATATATATTTGATTTATATGCATTTTTTATATATTCATATGTATATACATACAAACACACACATATATACATGTGGACATCACATATACTCTATCTAAAAGAGACAAGAAAGAGATCCCAATGTATAGACTTTTGGCACTAAAATACTGTATATGTGTAATAGATTGAACCTCTAATCATATCCACTGAGAAAAGTCAGACATGGATGTCAACATTTATGTAATAACCCAATTTTTTCTGGCATGTGGAAAAGAAGAGACTGATGGCTTTAATACATTTGTTTGTACTGAATAAAGCCTTCAGAAATTAAAAGATTATTTCAGTCCCTTTGAAGATGTTCTCCCAATTCTCCTGTTATTCTGGAAAGATCTGTGTACCAATAAAGTAACAGTGAAAGTTGTTTGTGAGTAGCGACCATAGAGATTAGAATGTTTGTTCTTCTTAAAGTAGTGAAAGCAAAGGGGAAATGTCGGAAAATCATTTTATATAATAAAAAGTCCCACGGATCGTTACTTCATAAAGGGGCCAATCATTTATATACACCTTCCCATCTGCTTGTTTTTCCTCTATCTCCAGCTCCCTCTTCTTTGATTGACAGCTCTGGCTTCATAACGCCAGACAAGGATGGAGATGGATGGAATACAAACAGATGGTAAGGTGTACTGTATATAAATGATTGGCCCGCCATTTTGCACCGAGCACCTTTAAGGTTTTTATTAGTTGTTGCTAAATGCTCTATATGGTCATTATACCAATAAATAATGAATGCTAAGCAGTTTTAAGTGGGTTAATGGAAAATGGTTTGGTTCCATCAAAACTGTGAGGCCATGCGCACATGTTCAGTATTTAGTCAGTATATTATATCAGTATTTGTAAGACAAAATCAGGAGTGGAACAGTCAGAGGACAAGTAGAATAGAAACTCGTCACCACTTCTGTATTTTTCACCCACTTTTGATTTACTAATACTAAGGTAAAAAACTCACCAAATACTGAACGTGTGAATGGGCCTTAAAAGAGAAAATCTTCTGTTTTGTACTAATCGATCGGTGAGAAAGCAATAGGACACATGTAATAATTGGTAAAACAAAACATCCGAACCAAAGACTTATGGAACTTAAGTGGATCACACTGACACCAAACTTTTTCTCATTGTGACAATTGTGGTCAATATTACAGTGCAACTCCAGGAAGGAAAAGTGGTGGAATTCTGAAAATCATATTGCAACGGGAGCTGCCAGCAGTGGATCATAATCATTTTTGTGCATTCAGTGTGGCAGGACATTGTTCTGACAACCCGTAATGACCTAATTGATAGCATGCCAAGGATTGGGGTGCTCATACTCAACATTAAATAAATCAAAATGCTTTTTGTAAGGTGAGCTGATTGTTGCATTTATACCATTTTAGGGTACATATGGTGCTTTGATCTCTTCGTACTGTATTTTTAAGGGAAATGTAATGCTTGAAACACCACAAGCATTTGGATTTTTATTCATTTTATTCATGTTTACTAGGAGTTAATTTATTTTATATTTTGATATATTTTGACTGTACTTTTATGAAGTGGTGATACAAAATATGTGATTTTTTATGATGAAAAAAGGGGTATAATTATATTTTATTTATATTTTTTAGTTTATAGAAAACTTTTTTTATTTTTTACTCTTATTTTTTAGTCTTCTCAAGGAAATTGATTGTCTGTCCATATTTCAGTATAGTGTATAGTGTAAACTATGGTCTCCAATAGGGCTCAGCCTATAGATGAGATTTACAGGAGTACCAAGATGTCTAAAGGTACCGTCACATTTAGCGATACACCAGCGATCCCGACAACAATACGACCCGGTCAGGATCGCTGGTGCATCGCTAAATGGTTGCTAGTGAGCTGCCAAACAGGCAGATCTCACCAGCGACATAGCAGCGGTCGGCGGTCATTACTTACTTGTCAAACGCGGCGATGAAGACGTCCTCCCGCCCGCGTCCACGCGTTGCTCGTCGGCACCAGCAGGAAGCCCAGCAGGAAGCGGCCGACGAGCAACAGCCCAGGACGCTCTCGTGCGATCAGCGATAACCAGCGGAGGAGCCGGTCAGAGGTAAGTATCAAACATAGCGATATCGCTAGCAATATTGCTGCTGCGTCACAAAATCAGTGACGCTTTAGCGATATCGCTAGCGATCTCGCTTAGTATGACGGGCCCTTAATGGACCTTCAGCAGGCCCCAGCTGTCACAGTAACCCATTAGCTCCCCACCTTAGAGATTGACAACTGTATCCAACTGGCTAACAGTAGAGGGCAGAACTCTAGCTGTGGCTGACAGACACAGATGCCTGCTATTTAATTTAGATAGCATCTATTGCGTGTGCAGCATGATAAGCTCCTGAGCATACTTCACACACCAGGTTAAAATAATAAGAAAAATATCATATTTGAATATGTATTATCTGACACAGGATGCTACTGTATCTCTGTATTTGCTTTTTGCAGTCATGAAAAATTTGCCCATATTTCTGGATTTAACGTTAAGGCTTTCAGCAGCTTAACTGGGTGGTTAGTGGTGCCAATGAGTTTATACTATTTCTCATGTTTTTGGTTTTTTTGTTGTTTTTATTCAAATTTATTCAAATTCATATTTTGGTCCAGTTTAGCCCACATTTGAAGCATGGATATGGCCGGATGCTGCATTTCTTTCGCCTCTTGCTGTGGGCTGAGTGTGTGTTCGTGCTGGGTACTGACATCTTTTAATGATGTCGTGCAATCATTTGACCTCGTTGCCATGGATTTGGCCGGATGATGCTCACCGGACACTCGTCATTTCACGGTTGATAGATCAGCGAATGGCAGTGTGTTTTGGGAACACTAGAGCAGTGTGAGTATCTGTGATTAGCTGATGAATTTGGTGATATGAGCTTACGAATTCTGTTGTATACTATATAAAAGATATTGCTTATTCTTTGTATTTATTTGAATGGGCAGTACCTTGTTGGTGATTGGTCTGCATGTACCTCCACACTATATAAGGCTGCCATTTTATGTTTTGTGTATGCTTGATAAAGACCTATATTGGTTGAAATGTCGCATCATGGTGGAATAACGAGTGTTGTATTTTTTCATCACTTGGACAGGATGCTGTTCCCTTTTTTCATTCTTTGGATTATCTCATTTCCAGTTGGGTCACTGGATTCGGAACGTGCATCCTGGTATTGATGTGCTGTAATGAGCGGGTGGGACGTGGGGACTTGTTTGATGAGGGTTGGGGGTGTAGAGAGGTTAAAGGAGCATCTGAAGAGATTACAGGAGCAGAGCAAACTTTTTTCACTTAACCAATCAGGGCGCAAAAACCATGATGTCATGACACAAGGTCTTCTGTGATTGGCTTCTGAAGTCACATGTCCTTGGCCATATAAAAAGTGGACATCTTGTTTTACTGGCATCGTTTGCTCAGTGTCACAATGCAGAGAGGTCACTCCTGCGCTAGTGCTGGTGCTGCTGAAAGTGAACTTGTCCTGTGTGAAATCAATTTTTCAGCATCAAAGTGGATTGTTCAAAAACTGTGTGACAGTCTCCAGAAGCCCCATTTGCTATTCTAAATCATTTGTGCTAAATCTGTGTATCAATGGCAAATCAGAAGTCCAGATTTCCACATAAAAATTGTTATGCCTAATATAGTGGTGCAGCCATGAGGCTCAAATACCTACTCCAAATAGTTTGTGCTAAAACTGTGTTTCAGTGACAAATCAGAAGCCAGATTTAAACATAAAAATCTTTAGGCCTAATATAGTGGTGCAGTCACAAGGCGCAATTAGCTACTCCAAATCGTTTGTGCTAAAAGTGGCTAATCAGAAGGCCAGATTTCCACTTTGTTAGGCATAACAGTGTTGTTCAGGCACACTATCTAAGAAAGTAAAATAGTGATTGTTCATTTAGTGACAGGTGACTGACAGCTGTAAGCCTAAGTTTGTGAAACAGCATTGTACAAGAGGGGAAGGCTACTTACAGCATGAGTGGGAAAAAGCGAGGTCGTGGTGGAAGGGGGAATAGGCTTGGTATTCGACGTATACTTGGGTTAGGCGTTAATGTTAATGAAAGCTCAATTGAACAAACACCATCTCATCCTATTCAAAGACCACCACTGACAACATTTGTTACTGGCTAGCCTACTACAATCCCTTTCTTTGGCAGCCTCACAGTGGAACATCTTGTAGATGAGGCTCAGAAAGAGTATGTGGTACAGTGGATGGCAAGCGTTGCACCAGGTGGCCTGTCCTCTTCTTCCTCCACCTTAACATCACACACAGTACAGTCCTCAGATTTGGCACCCCAAGTCACCCTTTTTAACCCCTGCATCAAAAATTTGCAAATGCCCAACTGATTGTGAGGAACCTCAGATAGACCATTCTGAAGAGCTGTTCACACATTCTTTTCCATGAGCATCAAAGTTCTGCTCCAAAGAAATGCCAAATCCAGAGGATGAAAGCATCTTCACCGATGCCCCAAATTTTTTCATGTTGGATCCTGGGCTGGATGAAGTAGAGCCTGAGCAGAATCAAGACCCTCATCACCAGATGTTAACCACCCAGGGTGGAGTTGATCCTGATGGGACTCAAATACCAGAGGTGCACACAGACTGTACTGTGGTGACGGGGTAGGAAGTGAAAGAGGGTGACTCTCAGGGTGAGGAGTACGAAGCTGAATAGCTCAGCAGAGGAGGAGGAAGAAGATGAGGAGGTTATGTTGCAGGTTCCCGCACAGACACGAAGTAATGCAACCACGACAACCACTGCATCATTAGCCCCAACTTTGGCTGTGGCTAGCACCGGTCGCGAGTGTACAGTTCGCAGGGGCTCCAAGGGTTGCATAGCCTGGGTGTTTTTTGAGACCCTAAAGGATGAAATTGAAAGGTTCATTCATATCTAGTCCAGTTACCCTAGAGTAATTTTTTTAGGTAAATCCTTTTAGAAGAGGTGCAACAGTGGAATTTTGTGATTTTAAAAGGCCACAAATTTCCACTTGATTTTATTGTGTTTATTCAGGATAAACCAATATACAGTGCCTTGTGAAAGTATTCGGCCCCCTGGAACTTTTCAATCTTTTCCCACATATCATGCTTCAAACATAAAGATACCAAATGTAAATTTTTGGTGAAGAATCAACAACAAGTGGAACACAATTGTGAAGTTGAATGAAATTTATTGGTTATTTTTAATTTTGATGGAAAGTCAAAAACTGAAAAGTGGGGCGTGCAATATTATTCGACCCCTATACTTTCAGTGCAACAAACTCGCTCCAGAAGTTCATTGTGGATCTCTGAATGATACAATGCTGTCCTAAATGACTAATGATGATAAATATAATCCACCTGTGTGTAATCAAGTCTCCGTATAAAATGCACCTGATCTGTGATAGTCTCAGGGTACTGTTTGAAGCACAGAGAGCAGCATGAAGACCAAGGAACACAACAGGCAGGTCCGTGATACTGTTGTGGAGAAGTTTAAAGCCAGATTTGGATACAAAATGATTTCCAAAACTTTAAACATCCCAAGGAGCACTGTGCAAGCGATCATATTGAAATGGAAGGAGTATCATACCACTGCAAATCTACCAAGACCCAGCTGTCCCTCTAAACTTTCAGCTCAAACAAGAAGAAGACTGATCAGAGCTGCAGCCAAGAGGCCCATGATCACTGTGGATGAACTGCAGAGATCTACAGCTGAGGTGGGACAGTCTGTCCATAGGACAACAATCAGTCGTACACTGCACAAATCTGGCCTTTATGGAAGAGTGGCAAGAAGAAAGCCATTTCTCAAAGATATCCATAAAAAGTGTTGTTTAAAGTTTGCAACAAGCCACCTGGGTGACACACCAAACATGTGGAAGAAGGTGCTTTGGTCAGATGAAATCAAAATCAAACTTTTTGGCAACAATGCCAAACGATATGTTTGGCGTAAAGGCAACACAGCTCATCACCCTGAACACACCATCCCCACTGTCAAACATGGTGGTGGCAGCATCATGGTTTGGGCCTGCTTTTCTTCAGCAGGGACAGGGAAGATGGTTAAAATTGATGGGAAGATGGATGGAGCCAAATACAGGACCATTCTTGAAGAAAAGCTGTTGGAGTCTGCAAAAGACCTGAGACTGGGACGGAGATTTGTCTTCCAACAAGACAATGATCCCAAACATAAAGCAAAATCTACAATGGAATGGTTCACAAATAAACGTATCCAGGTGTTAGAATGGCCAAGTCAAAGTCCAGACCTGAATACAATTGAGAATATGTGGAAAGAGCTGAAAACTGCTGTTCACAAACGATCCCCATCAAACCTCACTGAGCTCGAGCTGTTTACCAAGGAAGAATGGACAAGAATTTCAGTCTCTCGATGTACAAAACTGATAGAGACATACCCCAAGCGACTTGCAGCTGTAATCTCAGCAAATGGTGTTGCAACAAAGTATTAAGTTAAAGGGGCCGAATAATATTGCATGCCCCACTTTTCAGTTTTTGAATTTCCACAAAAATTTAAAATAACCAATAAATTTCGTTCAACTTCACAATTGTGTCCCACTTGTTGTTGTTCCTTCACCAAAAATTTATATTTGGTATCTTTATGTTTGAAGCATGATATGTGGGAAAAGGTTGAAAAGTTCCAGGGGGGCGAATACTTTCGCAAGGCACTGTAACCTGCAATAGCTTTCATAGTCTCATAGCCATATGAAACCATCATTCCATTCACATTAAGAGCTACTCTATCTGGTGGTGCAGAAGTCAGGATCTGAATATTTCCTCGACCACAACATTAATTTAAGTTGTGTTAAACATAGCTTTCCTACCCACACCATTAGCATCTTCTTTGCATCAGTCTTTTAATTCATCACTGTATCAAAGATTGAATGCACCAAAGAGGGACTGGCCAAGTGTGAAAGAATAGTCATTTTGTAATGGTGCCAAACTATTGTATTATTTTGTTGTAAGGGTTTCCTTTTTGTCTCTGTAGAGTAACAGTGACACTAAGTGAAATAAATGTTATTGGAGTTCTTTATCAAACAATTACTTAATGTATTCAGATGAGGTGCCTCATTACTACAAGGGCATTGAGGTCTATTTCACAACATATGATTTTTCAAACTGACTTTTACTGTGTTTAAGCTCTTTAGGACTAAAGCCAACAAGGCAAAACAATTTGTGAAATACTTAATAGCAATGATGTATTGATATCATAAGGTATGGCTATTATTTTGAAATTTCACTTAGTGCAGATCAGTTTAACAGGTTTGTCCATCTAGGCTATTATACTGCCCGTGGGCAATAAGGTTGATTTCTTATATGAAGCATAGAGAATTACATTCTTGAAATGAAAATATTGACAAATGGGAGCAATCTAGATCTGTACAAACTGCTTATTTGGCTCCTAGTAACTATAGCACAAAATATCAGATCAAAAATATCAGTCAAATACTGGCACGTGTATGTCCAATTTCTAGTTAGGAAAAAAGCAATAAAACACCGAAAATATACAAGAAAAATGCACCAGATATTAAATCCAGAGGAGTCTTATTTCACAGGGCCATCATAGAATATTTTAATATAAAATTAATATTCAAGGTGTTAAACTAATCATTATCATATAAATATTTTGGAACAATGATCCTGTAAAACTTTCTATAATCACTATTCTTACTTATTATTTTGGTGCATAATTAGTACATAATGACAAAGTCTTCCAATAGAGAGCCTTTTTTATACAATAGAAAAGCTACATGTCCACAATTGCCACAACTTACAAATTCTATTTGCTGCTATTGTTATTATTCATTATATTGCTATTATTTCATATTGAGTTAATATTGCAGTTTTTTGAAGATTTTTTTTTGTCCCTATGCATTTTATAAATGAATCTCAATAAACTATTGAATTTTCAGCTCGGGTGCTCGTTTCTCGGGTCGAACAAATTGGAATGCTCGGGTGCTTGACCTGAGCAACGAGCCCAATGTAAGTCTAAGGGAAACTCAAGCATTTTTCCGGTGGCCCCATCGGCGGTCTGCAGAGGGACTAGAAATTGCAGAAATCAATGGGAACAGTGCTCAAATGACATGAGAGCCACATGGGGAAGACCCCTGGAAATATTTCTGACTCCCAGGTCACTGCTGTGAACAATGCTGTTAGGGTCTTACGCCACTTTTACAGACTCACAATAAAACATATAAAAACGAAATCAAAGTGGATTTTCCTGGGAAATATGTTAAGGAACATCCTTTACAGGGTAATGACTTGTATATAAGGCAAAATAAATACCAAAAACAAAAATGCTCCTCCACACCTTGGGCTATGTTCACACGTAGCGTTTTTGATGCGTTTTTAAACTTAAACATTGCTTTCAACCAAGACAAATGCATTCACTGGGAAATGTCATTTTAACATTTTACAACCGTATCTGGCCATGTGGTGTGTGACACATCATCAGACATATCCTGTTTCATTGATTTATGAAGGAGGGACTCTGAAAGTTACAAAGCTTATTTTTATAGGGCCATCAGGTGGCCTTTACTATTCTTAAAGGGCCCGAAATCGGCCCTTACTATTCTTAGAGAACCATCAGCTGGCTATGATTTGTTGTTCCCACTATTAAACAGTGGGTCTCTTATACTGTTATTGCGTATGCAGTGAGTGGCAGGGCTGCCCAAAATTTTGACGGACCCCAATACCACTTTGAAGAGATGTACAGGAGGGCCTCATGAAAAAATATTCCCATTATTAGGAAGTGGTATCACGAACCACGTACCAGTTACCTCAGGTCCGTACGGGTCCGATAGCGCGCAGATCAGTCAAGCAGGAGAAAGTACACGCGAACTCTGCTGAGCAGGACCTTGTGTCACGTGACCGCCGTTGGCAGAGCCAACTTCAGGATACTTGAAGAAGATAGTGGAGCGAGGCAGGGATCATCTGGACCACGGGGAAGTAACGTGAGTGGGATTTACCGGGAGCATACGATAAGCTTAAGGAAACCAACGGAGACAGTAAACGGTACCAGAGGGACAGACAGAAAGGGTAATCCAAAAAACATTCAGGAGTCAATAACCAGGCAAGCAAATAGTACAGAATCAACGGAGATACAGACCGGGTCAGAGCCAAGAGATCATGCAAAAACACAGGCACAATGGCACAAGCACACAGGAGTCAACTAAACTCAGCCAAGGCAAAAGTATAACTGACAAAGAATGGAACCACAGGGACGCTATTTAAGGCCCTCCCAAAACCAGAGGGAGGCCCACATCATTAACCCCTGATGCACTAAGTAAACAACAACTACACAGACCATGACAAGTGGGTCTCCAATAGTGTTTGCCTAAGCGGTGAATGCAAGGGTTGCCAAAAATTTGGGGGCATTCCAATGCCGCTTTGAAGAGACATAGTGGAGGGCCTCATGAAAAATTGTTCCCATTATTAGGAAGTGGGTCTCCCATAGTGTTTGCCTATGCAGTGAATTCAAGGACTGCCAACAATTTGGAGGCACTCCAATGCCCCTTTGAAGAGATGTAGAGGAGGGCTTCATGAAAAAATGTTCCCATTATTAGGAAATGGGTCTCCCATAGTATTTGCCTATGCAGTGAGTGGCAGGGCTGCCCAAAATTTGGACGCACCCCAATACCCCTTTGAAGAGACGTAGAGGAGGGCCTCATGAAAAATTTTTCCCATTAATAGGAAGTGGGTCTCCCATAGTGTTTGCCTATGCAGTGAATGCAAGGGCTGCCAAAAATTTGGAGGCACTCTAATGCCCTTTGAAGAGACTTAGAGCAGGGCCTCTTGAAAAAATGTTCCCATTATTAGGAAGTGGGTCTCCCACAGTTTTTGCCTATGCAGTGAATGCAAGGTCTGCCAAAAATTTGGAGGCACTTCAATGCCCCTTGTAAGAGACGTGGAGGAGGGCCTCATGTTCCCATTAGAAAGGAGTGGGTCTCCTATACTTGTAATGCCCATGCACTAAGTGTATGGGCTGACAAACATTTATCCCTGGGGGCATACATGAACATGCTATATAACCATTTCTTTTTTTATGGGCATCATAAATATCCTTTAAAAAAATTATGTGGGTATTGCATCACGGACCACGGTCACCCTGGTGATATGGTGGTGGATGAGGAGAAGGAGGAGAACAACAGCAAATAGCCAAAATCAGGAAGCGTATACCCATGTGTCGGTGTGAAGAGGTGCATGGGAATAGACCTCCCAAAAGACACTGGATTTGAGTTTATGTTATTCTGCTATCATTCGGTGGTGTTGAGAAATCTGGCCCAATCCAGCCCTTGTTCATTTTTATGAGTCAGCCTGTCATCATTTTCAGTTGACAGGCAGATGCACTTATCAGTGATAATTCCACCAGCGGCACTAAAAACCCGCTCGGACAAAACACTAGCAGCAGGGTAGGCCAGGACCTCCAAGGCTTAGAGAGCCAGTTCATTCCAGCTTGGATACCCAATAATTATAAGGCACAGAGGAATCACGGAGGATGTTGGTACAGTCAACAAGGTACTCTCTCAGCATCTTCCCAAACTTTGTATTCCTTGTGAGAGTACCCTGTGCTTCAGGGCCTGTGCGATGGGATGGTCTGAGAAAACTCTCCCAGAACTTTGCCAGTGTTCCCCTGCCTCTGCTGGATTTGAGTTGTGTCTCTCTCGCCTGTACTCCTTGTTTGTCCAACAAAATGTGACCTCTGCCGCCAGCATTTTCAGATGGGAATTTTTTTAATTCTGCAACAAGGGCCCTCTGGTACTGCCCCATTTTAGTAGACCTGTCAACCTTGGGAATAAGAGATAGAAAGTTCTCCTTGTAGCGTGGGTCTAGAAGTGTCACCAACCAGTAATGACTGTCACCCAAAATTTTGAGAAAGCGAGGGTCACTGGAAAGGCAGCTTAACATAAACTCAGCCATGCATGAAAGACTGCTAACTGGCAAGACTTCCATGTCGTCACCAAGAGGATGACTGACCATTCTGCCTCCTCCCTGTCCTCAGGCCATCCACGCTGAACAGACGGTATGACAGTTGTGCATGTAGTATGGTCTACAGCGCATGAAACTAGCTCCTGTTCTTCCTCCTCCTCTTCCTCTTCATCATTGTCACCCAAACCACATTGGGATGAGATGAGGCTGGTCTGCATGTAATCACCCTGTATGGTTCCTTGCTCCATCTCATCGTGCTCCGCCTGCAATGCATCCTCTTTGATTGTGAGCAGAGAGCATTTCAGAACACTAAGAAACAGGATGGTGATGCTAATTATGGTGTCGTCGCCGCTCACCATTTTGGTGGATACCTCAAAGTTTTGGAGGATGGTACATAGGTCTGACATCCATGTCCACTCCTGAGGTCTTATATGTGGAGTCTGAACTGAATACCGATGGCCTTGTTGATGCTGGTAGTCAACAACTGCCCTCTTCTGCTCAAAAATCCTTTCCAACATCTGCAGAGTAGAGTTCCAACGCGTGGGGACATCATACACCAGTCGGTGAGCCGGAAAGTGCAAACATTGCTGAAGCACGGCAAGGGCGGCGGAAGCTGTAGCTGACTTTCTAAAATGGGCACACAGGCAGCGTACTTTGACAAGCAGATCTGGCAGCTCCAGGTTGGCTTTGAGAAACCGCTGAACCACGAGGTTAAGCACATGGGCCAGGCATGGTACTTGTGTGAGATCGCCTCTCCTCAGAGTTACCACCAGGTTCCGGCCATTGTCACACACAACCATTCCTGATTGTAGGTTCAGTGGTGTCAGACACAGATCTGCCTGCTCTTTCAGAGCTGTCCACAGCTCTTCAGCATTGTGCGGTTTGTCACCTAAGCATATTAGCTTCAGCACAGCCTGTTGCCGTTTGGCTGAGGCAATGCTGCAGTGCTTCCACCTTGTGACTGATGTGCTCATTTTGGAGATGGAGGCTGAAGAGGAGGAGGATAAAGTGCAGGAGCTGTAGACTGTGGGGGCAGTCCTGACTGACCTAGGGCCTGCAATCCTCAGGGTCGGGAGGATGTGTTCCATCCCAAGTTCTGACTGGTCCCGGCTTCCACTATGTTAACCCAATATGCTGTTAGCGAGATATACCGTCCCTGCCCACAACCACTCGTCCACATATCCGTGGTTAGGTGGACTTTCCAAGTAACTGCATTGTTGAGGGCATGGCTAAAGTTGTGGGACATGTGCTTGTGTAATGCGGGATGGCAACAAGGAGAAATAGTAGCAGCTGTGGGCCGAGTACCGAGGAATGACCGCCACCATCAGGTTTCAGAAAGCTTCCATCTCCACGATCCTAAAAGGCAATATTTCAAGCGTAAGCAGTCGCAAAATGTGTGAATTTAGTAGTGTGGCCTGTAGGGCAATGGCTGCATATTTGAGCTTGCGTTCCAAGGACTGGGGTATGGACAACTGAACACTGCGCTGGGACAAGGACCTGGACGTGCTTGATGATGGTGCTAGTTAAGTGTGTGCAATGACAGGTGCAGGGCAGGAGGCATAGACAGGGGATTGGCTTTCACGCACAGCAGCGGAAGAAGCAGTGGTGTCACCCACAGACACTGTTCCTGGACCCTGGTGTTCGGCCCACAAAGTCGGGTGCTTTGCTGCCATGTGCCTGATCATGCTGGTGGTGGTCACGCTGGTAGTTTTGCTACCCCTGCTGATGTAGGCCTGGCAAGTGGTGCAAATGGCCTTTATGGGGTTATCGGCAGAGTCTTTTAAAAAGAACTAGACTCGGGAAGACCTAACAGTTGGACTGGCAACTTCAATCGTATTGGTGTTATGGGGAACGGTTGCCTGCCTTCTGTTTGCGTCCACCAGAGTGCTCCTTCCTGCCTCTTGGGGTGCTTAGCCTCCCTTCTCCTTTGTGCTGCTGTCCTCGCACTGCATGTCCTCCTGCCAGCTTGGGTCAGTTACTATATCATCCACCACCTCGTCGTCCACTTCCACACCCTGGTCCTCCTGACTTTCTGGCAATTGTGTCTCATCATCGTCCAACTCTTGTGATACTTTCCCACCGTTGCCTTCATGTGACCGTGTCTGCTCAAATATTTGGGCATCGCTACAAGCAGTCTCCTCTTGCCCCACATCAAGTGGACCAGGCGAGATGCCCGAATCTATAAATGGAAAAGTGAACAGCTCTTCAGAGTGTTGTCTGTGGTCACTCTGCATGGTGGGAGGAAGGAGGATCAGAGAGAGGAATGTGCGGTCCAGACTCATGGCTACTGAGACTTGACCGTGTGAAAGACAGGGTGGTGGTGGTGGCAAAGTGACTTGAAGCATTATCCGCTATCTACCCAACAACCTTTTGCCACTGCTCTGGATTTAATAGTGGTGTGCTGCGGTCCCCTAGTAATTGAGACAGGAAGGTCGGGCGAGAAGATGTGGGTGTTTGCTGTGGCGCAATTTCAGCTTGCCCACAGCTTCGACCTCTTCCTCGGCCTCTGCATGCACCATCACCATCACGTCCAGTTTCCCTCCCTTGCCACGTGCCTTGCTTTTTTAAATGGAGGACAATATTTTCCACGTTCACTACAAATGCCTGAATTTGGAGCACAGTTATATGTGATCCGTGTGATGGACAAACCACAGTTTGAAATAGCTGGCCTGTAGGTACCTATTTTTTACCAGAAAACTGGTGTCAATAACTTTGCTAACACACTGCAACAAAATTTAAAGAGAGGCCAGAAATGGCAGAAATGTGAGTGCACTTTTTATCTCTGATCCGTGTGACTTACAAACCACAGTTTGAAATAGCTGGCCTGTAGGTAATTTTTTTTTCAAAGCAAACTGGTGTCAATAACTTGCTAACACACTGTAACAAAATTTAAAGGGAGGCCAGAAATGGCAGAAATTTGAGCACACTTTTTATCTCTGATCCGTGTGACGGACAAATCATAGTTTGAAATAGCTGGCCTGTAAAAAAATTATTCCTGGCCCCTGATACTATGTCTAGAAATATCTGTAATAGCAGCAGCAGCAGACAGAACTCGAATGGACCCTCTTGCTATATGCACTGCAGTCTGCCACATACACTGCCTGCCTGCCTAGCACTGATATCTATGCAGCTTTATTAGTCCTCAGAACTTCAGAAGGACTGTTAGTCGAGATGGATATGTGTATTATACATGGTATACCCCCACTAAGTAAGAACCAAACTGTGGCAGACAATCCCTGCATGTTCATTGGCTCTCTTAAGAGCGACAAACATGCAGAAATTTTTTTGTTTTGCAAATATGCAATTTTTTTTTTACTACCTAAATAAAAGAAAACTCTGTTTGGTATTTCCGTAATAGCATATATAATTGACTCTATAAATAAAAAAACAAAAACAGAAACAAATGTGAAATTGAGGTTTTTTTGCTATTTTGCCCAACGTATAATTTATTTTCCTGCTTTCCAGTACATAATATTATAAAGAGCATATTACAATTCAAATGTACAACTTATCTTGCAAAAAACAAGCCTTAATATGGTCATGTCAATGGAAAAATAAAAAGAAATATGCCTTTTGGAAGAAGAGGAGAACAAAATAATGGTGCAAAAACGAAAAATCAAGAGGGCTGCTACATGCATGATATTATAACTTTTATATACTTAAAATGTTTACATTTGATGTTTGTTCTAAATGTTATTACACTGACTGTACTAATAAATGGGTTCTTATGGGTGAGGCTCATATTAGTTACAATTTTCCAGGCTATACTGTTCTTCTGCCATTTAAATGATTTATTTCTCTTGAGTTTGCAATTAACGAGCAGAACTATCCTATAACAGCATTTCATACTCAGTTTTAGCACTAGGCATAAAAAATACTTTTTGCCTGGAGAGTTCCTTTCATACAGATCAATAGATGATCAATTGTATTCCCAATGCAGTGTTAAAAACTGCGGACGAGCAGTGAAGAATGTATGATAATCCAGTAGCTGAGCCATCTTCTCTCAAAACAAACAAAATGGGGTTCCCTATATTCTCCTTCTGCAGGAGAAGGCCTGCGACGTGCTCACTGCTTATTTCATAAAAATGGAATTGGTTTATGAACCATGCCGAGGTTTTTATTGCTGTCAATGGAAGATACAATTCAAAGCCCTAGTTCTGTATCACCATTTATTCTATATAGCTGGAAGGTATCAGATGACCGAGCACTGACACTAGATATGTTTGTAGATATGTCTTGCTCTACTCGCCCTATCATTGCATGTGCCTGGAGACTGGAATGGGAACTTTTGTACTAATTCTAGTGTGTTTGAAGCATTGCCATTCCTGTACATCTACTATTGATTTCTTCATCTTGTCCATTATTTATGAAGAATGAAATGCACTTTCAGAGAACTATGTATTAATCACAAGCATTTACTTCTTTCTTGTTTCTTTCTATTCTACATTATAAGATAGTAGAAACTAGATAACTTCTAATTTAATAGGTGAATTTTTCCACGTGAAGAGTTCCAAGTCTGTGTAAGGAGACTTATAGGGCATGCAATACTCTCCTGGGAGAGAGGAAGAAGACAAGAACTCTACTGCCACCTATTCGATGTAGCAATCCTAAAAGTTAATATCGACCCTTTTAATGAGCCTAAAGAAGGCATCAGGGTTCCTGTCCTCTTTACATATACTATTTAAAAATTCTTTTATATTCTGGCGCCCCTGAGATTTTTATTGTTAAGAGTAAATTGCCCCATCATAAAATTCCCTAAATCAGTTGCCTCTGGCCTGTGGCTCTCTGGCTATTGTAAAACTAAAAATCCAGTTGTAGAACTACAAATCTTCAACACCAATTCTGAAAATTGGGAGTTATAGTTCCAGAACAGATTATGGGTCACATGCTGGAGACTACTTGGCCAAACATTTCCAGATTGTGATTAACCTATTTTTCTTATTTAATATTTTAATATCTTGTTTCTATTTTTTATCTTTTTTATTGTTGGCTTAAAAAACAACTTCCTATTAGGCAAACAAATTAGCACAAAATAATAGTCTTTATTTTGAAGACATTTAGCATTCTATTTGCTTTTTTTTTCCGCCAAACCTTCCAAGAGCTATGTTTTTTTTAATTTTTCTGGAAGGTTGATTTATAGTTTTGAACAGCATCATTCCTTTGACCATATCATGTGCTGAAAAATATGAAAAAATTCTAAATGGAAGTTCTGCCGTTGTTTTGGGGGGGTTGCTTTAACAACCTTAAAAATTAAATGGTAAATTTGTTTGTGTAGTTATGGTGATTTCTGGGAGAAATACTTCATTTTCTGGAACAATTTCAAAGATGGCAACACTTTCCGCCATGACTGTATATTTTATTTTGTAATTCATTACCCAAAATGTATTAAAATTTTACTGTAAAAACATATCCCATGGTTTTGTGATGAGGTTCCAAAGAAAAAGGCCCTCAATATTCACCAGCTTTCTCTGTCTCTCTCCCCATTGTATTTCTTTGATATTAAAGGGGTTGACCACTACTGGACAACCACTTTTTAAAAGTGACCCATAAAAAAGACATGTATATTCACCTCCTACACTCCAGAGATGGTTTGTTTCCTGGCAGTCAAGTGACATGATTATGTCTCAAGGCCTCTGCAGAGAGACTGCAGTTGATTGGGGGCGCTGATTGGCTGCAGCAGTCACGTTAAACAACAATGTCCCATGAATGTCAGGAGACATAGCACCATTTTATATGAAGAACTTTAGAGGTTAAGAAAGAGTTGTTTCTTAGTAGACAATCCCATTAATTTGTAATGTGTATAATAAATTATTCTTACAATGTAGAAAAATATTCAGAATTGAAAGTCCTCAGTGGTTGATACTTTTTAATGGCTAACTGGAAAGATGGTAACAAATTGCAAGCTTTCGAGACTACTCAGGTCTCTTCATCAGGCATTGACCATTGAAGAGACCTGAGTAGTCGTGAAAGCTTGCAATTTGTTACCATCTTTTCAGTTAGCCATTAAAAGGTATCAACCACTGAGGACTCTCAATTCTGAATATTTTTCTATCTACTGGCTAACACGATACAAAGATATACATCTTTCCTGTCTTAGAATGTAATAATTTAATACAGAAAATTGACCATAATGAATTTTTATGGGCAGCAGTGTCCTCATTAACATAACCTAGGTAAAAAGCTAGAACTTAAACTAATATAAAGAACATGCAGAGGCTTGGTAAATTTTATTACAGGAGCAAAGAGAACAAGGTCTGTTCAGACACAATAACATTTTTGCCTGTTATGCAATACTCCCTTTCATCCGGGAGGTAAGTGTGATCCTCCTGGCTATAAATAAAGGCTTTGTTGAGAGGAAGCTCGCAGTCCATGGTACCTTAAGATTGAATATGTCATTTACTGACAGGGAGTGAGGCGAGGAGTGTTCCAGAACAATATATCCTGTGATTAATAAAACGTGTCTTCTCACTTCTGGACTCTACAGTACATGCTCTGCACAGGAATTATGATCCATGAGTGCTCAGGGAAACTTGCACCAGAATAAAACAGCTTTACTGCTAACAAAAAGGGCACAAAGCTTATTCAACGTCAGCTGTAATTATTATAACTATTGCAGGGTTAAAGGGAAATTATGGAAATTTAGAGGCAAGATTACCTTTAAATGTAATTTTTTTCTAAAGATAGTGTCTGAGATACACAAGATCTATAAAACAGTTCCTTTGTGTACATTAAATTTATAAGTAGCATCTTCGTACCTATTTACGGATCTGAGAGTTACAGTGGTTCTGTCATGCTGGGTGAGGGAGAAACAAAGTGCACAACAACAGGAAGAGGGAGGGGAAGCCCAAACACTGGGGAAGGGAGAAGTAGAGACCCATATACAGATCTAACAACACCCGGTCTGCCTTAAACGTCCCTAAATAAGTTCTAGACTTATCGCTGAGCAGGAACCTAATCCATGCCTGACCCTAGTAATAGGCCCTGAGTAGGAAGGGGATGGGGTTTGTGCTAGTCAGCCCCTACTGCAACTAAAGACAGAGAGGGTGGGAAAATGAGGGGATGCAATTAGCTTGAGAAGAATACCGAGATATCACGTCAGCAATCCTCCAAGAGTACTTCAAGAAGACACTAGCTGACTGCTAGTACTTTCAACCAGACAGAGGGAAATTGAGCTAACATCATCACCTTGCTGAAGAGACTGGAGATATTTAAACCTTCAGCAAGGGTGTGTTAATTAGCTGCAGAAGGTGAAGGTAACTGTTGGGTTCTAGAGGGAGAAGGATATCACTCCATAACAGAGATGCAAAAATCAAGAAGGTTCTTGTAGAGCTAATTACAATGACCTTCTACAGCCAGATCCAGGATGACTGACTGTCACACCTGACACACTCGTGACAGGTTCTCTCTTTGGTGCACAGTGGGGAGGGTATTTTTATTTTATTGAAAACCTCTTGTCAAAAATAAGATTCCTACATTAAAAAAGCTACATCCTGTGCAATCCCTTATAAACATGATTTTAAGACTTCAAATGACTCTTCTGCCTTGCAATCAGAAAAAGTTAGTGACTAAATACTGTGACTGAATGCATTTTATAAACCATAGTAAGTGATGTTGTGCCATCTGAATCAAAGCTATAATTTAAGGGAAGTTCTCCATCTGCCAGATGATCTTACAGCTGTCAGATTCTGTTGCAGAAATAAAAAAGGCGTCTTAACAATGTCACTTGGTCGTGACGGCTCCTTAACAACATGCTGCTTTCAAAAATGCATGTCACATCAAGGTAAAAGAGATAGAAAGAATTCCTCTTATCCCAAGAGACTCAAGCAGGATCATGCCATTTAGTACTCATCTCTTTGAGAAGAAATAAAAAAAATAACTTTTATTTAGTATTTGTTATTTTATATCGCAAAATAAATCCTGAAAATAATGAATGGTAAAATCATAGGTAATAAGTATTATTACCTATGATTATTATTAATTATAGAAACATTCTTAAAATACTGATTCTGAAACTCAATCCAACCAATACAGGTGCGAGACTCTTAGTTAAAAGGTATCGGCACTAGAGTTGAGCGAAACGGGTCGAAAAAATTCAAAAGTCGCCGACTTTTGGCAAAGTCGGGTTTCATGAAACGAAACCCGACCCTAAGATGAGGTCGGCCACGAGGTCGGCGACTTACGCGCCAAAGTCGCGTTTCAAAAGTTTGTTTTGCGCTCTTTTTCAGCCAATCAGGATCCACGGACACTGTGGGCAACGTGATGACATAGGCACGGGTCACCAGCATCTTTCAGAAGGGCATGCAAGTGATTGGCTTGCTTTGGTGGGCGTCACAGGGGGTATAAAAGGGCGTGCACGCCGACCGCCATCTTACTTCTGCCGATCTTAGTATAGGGAGAGGTTGCTGCTGATTCTGTAGGGAGAGCGTTAGGCAGGGAAGAAGACAAAAAAACTGCTTCTGCTGCTTGCGATTTGGCCTGCACAACACACCAGTCACTGTGTGTGCAGTGCAAGGGGAGGCTATATAGTGGTGTATCAGTGGTGTTGGTTGTTGGGCTGCCTTTTAAGGCTTCCTGACAGGCTGGCATTGCTGTTTACCCACTGCTCCGCAAACTGCTTTTTTAAAAGCAATCCCATTTTTTTTTTTTTGTCCTGCTGAGAAGAAAAAAAAACTGCTTCTGCTGCTAGCAATTTGGCCTGCACAACACACCAGTCACTGTGTGTGCAGTGCAAGGGGAGGCTATATAGTGGTGTATCAGTGGTGTTGGTTGTTGGTCTGCCTTCTAAGGCTTCCTGACAGGCTGGCATTGCTGTTTACCCACTGCTCCGCAAACTGCTTTTTTAAAAGCAATCCAATCTCCCTTATCCTCTAGTCACTTTTGTCACAGCTGTGCCATCGAGCCTGTCACATAGCGCTCAGAAATTCATTGGGCCTCACACAATCCAAAAGTGTCCAGTGTCCAAAAGTGTGTGCAGAGATTCAAAATCTCCCTTATCCTCTAGTCACTTTTGTCACAGCTGTGCCATCGAGCCTGTCACATAGCGCTCAGATATCAATGGGCTTCACACAATCCAAAAGTGTCCACTGTCCACAAGTGTGTGCAGAAATTCAAAATCTCCCTTATCCTCTAGTCACTTTTGTCACAGCTGTGCCATCGAGCCTGTCACATAGCGCTCAGATATCAGTGGGCCTCACACAATCCAAAAGTGTCCACTGTCCACAAGTGTGTGCAGAAATTCAAAATCTCCCTTATCCTCTAGTCACTTTTGTCACAGCTGTGCCATCGAGCCTGTCACATAGCGCTCAGATATCAGTGGGCCTCACACAATCCAAAAGTGTCCACTGTCCACAAGTGTGTGCAGAAATTCAAAATCTCCCTTATCCTCTAGTCACTTTTGTCACAGCAGTGCCATCGAGCCTGTCACATAGCGCTCAGATATCAGTGGGCCTCACACAATCCAATAGTGTCCACTGTCCACAAGTGTGTGCAGATATTCAAAATCTCCCTTATCCTCTAGTCACTTTTGTCACAGCAGTGCCATCGAGCCTGTCACATAGCGCTCAGATATCAGTGGGCCTCACACAATCCAAAAGTGTCCAGTGTCCAAAAGTGTGTGCAGAAATTCAAAATCTCCCTTATCCTCTAGTCACTTTTGTCACAGCTGTGCCATCGAGCCTGTCACATAGCGCTCAGATATCAGTGGGCCTCACACAATCCAAAAGTGTCCACTGTCCACAAGTGTGTGCAGATATTCAAAATCTCCCTTATCCTCTAGTCACTTTTGTCACAGCAGTGCCATCGAGCCTGTGACATAGCGCTCAGATATTCAGTGGGCCTCACACAATCCAAAAGTGTCCACTGTCCACAAGTGTGTGCAGAAATTCAAAATCTCCCCTGCCCTATAGACACCTTGTACCTTGTTTTACATTACTATATAGTTTGTTGGATTTTGTCTACATTTCTACCAAAAATGAGGAAGGCTGGTGGAAGAGGCCGTGGAATTGGGCGGGGGTTGGCAGCTGGTAATGATGGTGTTGGTGGTGGATCTGATGGTAGTGGCAAGAGCAAAATAGGACCGAATGCAGGAGGTGCTGACCCTGCGTCATCGTCTGGCTACATAAGGCCTCGAACGCTTAGTTTTCTAGGAGTTGGCAAACCGCTTTTAAAGCCAGAGCATCAGGAAAAAGTTTTGTCTTACATTGCTGACTCAGCCTCCAGCTCTATCGCCTCCTCTTCTTCAGTTGTAAAAAGTAAAAGCACTGAGTCGTCATTGGAGGCTCATGTTAATGAACCACACCTTTCCTTGTGTCCTTCACCCCAACCAGGATTGAAGGATGACGCAGGCCATACTACTGATTACTCCATGGAGCTGTTTTCACATACCATGCCTGGATTATCAAGTCAAATGGTGAATTACCCAGGCCAAGATGAATCTGACATGGAGTGCACTGATGCACAGCCGCTGATGGATGATTCTGCTGGTACATTCACTCGGAGCACTACATTGTCCTCGCAGTGTACAGAGCCAGATTCTGACCCTGATGAGACTCAGGTGCCCCTTCCCGCACACTATACCACCATACACGGTGACACAGAGGAAGGTGCACATGACATAGAAGAGGAGGTGATGGATGACCCAGTTGTTGACCCAGATTGGCATCCATTGGGGGAAGAGGGTGCTGCTTCCAATAGCTCAGATGAGGAGCATCCACAGCAGACATCGACATCGCAACAGCTGTTATCTGGCAGGCCCGGAGCACTCCAAAGACAGGTTCCGAACATCAAAAGAGTTGCTGGACAGCTTGTCCAGAGGGTCAAAAGATCACAGCGTGCTAGGCCGCAAAATGTCTGCCAAAGTAGGAAGAGTGCAGTGTGGCACTTTTTTGAACAAAATCCTCATGATCAGGCCAAGGTTATCTGTAAGAAGTGCGCAAAGACCTTTAGCCGAGGGAAAAATCTGAAAAATTTGAATACCAGTTGCATGCTTAGACATTTAATCAGCATGCACTTGCAAGCGTGGACACAACACCAAACCTCAAGTGCCACATGTGCAACTGATCACAACGAAGGTAGTCAGCAACGCTACATTGTTTCCCCCACTGTAAGCCCACCGGTTAGCACAGCAGCAAATGTTGAGGTGTCGTTGCAAGGCCACAGCAGTCAGGGAATCCCACTGTTATATCAACGAAATACTGATTCTAGGCCATCAGAAAGAACACCAACACCATCACCATCATCAACCCTCTCTCAGTGCGCCCTGTCCACCGCTACTTCCACCATATGCAGCTCTCAAGTCCAGCTCACCCTCCCAGACACTATGAGTAGGTCAAGAAAGTACTCAGTCTCTCATCCGCGTACACTGGGTTTGAACGCCCACATTGCCAAACTAATCTCTTTTGAGATGATGCCCTTTCGGTTGGTGGAAAGCACAGCTTTCCGCGAACTCATGGCCTATGCAGTACCACGCTATGACCTACCCAGTCGCCACTTCTTCTCTCGCAAAGCCATCCCAGCCCTCCACCATCATGTGAAAGACCGCATTGTCCATGCACTCAAGCAGTCAGTGAGCGGAAAGGTGCACCTCACAACTGATGCATGGTCCAGTCGGCATGGCCAGGGCCGTTACGTGTCCATCACTGCGCACTGGGTTAATGTGGTGGATGCAGGGTCCACAGGGGACAGCGGTGGTGGGACAGTGCTGCCTAGCCCACGGTATAGGAAACAGTTGGCTGTAGGCGTTCGACCCTCCTCCTCCACCACCTCCTCCAGAAGCAAAAGCTCGTCCACAGAGCGCAGTCGTACGAGCACTCCATCTGCAGCTGCCACTGTTGCACACGATGTGACCCCCTATCGAGCAGCTAGTGGAAAGCGTCAGCAGGCTGTGTTGCAGATGATGTGTTTGGGGGACAGACACACCGCCGAGGTGCTGGCCGAGTACTTGAAGCGACAAACTAAGTCATGGCTGGGCAGTGTACATCTTGAGGCAGGCAAGGTAGTTAGTGATAACGGCCGTAATTTTGTGGCAGCCATAGCCCTTTCAAAACTCAGCCACATACCTTGCTTGGCTCACACCTTGAACCTGGTGGTGCAGTGCTTCCTCAAAAATTATCCGGAGTTAACAGCCCTGCTCCAGAAGGTGCGAAGACTGTGCGCGCACATCCGCCGGTCACCTGTACACTCCGTTCGTATGCAGAAGCTGCAGTGATTGCTCCACCTTCCCAACCACCGCCTCATTATCGACATTGCAACAAGGTGGAACTCCACCCTGCACATGGTGGAGCGGCTGTGCGAGCAGAGGCAGGCCATAATGCATTTGTGGGAGGATACACGGCCAGGCACTTTGAGAGCAGACATGGAGTTGACAGGTGTGCAGTGGTCGAAGCTGAAAGACCTTTGTAAAGTCCTTCAGTGTTTTGAGGAATGCACACGGCTGGTAAGCGCAGACGACGCCATCCTAAGCATGAGCATCCCACTTATGCGTCTGCTCATGCAAACTTTGACGCACCTTAAGGAGCAGGCGTCTGCAGCCAATGTTGATGAGGAGGAAGAGGAGGAGGGAATCCTTGATGACATTCAGCCATTGTCTGCTCAGGGACCTCTCCTGGACGAGGTGGAGGAAGAAGAGGAGGAGGAGGAGGATGATGGGGATGATTACTTAGGGGAGGAGGATGCATCTCGTGGGGCAAGTGAAAATGTTGGCGTGGCAAGGTCTGGTACAGGGTTTGTGCGTGACTGGAGGGATGTGGATTTGCCAGAAAGTGCTCCTCCACCCAGCACTCGCAGTGCATCATTGACACCGGGAACATTGGCCCACATGTCAGATTATGCCTTGCGGATCCTAAAAAGGGACCCCCGCATTGCCAAAATGATGAACGATGACGACTACTGGTTGGCCAGCATCCTGGATCCACGCTATAAAGGCAAATTACAAAACATCATGCCACAGGAGAACCTTGACCTAATATTGGCTAATAAACAAGTAACTCTGGTAAATCGGTTGCTTGAGGCATTCCCAGCACACAGCAGCGGTGATGGTTCTCACACGAGCCGTACGGGCCGGGGGCAGCTTGGCAGAGGTGTTCGTGGTGCACACAGCAGAAGTGGCGTTGGAGACAGGGGTTTCATGACAATGTTGTGGACTGATTTTTCAAATACCGCTCACACAACTGGTAATACTGCATCGATGGAAAGTGACAGGAGACAGCAGTTGTCAACTATGGTAACAAACTACTTTTCCTCCCATATCGATGTTCTCCCACACAGGTCATTCCCCTTTGACTATTGGGCCGCTAAACTGGACACCTGGCCTGAATTGGCCCAATATGCCTTACAGGAGCTCGCTTGCCAAGCTGCAAGTGTGCTATCGGAAAGAGTCTTCAGTGCAGCTGGATCAATCCTGACAGAAAAAAGGACCCGTCTGTCAACCCAAAATGTGGATGATCTAACCTTCATTAAAATGAACCACGCATGGGTTTCCAAGGATTTTGTCCCACCTTCCCCTGATGACACATAGGGTGACAGAAAAATGGCTTGCTTTGGTCCACCTCTTCCTGGTACTTCACCTATTTCGCCTTTTGCATCAGCTGAATGTCCAACATCAACATATGCCACTTTCTAAAACTCCCTAACTGTGCTGCCTCCCCCCCATGGCCGGGGTCACCACCTACCGCACGACACCGTGCGAGTGCCGTTGCCCTGGACAGGTGGGTAGGCCGACTCTTGGGCGCGGGCACTGGAACAGGGTCCCTCATAGTGCAATCAAGTGTCTCTGACGGTGGTGGTGCACACCCGCCGTCAGACACACCGCTGTACTATGAGGGGCCCAGTGCCAGTACCGACGCCCACGAGTGGGCCCCCCTTGCTTGGGCAGGGCCCCAGCATTTGCAATCTTTACCTCTCCCTGCTCCTCCGCTGTGTAATCTGGGCCGTCAAATCCATACTGTGCCTGACACCGTCTGAGCCTGCCTCCTGAGACATATATTTTGAATGTGTACGCTATCCATACATGTTATCCAGGGATACGGTACCCTTTCTAACCTTTGTGCAATTACGTGCAATCCATACTGGGCCTAACACCGTCTGAGCCTGCCTCCTGAGACATATATTTTGAATGTGTACGCTATCCATACATGTTATCCAGGGATACGGTACCCTTTCTAACCTTTGTGCAATCACGTGCAATCCATACTGGGCCTAACACCGTCTGAGCCTGCCTCATGCTGTATAGACATATATTTTGAATGTGTACGCTATCCATACATGTTATCCAGGGATACGGTACCCTTTCTAACCTTTGTGCAATCACGTGCAATCCATACTGGGCCTAACACCGTCTGAGCCTGCCTCATGTTGTATAGACATATATTTTGAATGTGTACGCTATCCATACATGCTATCCGGGGATGCGGTACCCTTTCTAACCTTTGTGCAATCACGTGCAATCCATACTGGGCCTAACACCGTCTGAGCCTGCCTCATGCTGTATAGACATATATTTTGAATGTGTACGCTATCCATACATGTTATCCAGGGATACGGTACCCTTTCTAACCTTTGTGCAATCACGTGCAATCCATACTGGGCCTAACACCGTCTGAGCCTGCCTCATGCTGTATAGACATATATTTTGAATGTGTACGCTATCCATACATGTTATCCGGGGATACGGTACCCTTTCTAACCTTTGTGCAATCACGTGCAATCCATACTGGGCCTAACACCGTCTGAGCCTGCCTCATGCTGTATAGACATATATTTTGAATGTGTACGCTATCCATACATGTTATCCGGGGATACGGTACCCTTTCTAACCTTTGTGCAATCACGTGCAATCCATCCTGGGCCTAACACCGTCTGAGCCTGCCTCCTGAGACATATATTTTGAATGTGTACGCTATCCATACATGTTATCCAGGGATACGGTACCCTTTCTAACCTTTGTGCAATCACGTGCAATCCATACTGGGCCTAACACCGTCTGAGCCTGCCTCATGCTGTATAGACATATATTTTTAATGTGTACGCTATCCATACATGTTATCCGGGGATATGGTACCCTTTCTAACCTTTGTGCAATCACGTGCAATCCATACTGGGCCTAACACCGTCTGAGCCTGCCTCATGCTGTATAGACATATATTTTGAATGTGTACACTATCCATACATGTTATCCAGGGATACGGTACCCTTTCTAACCTTTGTGCAATCACGTGCAATCCATACTGGGCCTAACACCGTCTGAGCCTGCCTCATGCTGTATAGACATATATTTTGAATGTGTACGCTATCCATACATGTTATCCAGGGATACGGTACCCTTTCTAACCTTTGTGCAATCACGTGCAATCCATACTGGGCCTAACACCGTCTGAGCCTGCCTCATGCTGTATAGACATATATTTTGAATGTGTACGCTATCCATACATGTTATCCGGGGATACGGTACCCTTTCTAACCTTTGTGCAATCACGTGCAATCCATACTGGGCCTAACACCGTCTGAGCCTGCCTCCTGAGACATATATTTTGAATGTGTACGCTATCCATACATGTTATCCAGGGATACGGTACCCTTTCTAACCTTTGTGCAATCACGTGCAATCCATACTGGGCCTAACACCGTCTGAGCCTGCCTCATGCTGTATAGACATATATTTTGAATGTGTACGCTATCCATACATGTTATCCAGGGATACGGTACCCTTTCTAACCTTTGTGCAATCACGTGCAATCCATACTGGGCCTAACACCGTCTGAGCCTGCCTCATGCTGTATAGACATATATTTTGAATGTGTACGCTATCCATACATGTTATCCGGGGATACGGTACCCTTTCTAACCTTTGTGCAATCACGTGCAATCCATACTGGGCCTAACACCGTCTGAGCCTGCCTCCTGAGACATATATTTTGAATGTGTACGCTATCCATACATGTTATCTGGGGATACGGTACCCTTTCTCACCTTTGTGCAATCACGTGTAATCCATACTGGGCGTGAGAACAGCTGGCGAGCTGTTAAGCAAGCTACAGCACCTGTCCAGACAAGTACAGGGATTCCCTAGCGAGGAGACTTATTTGATTGTTTTCAATGTTGGGACAGCAATTTTTGGGGAGCACTATACTCTGGAGAATGATAGATGGGGCCCACCATACACTGGAACATTCCAAAGGTGGACATCAGACACTGGAGCAGCATTTACAGGGCCCATTATACACTAGAGCATTAGAAATGGGGCCCATTATGTTTGGAGCATTATTTGGGCCCTTAAGACAGTGGAGCTTCATCCATGGGGACCAACATATACTGTAGCATTATGTGGAGCTCATCATATACTGTTTCAAACATTATATGGGACCAATGATTCTGTATGGAGAAATAGATGGGCCTCGTCATGAGATGTAAAAAGTGAGGTATTTTTCATTGTACTATACCGCTATTTCTCTGCCGTATCGGAGCATGATGAGTTGTGGTATGTGTTAAAGGGGCGCTCTTTCGCCCAGGGCACATGATAACCTGGAGCCAGCCCTCCCCCCCACAGTTTGTAGCCAAATAACCTCCATTTTTCAGTGCGTAACTTGTATTATGAAGTTAATTAAGGTTGACAAGCTTAAGAAAGAAGAATTGATGCTTTTGGCATTCAAATGGGCACTGTAGGTGTGTTTCCTGTCCTCCTCTCACTGCCGACTTTTATTCCCCATTGACTTACATTGGGTTTCGTGTTTCGGGACGACCCCGACTTTTCCCTATAATCGGACGATCTTGCTCGACCCGACTTTTGGAAAAGTCGGGTTTCACGAAACGAAACGCGACCCTAAAAAACCAAAAGTCGCTCAACTCTAATCGGCACATGAGATAGTAAAATCATAGCATCATCATGAAACTTTGTAATTCAAGGCTAAGTTCCCACGATGAGTTTTTGGGGCGTTTTGATGTTGGTGCATCTCTGTACCAATTAGCTAATTTAGGTTACTTGTGTTTTTTCATTTGAATTTTTTATATGTATTTTTCTTGCATATTTCAACTGCAGTTTTTGTCTTTTTTTGGCATGTTGCGTTTTAAATAAAATTGCACTTTTTTGGATACTTCCTGTTAGTTAGTGTTGATAAAACTTTATTAAGTCATCATGTGCAGATTAAATGTGTTTTTGGTGCGTATCCACTGCAGAAATGGAGTAAAAATGCGTATACGTTTATTACCTGCATGTTTTCCTCATCTCATTCAAGTCTATGGGGAAAATATGCAAATAAATGGCATATTTATCACAAGAGGAGTTGACCTGTTGAGGATTTCAAAAAAATGCACTGCGGGTCAGTTTCTGCAGCGTAAAAAAAGCGAAGTAGACATGAAGTCTCTATCATTCCCTTTTCTGGAACCCTAATATGCCGTGTTAATTTGTGCATCAAAAATACGCAGCATCAAAAATTCACCATATACTCATCAAGGGAACTTAGCCTAAGGGTAGGTGTTTACTGAGGTTTGTGAGGAGTTTTTGGAGCAGAAACTGAGTGGAAACTCTTTAAATCCTCCCCAAAAACTGAAAAGTCCTCAAAAACTCTGAGCTTCAGCTCAGTTTCCTCTGCAAACACTCAGCAAAAGACCCTAAAAGGATTGTACAGTATTTGTGAAAAAGAAACAAGGCCTTACAAAAAGCACTAAACCTGATAAAGCCAAACACAACTCTTGAACAGTAGTGATACTGTTTCTGGAAGAACTTTTCTCTGTGTTTTCAGTTTTGTAAACCCTTTACGGCTAGGGCTACGTCTACAAGCTTTATTGTTCAAAAATCAGTGTAAAATGCATGCGCATAGACTATCACTATCTTGGAACACCAGAGCATAGTATGCAGATAGGGAAAATGGTACAGCAGAGCTTAGTGTTCCAGCAGCACCTTGTAACAGCAGAGTTGTTTTCAAACAGCAGAGCCAAATGTATGAACCGCACCTGTATATATTTACAATATAATGACTAGAAATTAGTGAACATCGTCAGCTCCCTCCTTATTCGGCAAGCTGTAGCGCTTACCGAATAGCAGAATTGGGAAACCAGACACCTGGAGCACTCCTGATGATCAGCTGTTCGTGCCCACAGCTGCAGGGGTCGCGGCTGTGTGCCAGTCACAACAAACAGGCTCTCCATGCATGTGATGTGATTGTCACGCAGCTGCAAACACATGCAACTGCGGCGCCGTACAGCTGATCAACGGGAGTATTCCAGGTACCTGGGTTCCCGATGCAGCTTCTTCGGTAAACATTATAGCTTTCCGACTCATCTCTAATATTGAATTATTCCCTTTTGGGAACCTTCAGCTGTTGTCAGGTCCAAAATGGGACTGAAATTCATCCATGGCAGCTGAAAACACACAGCACCCCTTCACACACATTCATTTTACCAGTTGGGGATCTCAATTATAAATATGACTCTGACAGGAGTTGTAGGAAATAAAGATTTACTAGAAGTACATATAAAAAATACCCTCTCACTATGACCACATAGTAACATCAGCTAATGGTGAAATGTCACCATATTGGTCATTACCAAACACGTTTACCAAGACCAATATCACCATCAATATTGCAATATAAGAGGCAGATAATATTGCTAGACCATAAGCACATATTAACAACATACACAATAGCATAATATCACTATACTGATCATCAACCAAACCTAACCAAACCAGCACTAACACTGTTATTACCACCATACAGTGACGATGTAATGGTAGTATCAGACTCACTAGCGATGTTGTCACTGATTATAGTCATTCACATCCCATTTTGCTCTGACCACCATGACCACTCTTTCAAGCCATGACTTGTGTCTGTAGAATGTGACACAGAGAAAACTTTGACGTCTCACTTTTCCAGGACTATTCCCGCAACTAAATATACTATATAGTGCTATAACCTATTACCAGGGCATTACACAGTAATAATGCCCCTCTTTATCTCATATTATTAATAATGCACCTCCATGGCTGTTTATAATAATAATGCACCCCTGTACTTTCTTTTAATACTGACCTCTCCAAATGTACCTCTTTATAGTGCCTCCATTGTGCCTTCTTATGATAATGATCTCTCATTATGCCTCCTTGTAATAATGTCCCCACCATTGTGCCTCCTTTTAATAATGAGCACCATGCTGCCTGCTTATAATAATGATCCCCCTTTTACAAAACAACCTTCATTGAATGTCCTTTTAATGCTGCCACCTCTCTCTACTCAATTATGCCTCCTTTTAATAATAAACTTCCTCTCACCATTGCGAATTCTCTGCAAAAGGAGATAAAAAATAAACTAATACTCACCTCACCCCACTACTATGCTGAGCGGTGTTGAGCTCCTCCTTCACTGTAATCTCCAGTCCAACACAGGTGGTGGTATGAAGAGATATAATCAAATCACTTTACATCCCCTGGGAAGCATCAACCTATCAGACTAAAGTGGCAGAGCAGGGAGATGATGGCTCTCTGCTCCACTGAAGTTATTAACAGTATTAGCATCCTTGGGGATGCAGATATTATTAAAAGTGATACGTTCAGAAGCAGACCAGTACTGGAACAGCCCATCTGGCATTTCATAGAATCTTAGAATCATAGAATTGTAGAGTTGGAAGGGACCTCCTGGGTCATCTGGTCCAACCCCCTGCTCAAAGCAGGACTCGCTAAATCATCCCAGACAGATGTCTGTCTAGCCTCTGTTTGAAGACTTCTATTGAAGGAGAACTCACCACCTCTCATGGCAGCCTGTTCCACTCATGGATCACTCTAACTGTCAAAAAGTTTTTTCTAATATCTAACCTGTGTCTCCTCCCATTCAGTTTCATCCCATTGCTCCTAGTCTTTCCTTGTGCAAATGAGAATAAAGATGATCCTTCTACAATGTGACAGCCCTTGAGAAATTTGTAGACAGCTATTAAGTCTCCTCTCAGACTTCTCTTCTGCAAGCGAAACATTCCCAAATCCTGCAACCTTTCCTCATAAATTTCAAAAACTGACCGTCACATCCAAGCATAAGCATAGTGTGAACAGGTGCTTAACCTAGAGTCACCAACTCATATACATTCAAGCAAAAAAGGAAGCACACTGCAAACATGAAAAATGAATAATGAATTGCATGGTTTGGCGCTACAGTGTGCTTCCTTTTTTGTTTGAATGTATATGAGCTGGTTACTCTAGGTTAAGCACCTGTTCACACTATGCTTATGCTTGGATGTGACGGTCAGTTTTTGAAATTTGTATTCATTTACCTTCTGACTGAGCACTCCACCTGTTAGCTGCAGGCATTTTTAATCAAACCAGGGCCATTTCCCCTCCACAGAGATATAGACTTCAGTCCTAACAGAGGATTTTTCATAGGTTCCCATTCAGATGGAGACTACAGTCTTAGTGAGGCTTGGCATAGAATAGGGACCTGGAAAACGAGAAATGCCTTAATGTGGCTTCCAGGTACACATAACTTTGCCATTTTATGCGCTAAACTTTCTCAATTTTTCATACTCCTAATGCAGTAATGCAATTCATTATTCATTTTTCATGTTTGCATGGTTTGGCGCTACAGTGTGCTTCCTTTTTTGCTTGAACCTTTCCTCATAAGACAGGGTTTGCTGACCGGTCACCATTCTGGTCGCTCTTTTCTGAACTTGCTCCAGTTTGTTGATGTCTTTTTTAAAATGTGGCGCCCAAAACTGGACACAGTATTCCAGATAAGGTCTGACCAAAAAGGAGTAGAGGGCAATAATAACTTCACGTGATCTAGACTGTATGCTTCTGTTAATACATCCTAGAATTGCATTTGACTTTTTTTTCCTGCTGCATCACACTGTTGACTCATATTCAGTCTGTGATCTATTAGTATACCCAAGTCTTTTTCACATGTGCTGTTGCTTAGCCCTATTCCTCCCATTCTGTATATGCTTTTTTCAGTTTTATTGCCCAGATGTAGTAGTTTGCATTTTTTCCTGTTAAAAACAATTATGTTAGTTGCTGCCCACTGCTCCAGTTTATTTATATCTTTTTGAATCATCTCTCTCTCTTCTCTAGTATTAGCTATCCCTCCAAGCTTTGTGTCATCAGCAAATTTAATCAGTTTACCCTCAATTCCTTCATCTAAATCATTGATAAAGATGTTGAACAATACAGGGCCCAGGACAGAGCCCTGTGGTACCCCACTTTGCCTTAATTCTCAAATGGCCAGTCCGACCCTGGCTCTTCCGGTCTATTTGTGTCTACTGTAACAATCAGGTTATCAAGTCTTGTTATTAAAGCAGACTGTTTATTATTCACCCCTCAGGCGCATCACATGTGCAACTTTGGGGAGTGGGGATCTATTGTACTTGGTAAGATTAATACATATCGTTTCAATAGCACTTGGCAGAATGTAGGACAGGCATAGGCATCTCAAATTCTCAGTTGGATTCCTAGAGGCAAGCTGCAAATAACAAATGTTTTTATCTAAGAGAATGGAGAGTCTGTTGGACAGGCACATCCCATCAGTATGTTGTATTGTTGGAGATTTCAGGTTCTTCAGCTATTAATCTCTCAGCTTGTGGTTTTCTGTGTCTTCAATTTCATTTCCCCATCATCAGCTTTTCTAAAATTCACTGACAAAATTGGTTAGTTCACTGCTTCACACAGCACTAAACATTGTTTTCATCTGAAGTGAATAAGCAAATGTTCAAAGCTAAGGAAAGAGAAAGTGAAGAAAAAACAGCTATCCTAAGTTATGTAGGTTATTCTAAGGTCTGATCCTCATATTAGTGTCTTTTTTTATACTCTGAGCCACACATTAAAAAAAATTCCACAATTTACTAGATTCCCATGAGCCGTGTTTGCAGCAGAGAGGTGGTCACATATGCCCAGTCACTCTATTACCCTGCAGTCAACTGTTTGAACAAGAAAGGCTGAATCACAGATTCTTACTAGAAAAAACATTTATCATTTGCATGTTTGTCACTTTTTGCTTCCTGTCTTGTTGGTTGTGGATTTTGAATAGAGATATAAGGGGTAAAGTTTCTCCTTGTGGACAGTGACATGCCTGCTTTGGCATGCCAGTTTAAGGAGGCTTATACGCCATGCAGTGCTCTTCTGGGAAAATAAATATGTAATTTGCGTAATGGATTTTGGATAGGAATTTTAAGACTTCAGCAATAGCTCCCAAAAATAAAGGTAACACTTAAACAACACAATGTAACTCCAAGTCAATCACACTTCTGTGAAATCAAACTGTCCAGATATCAAGCAACACCGATTGTGAATCATTTTCTCTTGCTGTTGTGCAAATGGAACAGACAATGGGTAGAAATGATAGCAAGACAACCCCTATAATAGAGTGGTTCTTCAGGGGGTGACCACAGTCCATTTCTCTATTCTCATCATTTTTGACTGTTGGTTTGGTCACTTTTGCATTTTGTCATTTCTCTCACTTCTAGAGGTACTGTACAGTAGCAAGAGACAATGTCTAGAACCCACAGAAGTTGCTCAGGTAGTGCAGCTCATCCAGGATGGCACATCAATGCGAACTGTGGCATGAAGGGTAGTTTTGTCTGTCAGCACTGTGTCCAGAGCATGGAGCAGATACTTGGAGACAGGCCAGTAAACCAGGAGGTGAGGAAGGGGCCCGTAGGAAAGCAACAACCCAGCAGTACGACCTCTACTCCCTCCTTTGTGCAAGGAGATAAAGGAGGAGCAGTGTCAGAGCCCTGCTACAAAATGATCTCCAGCAGGCCACTGTTATGAATGAGTCACCATAGGAGGCAAAAACAGAAATACTAGCTAAGTCCAGAAAACCAGAGAAGTTGGCAGCTATCGGATTGCAGACCCCTGAACCTAACAACAACAACTAGCAGTAGCCGTGGGGGGTTCCTACGGTGCCCTAGACCCCTCGATCACAGCCGGAGAACTACATAGCCTAAAGACAGAAAGGGAAATCTAAACTTCCACAGAGCAGACCACAAAGCAATAGGCAGCCCCCAACATATAATGACGGTGAAGCAAGATGAAAAAACACTCACACAGATAGAAAGATAGGCTGAGCTAATGATGGGGCCCAAGCTAACTAAATAGGACAGAATAGAAAAGCTGCTGTCTGCAATCCGCCAAAACCCTCTCAAAATCAAGAGCCAACAGACTGATAGGGAAAAAAGCCCTGAAGACGCTAGGCTTCAAAAAGACTATATCAGTACTCAGGTATTATCTGAAGACAGAGCAAAAAGGAATTCAGCTCACCCAGCTGGGAAAGGCAGAAATCCAGAAAAACAAGGCAAAACAAAACCAAAACACAAATGCAAAAAGTTGAGCAGAAAACTTAGCTTTTGAGGAGCAGGAATCAGACTGGTCTCCAAGAATCCCTCAGAGTAATCACCCGCAAGGCAGAAGGGCATCGGCTGCCTTATATCCAGTCAGCAATCCCAGTCACCCAGTCATCATCATTCTGCTCAGGTGCTTTGTAATCAGCCTCACTACCTTCCTTCACCAGAAGAGGGAGTTCATCAGACCTCAATGGTGAAGGGGAAAATGAACTCACAACAGTACCTCCCCCTTGAGGAGGGGTCACCAAACCCTCATCCATGCCACCAGGGCGATCAGGGTGAGCCCGATGAAAGGCACGCACCAATCTTTTGGCATGAATATCAGAGGCAGAGACCCAGGAATTATCCTCCTGACCATAACCCTTCCACTTAACCAAATACTGGAGTCTCCGTCTAGCCAGACGGGAATCCAGTATCTTCTCTACCTCATATTCCATGCTACCTTCAACTAATACAGGGTCCGGAGGTGCCACCCCAGGAACAACTGGTTCAACAAACCTCTTCAACAAGGACTTATGAAACACATTATGAATTTTAAATGTGACAGGAAGAGCCAAACGAAAAGAGACCGGATTAATAATCTCCAAAATCTTGTAAGGTCCAATAAATCTAGGCTTAAACTTTGGAGAAGCCACCTTCATAGCGATATTTTTTGATGATAACCAAACCATATCACCAACCTTAAACTGGGGACCAATGGTCCTAAGTCGGTTGGAAAACCGCTGGGCCTTTTCCTGGGAGAGAGATAACTTATCCACCACTTGGTCCCAGATCTGGTGCATTCTCTCCACCACAGTGTCAACACCTGGGCAGGCAGAAGGCTCCACCTGCCCTGAAGAAAATCGAGGTTGAAAACCAAAGTTACAAAAAAAAGGTGACATCAAAGTGGCAGAACTAGCTCTATTATTTAAAGCAAATTCGGCCAAGGGCAAAAATGAAACCCAATCATCCTGATCAGCAGAAATAAAACCTCTCAAATACGACTCCAAGGTCTGGTTTGTTCTCTCCGTCTGCCCATTGGTCTGAGGGTGAAAAGCAGAGGAGAAGGACAACTGAATTCTCAGCTTGGAACAGAAAGTCCTCCAAAATCTAGACACAAATTGAACTCCTCTGTCAGATACAATGTACTCAGGAATCCCGTGCAAGCGAACCACCTGTTGCAAAAACAGGGGCACCAACTCAGAGGAAGATGGCAACTTAGGGAGTGGTACAAGATGAACCATCTTAGAGAACCTATCACAAATCACCCAAATAACAGTCATTCTCTGAGAGACAGGCATATCAGAGATGAAATCCATTGAAATATGGGTCCATGGCCTCCTGGGTACCGGCAAAGGCATCAACAACCCACTAGAGCGAGAACAAGCTTTAGACAGGGAGCAAGTCCCACAGGACTGCATAAAATTCCTGACATCACGAGACAAGGCGGGCCACCAAAAAGACTGACTCACCAGATCTCTAGTACCAAAAATACCTGGATGACCAGCCAATGCAGAGCAATGAACTTCAGACATCACTCTCTTCTTCCACTGGTCAGGAACATACAACTTTCCACTGGGACAACGCTCAGGTTTGTCCTCCTGGAACTCTTCCAGAGCACGTCTCAAATCGGGCAAGATGGCAGAAAGAACTACCCCTTCGCCTAAGATGGTAGCAGGCTTGGCCACCACAGGAGAATCAGCAAAGAAGCTCCTAGAGAGGGCGACTGCCTTGACATTCTTAGTGCCAGGAAGAAAAGAGACCACAAAATCAAAACATGTAAAAAAACAAGGCCCACCTAGCCTGTCTAGGGTTCAAGCGTTTGGCCGACTCCAGGTAAATCAAATTCTTTTGGTCAGTGAGGACCACGACTTGGTGTTTAGCTCCCTCCAACCAATGTCTCCACTCCTCAAATGCCCATTTCATGGCTAACAGTTCCCGATTCCCCACATCATAGTTACGTTCAGATGGAGAGAACTTTCGGGAAAAGAAAGCACAGGGATTCATTTTAGATGTTACAGGATCCTTTTGGGACAAAACAGCTTCTGCACCAATCTCAGAAGCGTCCACCTCTACCTGGAACGGGAGTGAGACATCAGGTTGCCGCAAAACCGGGGCAGAAGTGAATCTTCGCTTCAGCTCCTGAAAGGAAGAAACAGCCTCCGGAGACCAATTCAACACATCAGCACCCTTTTTAGTCAGATCAGTCAATGGCTTGGCAATACTAGAAAATTTTGCTATAAATTTCTGATAAAAATTAGCAAAACCCAAAAACTTCTGGAGGGCCTTCAAAGAAGTGGGCTGAACACAATCATAAATGGCCTGTACCTTGGCCGGGTCCATTTCAATAGTTGATGGAGACAAAATAAATCCCAAAAATGAAATCCTCTGTACCCCAAAAAGGCATTTCGATCCTTTGACATACAGGGAATTCTCCCTCAAGATCCGGAACACAGTCCGAACACGTTCCACATGAGAATCCCAATCCTTGGAGAAGATCAAAATATCATCCAGATAGATAATCAAAAATGTATCCACAAAGTCTCGGAAAATGTCGTTCATGAAGCACTGGAAGACAGAAGGGGCATTAGTGAGCCCAAAAGGCATCACCAGGTCCTCAAAATGTCCCTACGGAGTATTAAACGCCGTCTTCCATTCATCCCCATGCTTAATGAGGATAAGATTATACGCCCCCCTGAGGTCAAGCTTGGTAAACCAGCAAGCACCTTTAACTCTGGAGAATAGATCCGAAATCTAGGGTAACGGATACTGATATTTAATAGTAATTTTGTTGAGGGCATGATAATCAATACAAGGCCTTAATGAACCATCCTTTTTGGCCACGAAAAAAACCCCGGCACCTAAGGGTGAAGAGGATGGTCTAATATGACCCTTCTCCAACGCCTCCTTAATATAGGATCGCATAGCCTCGTGCTCGGGTACAGATAAATTGAAGAGCCGACCCTTAGGAAATTTACACCCTGGGCTCAGTTCAATTGCACAGTCATAACTCCTATGAGGAGGCAAAGACGCAGACTCATTCTCACTAAATACATCATAAAAGTCCGCCAAATAGTCAGGAACATCATGCGACTGAGGAGAGGTGGAAAAAAACGGAGCCTCACTAAGGGCACACCGACAACCCCGACTCACCACAGACACAGATTTCCAATCCAAAACTGGATTATGAATTTGCAACCAGGGAAACCCCAGAACAATGGTATCATGCAAATTATGCAACACCAAAAATCTGCAATTTTCTTGATGGTCTGGGGCGACCCGCATTACCACCTGGGTCCAAAACTGAGGTTTATTTTTCACCAAAGGAGTAGCATCAATCCCCCTCAAAGGGATAGGCGTCCGCAGAGGTGTCATCGGAAATCCACAACGTTTAGCAAAATCCAAGTCCATTAGATTCAGGGCTGCTCCCGAATCCACAAAAGCCTTGGCGGAAAATGTGGACAGGGAGCAGATCAGGGTAATTGCCAGAAGAAACTTAGGTTGAACACCACCCACAGAAAACGTGTGTGCAAAACGTTTCTCTCGTTTAGGACAGACAGAAATAATATGCGAGGCATCTCCACAAAAAAAACACAGCTTATTACGCCTTCTGAACTCCTGACGCTGCTCCCTGGACAAAACTCTATCACATTGCATAGGTTCAGACACTTGTTCAACAGGTGGCAACACCTCTCGTGCAGTTCTGCGTTCACGTAAACGCCGATCAACCTGAGTGGCTAATGACATAGAATCGTCAAGACCAGAGGGAACAGGAAATCCCACGATAGTATCTTTTACGGCTTCTGACAAACCCTTCTGAAAGAGAGCTGCCAAGGCATTATCATTCCAGGTAGTAAGGACCACCCACTTTCGGAATTTTTGACAGTACAATTCTGCAGTATCTCGACCCTGGCTCAATGCCAACAGGGTCTTTTCAGCCTGATCAATAGTATTAGGTTCGTCATACAACAACCCCAAAGCTTGAAAAAATGCGTTTACATTAGTCAGAATAGGATCATCTGGTTTCAAAGAAAATGCCCAATCCTGGGGATCGCCACGCATCAAAGAGATGACAATTTTAACCTGCTGCGCGAAACTCCCTGACGAGTTAGGCTTCAAGGCAAAAAATAATTTTTGAAATTCAAAAATTTAGACCGATCCCCAAAAACACATCAGGAGTAGGGATCTTTGGTTCAGCAGCATGTGAATGAGCAAGGTAGGCGGAAATTCCCCGCACTTCCGCAGCGAGCTGCTCCACACGATCAGACAATTGCTTTACCTCCATTGAGAGAAAAAAAAAATTCCCCCTACGGCCTCAGAGATATAGAGGAAAAAATATACACACTTTTTTTTTACAATTCTTTCCTGCTATTGAGTACCCTAGGGTCTGCGGTATGGCGGATGATTCATTTATGAATGGGGCCCCTGTAGGAGTCAAAAACAAAAATACTAGCTAAGTCCAGAAAACCAGAGAAGTTGGCAGCTATCGGATTGCAGACCCCTGAACCTAACAACAACAACTAGCAGTAGCTGTGGGGGGTTCCTACGGTGCCCTAGACCCCTCGATCACAGCCGGAGAACTACATAGCCTAAAGACAGAAAGGGAAATCTAAACTTCCCCAGAGCAGACCACAAAGCAATAGGCAGCCCCCAACATATAATGACGGTGAAGCAAGATGAAAAAACACTCACACAGATAGAAAGATAGGCTGAGCTAATGATGGGGCCCAAGCTAACTAAATAGGACAGAATAGAAAAGCTGCTGTCTGCAATCCGCCAAAACCCTCTCAAAAACAAGAGCGAACAGACATAGGGAAAAAAGCCCTGAAGACGCTAGGCTTCAAAAAGACTATATCAGTACTCAGGTATTATCTGAAGACAGAGCAAAAAGGAATTCAGCTCACCCAGCTGGGAAAGACAGAAATCCAGAAAAACAAGGCAAAACAAAACCAAAACACAAGTGCAAAAAGTTGAGCAGAAAACTTAGCTTTTGAGGAGCAGGAATCAGACTGGTCTCCAAGAATCCCTCAGAGTAATCACCCGCAAGGCAGAAGGGAATCGGCTGCCTTATATCCAGTCAGCAATCCCAGTCACCCAGTCATCATCATTCTGCTCAGGTGCTTTGTAATCAGCCTCACTACCTTCCTTCACCAGAAGAGGGAGTTCATCAGACCTCAATGGTGAAGGGGAAAATGAACTCACAACAGGCCACTAACATCCATGTGTCTGCTCAATCTGTTAGAAACAGACTCTATGAGCGTGGTATGAGGGTCTGGCATCCACAAGTGGGTGTTGTGCTTATAGCCCAACACTGTGCAGGGCAATTGGCATTTGCCAGAGAAAACCAAAATTGGCAGATTCGACATTGTCTCCCTTTGCTTTTTACGGATGAGAGCAGGTTCACACTGAGCATATGTGAAGAAGATGACAGAGTCTGGAGACGCCATGGAGAATGTTCAGCTGCCTGCAAAATCCTTCAGCATGACCGGTTTGGCAGTGGGTCATTAATGGTGTGGGGAGGCATTTTTTTGGAGGGCCAGACAGCGCTCCATGTGCTTGCCAGGATTATCCTGATTGTCATTAGGTATCCCAATGAGATCCTCAGACCCATTGTGAGACCATGTGCAGGTGCACTTGGCCCTGGGTTCCTTCTGATGCATGACAATGCTAGGCCTTATGTTGCTGAAGTGTGAGCAGTTCCTGCATGATGAAGGCATTGATGCTATGGATTGGCCTGCATGTTCCGAAGATTTGAATCCAATTGAGCACATCTGAGACATCATGTCTCAACTCATACACCAACACCATGTTGCACCACAGACTGTTCAGGAGTTGACTGATGCTTTAAAACAGCCCTGGGAGGAGATCCATCACGAGAACATTCTCATCAGAAGCATGCTCAGGCATTGTAAGGAGGTCATACAGGCATGTGGAAGTCACACACACTACTGAGCATCATTTCTTTGTCTTGAGGCATTTCCACTGAAGTTGGATAAGCCTGTAAATTGATAATTTGATTTTCCACTTTGATTTTGAGTATCATTCCAAATCCAGACCTCCATGGGATATAATTTTCATTTACATCAATTATTTTTATGTTTTACTGTTCTCAACGCATTCCACTATGTAATGAATAAAGATTTGCTACTGGAATATCTCATTCAGTGATATTTAGAAAGTGGTATTTTAGTGTTCCCTTTATTTTTTGAGCAGTGTATTTTAAAGAAAGAGGGTGTACAAAGGAATTATGTAACTAATAATCTACAGATTGGGGTATAACATGAGCAGTGGATGGGGACAGTCAGTCACTGCTTCTAAGCAATAAATTTTAAATTCTACTTTTAGCTACTATTTGGAGGATTTCAGAAATATATTACCATCACTTGTTTATTGACATTGATTTATTTCTTGGTGACAACACTAACCCTCTTGCAGTCAATCTATTTTAGCAGTTATTGCAGGTTTATCATGGTCACTGGATGTACATTTTACATAGGAAAACAGTTTAATTTGTTATAGAAATAAGCAAGGTAGTCTGTATTTGAAATGAATAAACTTTTTATGATATTTACTACCCAGTAGACCTTTCACATCTGTGTTGGACATAGTTAGGATTTGGAAGGCTTTTAAGAACTGTGAGGGACTCAAATGTAATCATTAAGCATAAACATAATTAAAAGGGCTCTCTGGTTTAGAAAATGTATTTTCTAATTCCCTATTAGGGAATTCTGAGTTAATAGAGGGGCACTGTTCAGGACCCTCATCTATTAAACAGAGCACAGAACAGCAACAAACAGCATCTATCATTCTGCAGGACATGACACAAACAATACATGACAGCACATTGATTTCAGTTAGAACTGTGCAATGCCTTATTTGCCCTGAGGTGGCACTGTAGGGGAATTGATGCTAGGTTCACCCATAGATTATGGAAAATTGTTTGGTGTTTTAGCACCAGGAAATCTAGTCATCAGCTTAGCAAGGAAACTTTGTGGAAAAAAACAAATCGTAATGCTCGGGTGCTCGACCCAAGTAACGAGTTTAATGGAAGTCAAAGGGAAAACCTGCATTTTTCCAGCGGACCCTCCCCCGAAGCATCGGAGGAGTTTAAAAATTGCTCAAATCAATGGAAACAGTGCTGAAATGGCATCGGAACAGCATGGGGAAGAAAACAACTCTGAATCTCACCCTGTTCCCTGCTGGGAACAATGTTGTTAGAGTATTAAGCCACTTTTACGGACTGACAATAAAACATACAAAACCAAAGATAAAATGGATTTTACTGGAAAAAATATTAAGAAATACCGGTATTCTTTCCAGGATTATAACTTGCATATAAGGCAAAATAAATAAGATTTAAAAAATGTGTTTTTGCACGTTTTCATTGTTTTCAATGGTGAAGAAAACATTCACCAGTTAAGGGAATTTTAACATTTTACTAACTTATCTGGCCATGTGCTGTGTGAGACATGATCAGGCACATCCATTTTAATTTATGAAGGAGGGACAGAGCCCCACTTTTTTTTGTCATGGCTATCAGGCGACCCTCACTATTTGTAGAGGGCCATCAGGTGGCCCTTCCTATTGTTAGATTGTCAGCAGTCAGCCCTCAATTTTGTTAGAGGGCAAGCAGGTTGCCCCCACTATTGTCAGAGGGCCATCCAGTGTTCCTCACTCTAAAGGCCCCGTCACACATATTGATCTCGCTAGCGAGATCGCTGCTGAGTCACA
Source organism: Dendrobates tinctorius (assembly GCF_039654945.1). NCBI lineage: Eukaryota > Metazoa > Chordata > Amphibia > Anura > Dendrobatidae > Dendrobates > Dendrobates tinctorius. The sequence goes on along the minus strand of NW_027361932.1, from coordinate 950,393 downwards.
ATTTTTACGACACAACAGCGATCTCACCAGCGAGATCGCTGTGTGTGACAGCGATCAGCGACCGGCCCCCCTGCCGGTATCGCTGATCGCTGCAGGAAAGGCCAGGACTTTTTTTTGGTCGCTGGTCTCCCGCTGGCCACCACGCATCGCTGCGTGTGACAGGCGGGAGACCAGCGATCTGCTGGTAACTAATGTACACATCGGGTATCCAAGGGACGTGCGTCCCTTAGATACCCGATGTGTACGTTAGTTACCAGCGCGCTGATGCAGGGAGCTGGTAACTAACGTACACATCGGGTATCTAGGGACGCACGTCCCATGGGTACCCGATGTGTACGTTAGTTACCAGCTTCCTGCATCAGCGCGCTGGTTACTAACGTGCACAGCGACGCTAGGCATTGCTGTGCTGATCGCTGGTGAAGCTGTCTGTTTAACATCTCACCAGCGATCACATAGCGATTCACCAGCGATCCTGACACATTGATATCGTTGTCAGGAGTCACTATGTGTGACTCCAGCCTTAGGCTACGGCCACACTATCAGTATTTAGTCAGTAATTCACATCAGTATTTGTAAGCCAAAACCCTGAGTGGGTCAAACATGCAGAATTGGTGCACTTGTTTTTATTATACCTTGTTCTCTGATTGTTCCTCACCCAGTTTTGGCTTACAAATGCTGAGAAAAAATACTGAAGAAATATTGCTAGTGTGGCCATAGCCTAACTTTAGAGGTCACAGCAGCCAGCTCTCACTCAACACTTTTGGAAGGCCATCTGCCAGCCCTCACTAAGCATTTTTGGAGGGCCAGCAGCAGGCTATGCTCTGTATAGCCGTATATTGCTACTGAAATATAATTTATTCATCTAAGGTGGGCAATTTTTTTTTCGTATTAATACTGTAAAGTTTGAAACAGCAGATGACTCACAACTTTTAGAGGTCACGCAGGCGGCACCCACTATTTTTGGAAGATCAACAGGCATCTTGTGAACAGATTAGACTAAGATAGTGATTGTTGGTAAAGCACATCATACTACTGTTTACTGTAAATGGAATGAGGCCTACAAATCAAAGAGCATAGGAGCTACAGTCAAAATTGTGGAGGTTCAAAGATATTTTGGGGTTGTTTTGCTGCTTCTAGCACTGGGTGCCTTGACTGTGTGCAAGACATCATGAAATGTGAAAATTTCCAAAGGATTTAGGGTCGTAATGTAATGTCCAGTGTTAGAAAGCTGGGTTTGCATCCTAGGTCATGGGTCTTCCAGCAGTAAAAAGACCCTAAACATTTTTCAAGCGGTCCCCAGAAAAGGATGGAAGCAAAAGCACTGTAGACTACAGAAGAGGTAATTCCAGTTCCAGTTGCATAAAGTCTCCCAGCACTACCTCTTATATACAGCTGCTACAGTGAAGCTGTGAATGGACACATTAAATCACTTAATTTTTGCCTGCTATGATGATTATTTTTACCTCAGATCATAGTAAAAAAAACACAAATCTGTCAATGAGTGTAATGAAAAAAGCAGCAACAGGATGATAATTTATAAGGCAAAAATCCCTTACTAGATGCCTGTAATATGCTATCCCTGCCACATCTCACCCTAGACAAATTGCAGATAAGAACGGTATTATTAGAGAATAGAATCTATTTAAACTAGCCCCAAAAAAAGCAATTAGTTCAATGTAGCAGCATGAAGGACTGATATTTCACCAAACTTGCTGTGAAATATAGTGTAGCATTTCGCATCCACTCAGCCTGATAACGAAGAGACCAGGATCTTCTGTATTTACCATACAAAGTCTCTTGTCATGACTGAAATATTCTGTATGCAGTGTGAGATCTCCCTATGTGATGACCACCTGACAGCCCACAAGAAGGCACTGGCTCATATACAGTATTACTAATCGAACCCTCCGGCTCTTTTGGTTTCCTTAAATGTTCCCTGAACTAGAAGGTAGACCCTCAGAAAATCATTTTTTTCCATTACTAAGGAGTGGGTCTCCAACAGTGGTAAAGTGTATGCCCTAAGAGCAAAAGATGCCCAAAATTAGAAAGAGGCACTCCAATACCCCTTTGAAGAGACATAGTGGAGGGCCCCAGAAAACATTTTTTTCCCATTATTAAGGAGTGGGTATCCAACATTGGTAATGCGCATTCACTAAGTGTATGGGCTGAAAAACATTTTCCAAGGTGAAGTATACATATATATCAAAGAATGTTAAAGGTAAGCCTCTAAAAATTCTTAATGCAAGCACCATAAACACCCTTAAAAACTTTATAGTGAGGGTAGCATGATGTTGATGAGGAGGAAGAGAAGAAGAAGGAGGAGGGCGGCACAAAAAGATTAACTCCTTTCCAGGATAATTACCTGTGTATAAGGCAACATAAATAAGATAAAAACATGCTCCTTCACACCTTGGGCTATATTCACACACAGTGTTTTTCCTGCGATTTTGCACGTTTGAATTGTTTTAAATGGTGAAAAAACATTCACAAGGTAAAGTAATTTTAACATTTTACTACCATTTTTAATAACGTTTTTATTACCATTATTAAGGAGTGGGTATCCTACATTGGTAATGTTAAAGTAACCAACACAAGAGGACATAATAGATACCAATACTAAAAATTAATAGACTTAAAATTTATATATGTGTATCCAAAAATTATAAATATCTTGACCCAAATAAACAATAAGAGCAATCTAAATGTCCAAAAAACACGAGTGATACCCACTCAATATGTAGTATAACCAAAAACCTCTGGATATGGATAAAAACGTAATCACCCAACAAATATTAAAATATTACTATATTGGGAAGAAAAGGAAAATACCATTAAAATGTGTAAAAATGCCTTTATTGGAAGTAATTTGGCAATAGATTGGCACTAAAGCAGAGTGCCCACACCAAAAGACAGAATAAAACACAATATAATAAAAACAAACCTGACCCCCATATGAATGACAAAATTATTCAAATAAATTTAAGTATATATCTATGATTTCAATAGAGTACCTGGTAATATATCGTAAATCACATTATACTATATCAATTGCCATAACACTAATGGTAACCCGGTGTAATATGTTACACAAATTATCATTGATAGAAAACTAGATTACCAGCATAGTACGGATATCATACATCAGTATACCTAAGTCAGATGCAATCAACAAGGTTACCTTAAGAGATATGGTTCTCTGTACCTCTCATGAACCGCCAACTCCTTCTCTGCTCCACACTTATTCGCTCCTCATCCAATTGCCTCCAAGACTTCTCCCGAGTAGCCCCCATCCTCTGGAATTCTTTGCCCCAACACGTCCGACTATGAACCACACTCGGATCCTTCAGACGGAACCTGAAAACCCATCTCTTCAGGAAAGCTTATAGCCTGCAATGATCCCCGCCGCCTCCTCACCACTACTGGTGCTACCGCTTCACCATCACTGGAGCTGTTGCCACCCCCCAACCTACTGTCTCCTTCCCCACCATCCTGTAGAATGTAAGCCCACAAGGGCAGGGTCCTCTCTCCCCTCTATATCAGTCTGTGATTGTTAGTTTGTTTGCTGTAAGTGATATCTGTACTTTGTATGTAACCCCTTCTCATGTACAGCACCATGTAACCAATGGTGCTTTATAAATAAATAATAATAATAATAATCAAAATTAGTTCCAATAAAGGCATCTTTTACTTATTTTAATGGTATTGTCCTTTTCTTCCCAATATATTAATATTTTTTTAATATTTGTTGGGTGATTACGTTTTTATCCATATCCAGAGGTTTTGGTTATACTACATTGGTAATGTATAAAAAACTGTGGAGTCTGAACTGAGAAAGTAAGTCAATGTGTATGCACAATGTAAGTGCATATTAACACATGGCTATTACGCAGAGAAAACAAAAAACACAAATATCCTAAAATTAAAAATTAAAAAATAAATTGCAAATAATGCATAAAGATAATAATAAGGGTATTTAGTAAACATAATTTTGATCAAAAGAATGTACAAGCCATCCCGCCACATCAAGGCAACCCTTGTGGGACAGTCCTAACTCTAATATTTAAAACCTTTCCACTTGCCAAGTGACGTGAATGAGAACAAGGATCGAGGGACTGAACCACTAGTAAAAGCATAGGCCCTCTACCCCTGTAGAGTATACATATATATCAAAAAATGTTAGAGGTAGGCCTCTAAAAATTCTTAATGTGGCACCACCCTACCATTTATAGTGAGGGTAGCATGATCACCTTGTTAATATGGAGTTGGAGAAGTAGGAGGATGACACAAAAAAGACAAACTTCTGAAGCGTATGGGATGGTGTCCATGGTAATAGACCAGAAAAAAAACCCACAGGATTTGAGTTTATGTTCCGCTATTGTCATCTGGTGGTGTTGAAAAGTCTGTGCCAATCCAGCCCTTGTTCATTTTGATAAGTGTCAGCCTGTCAGGATTTTAAGTTGACAGGCAGATGGGCCTATCGGTTATAATACCCCTGGCAGCACTAAAAACCCGCTATGACAAAACGCTAGCAGCAGGGCAGGCCCGACGTCCAAGGCATAGAGAGACCGTACATGCCACATGTCTAGCTTAGATACAAATAGTTGTGAGGCACAGAGGAATCACAGAGAACTTTGCTATGGTCGGCAAGGTACTCCTTCAGCATCTTCCAAAAGTTTTCCCTCCTTGTCAGAGTACCCAGCTCATCAGGGCTCTGACGATTGGAGGGTCTGAGTAAAGTGTCCCAGATCTCTGAGAGTGTTGCCCTGCCTCTGCTGCATTTGATATGTGCTTCCCTCGCCTATACTCATTGGTTGTCCAAGGAACTGTGACTTCTGCCATCAGCGTTGTCAGATGAGAAGCTTTGTAATAATTCTTCAACAAAGGCCTTCTGGTATTGAAATAATTGAGCCTTCTGGTATTGCAACAATGTATTATACCTCTCTGCCACGGGAAGGAGAGATGTAAAGTTCTTTTTGTAGTGTGGGTCTAGAATCGTTACCAGCCAGTAATTAGATAATGGCTACCAGCCAAAATGCATACGACGTGATGATCACGGGAAAGGCAGCAGAAAATAAACATGAACAGAAAAGTCTTTCCTGTCCCCATCAGCACGATGACTGTCTATCAACTCCTTCTCGTCCTCCTCCTTGTCTTCCCTCTCCTCCTCATCTTCAGGACATCCACACTGAACAGACGGGTTGAAGGTAATTTGGGTAGTCCCATCTGTATTGCAGGCAACCAGCTCCTGTTCCTCCTCCTCCTCCTCCTCGTCATTATCACCTAATCCGCTTTGAAAAAGACGAGATAAGGCTGGGCTGTGTAGCATCATCCTGCATAGTTTCTTGCTCCATCTCAACTTGCTTCACCTGCAAAGCTCCTTTTCAATTTTTGACAGCCAGTATTTCAGTAGACAGAGAAGCAGGATGATTACACTGATTATGGCACCGTCACCGCTCACCATCTTGGTCAAGTCCTCAAAGCTTTGGAGAACCTCAAAGCTGTCAGACATCCATGCCCACTCATCAGTTTCTATGTAGACCAGATGGCTGACCAGAATACTGACAGGCATGTTGCAGCTGGTATTCAACTTTGCCTTCTGCTGCTCACAAAGCCTTACCAACATATGTAACGTTGATTTCCAATGCATGGTGACATAGCACACCAGTCGGTGAGCTGTAAGTTGCAAATGCTGCTGCCGAACTGCCATGGCAGTGGCAGCTGTAGCCGACTTGCAGAAATGGGCATGCACATGGCATACTTTCGCAAATAGCTCATGCAGATCTGGATAGGTTTTGAGAAACCGCTGAACCACTAATGTTATGATGAGTCACCGAAGGAGGAAAAAACAAAATACCAGCTAAGTCCAGAAAAACCAGAGAGGTTGGCAGCTATCGGATTGCAGACCCCTGAACCTATCCACAACAACTAGCAGTAGCCGTGGGGGGTTCCTACGGTGCCCTAGACCCCTCGATCACAGCCGGAGAACTATATAGCCTAAAGACAGAAAGGGGAAAAACTAAACTGCCCCAGAGCAGACCCCAAAGCAATAGGCAGCCCCCAACATATAATGACGGTGAAGCAAGATGAAAACACTAACACAGATAGAAAGATAGGTTGAGCAAATGATGGGGCCCAAGCTAACTACATTGGACAGGATAGGAAAGCTGCTGTCTGCCATCCGCAAAAACCCTATCAAAATGAGCCAACCAACAGATAGGAAAAACAGGCCCTGAAGTCGCTAGGCTTCAAAAGACTATATCAGCACTCAGGTATATTCTGAAGACAGAGCAAAATAACAACAGATCAGAGACAAAAATGGAATTCAGCTCACCCCCGGCCAGGGATGGCAGAACTCCCAAAAAACAAGGCAAAAACAAAACTGAAGAGTACAAAGCAGAGCAGAAAAACTTAGCTTTGAGATGCAGGAATCAGACTGGTCTCCAAGAATCCTGCAGGAAAATCACCAGCCAGGAAGAAGGGCGTCGGCAGCCTTATATCCAGTCCTCAATTCCAGCCACCCAGTCATCATCTAGCTGCCCAGGTGTTTGGTAATCAGTCTCACTACCTTCCTTCACTAGAGGAGGGAGTTCATCAGACCTCAATGGTGAAGGGAAAAATGAACTCACAACACACTAAGTTGAGCAGGTGGGCCAGGCATGGTACATGTAGATTCATGGGTGAGAGCCACAGATCACTCTAGTCTGTTAGAACTTTCACCAACTCTGCTTCAGCAGACTCTGTTGCTGCTTGGCTGAGGCAGTGCTACAGTGCTTCCAGCGTGCGATTGATATTGACATTTTGGAGATGAAGGGCGAGGAGGAGGTGCTGCAGGAACTGGTGTAAAAAGTGGGGGAACCCCGATTGAACTAAAGTCTGCAATCATTGGTGTCGGTAGCATGTGATCTGCTCCAGGGTCCGACTAGGTCCCGGTTTCCACAATGTTCACCCAGTGTGCCGTCAGTGAAATGCAGCATCCCTGGCTGCAAGCACTTGTCCATGTGCCCGTGGTCAAATGGACCTTTCCAGTAACAAAGTTAGTCAGGGCACAGCTCATGTTATGTGACACGTGCTTGTGTAAGGATGAACGGCACACCAGGAGAAATAGTGGCAGCTGGGGAATGAGTACCGAGGGATGGCCGCCACCATGAGATTGCGGAAAAATTCAGTCTCCACAAGCCTAAATGGCAATATTTCCAGAGCAAGCAGTCTGGAAATGTAGCCATTTCGTACTGTAGGCTTGGGTGGGTGGTAATTACTCTTGTGTTCTAAGAACCGGGGTAGGGACAAATGAACGCTGTGCTGGGACAAGGAAAAACCTAACCCTTGGCTTAGCAACTTCACCCATGTTGGTGCTCTGTGGAACAGTTGCCTGCCTTGTGCCTCTAGCCACCCCACTGCCTCTTCCTGCCTGTTGTGGTGCTGCAGATACCTCCCCCTGTGCACTGCTGTTTTCGCTCTGCATGTCACCTTCACAAGTTGGGTCAATGACTTCATCATTCGCCACCTCATCTTCCACTTGTGCACTAAGGTCATCCTACTGACGTGCTGATGTAACAAATCACTTGTTGGAAATTGTGCCTCATCATCATCCAACTTTTATGACAGTAATTGCACTTTCCCACTGTCACCTTCTTGTGAGTGTGGCTGCTCAAATATTTGGGCATCGCTACATAAAATCTCCTCATTTCCCACTTGAAACTGACAGGACAAGAAGACAGAATCTATAAATGGAAATGTGAACGGCTCTTCGGAGTGTCCAAGTGTAAGATCACTTGTCTTCGGGCACTCAGATTGAGGTAGGAAGGAAGATCAGTGTGAGGATTATGTGGTCCAGAAGCTACTGAGACTGTAAGGTGTGGAAGATGTTGGTGCCAGCAAAGTTACTGGAAGCATTATCTGCTATCCATCCAGCAACTTTTTCACACTGGTCTGACTTCAAGAGCAGTGTTCCACGCACCCCTACAAAGTGGGACAGAAAGCTTTGTCAACATGATATGTGTGTTTGTTGTGCTCCCATAGCAGACACAGTTTCACCTTGCCCACTGCGTTGGCCTCTGCGCTCACCATCAGCATCATGTCCACTTCCCTGTCCCTTACCATGTGTCATGCCTATTTTAAATTATGTATGATATATCCCTGTTGAGAAAATTTTGCATTATTAGTATCGCAAGAAAAGGTGCCCACCTCAGATGGACTTGTTACAGCACAGAAACAATATAGCAATGGTATTTCTAACCAACGAACAAATTATTTTTTATTTTGATGCACAACTGGTGCAGTATAAATAGCATATAAAATTTCTCTGCTTAAAACATTGCACGAATACTAGCACAGGAAAATTTGACCACCTCAGATGGATTTGTTACATTGCCAGAGCAATATAGCGATGCTATTTCTAACCAACCAACTCTGTCTTTTTCTATTTTGATGCACAGCTGGCACAGTATAAATGGCATATAATACAGTGTGTCTGTAAAGTCATGGTGCACTTTTGGCGCCCTTTCTCTGGCCCAATCATATCAGACCTGTTCATGAGAAGAGATAACAAGAACCAATCAAACAACACAAACTCATTTAAGCTGTTGCTAAGCCCCAGTCAGATTAACTCCTGATAAACTGATCTCTGATTAATACACTGCCAGGTATGTGACATCATGCACTTCACTAAGGTTTGGATGTGTGTAGGGCAACAAATAGAGCCCACATTGAACTGCACTGAATAGCTATGAGACTGGGAGAGTTTCTTCTTTTATTTGATTTCACATTTCTATCGTCTTTTGTTGCTTTCCAGTGACTGGTCAAACGTGCACCATGACTTTATGGAAACACTGTATTTTTCTGCATAAAAAAATTTGCAGGAATACTAGCACAGGAAATTTTGCCCACCTCAGATCGACTTGTTACAGTGTCGGAACAATATAGTGATGCTATTTCTAAACAACCAAGTCTGTTATTTTATTTTGAAGTACAAGTGGCCCAGTATAAGTGGCATATATTTGTCTGCTGAAAAAAAGTTGAAGGAATACTAGCACAGGAAAATTTTGCACACCTCAGATGGCCTTGATACAGTGTCGGAACAATATAGTGATGCTATTTCTAAACAACCAAGCCTGTTTTTTATTTTGTTGCATGACTGTTGCAATATATGGGGCATATAATATTTGCCTGCTGAAAAAAGTTTGCAGAAATACTAGCAAAGGGAAATTTGTCCACCTCAGATGAACTTGTTAAACTGCAGGAGCAATATAGCAATGATATTGATAACCCAAAAAGTCTGGCTGCATGCTTTTGACACACAACTGTTGCAGTATGAATGGTGTATAATATTACCCTGCTCAGAACAATTTGCAGGATTAAGAGCAAAAAGAATATTATTAGCCCTGAGAAGAGCTTTTGGTATGAGTTGCTGCAGAAAGGAGCTGAAATTAACCCTATCCTGCCCTACACTATCCCTTCAGCACAATATCTTCCTAAGTACTGCTAATAGCAGTATGAATATTGATTATAATTAGCTCTAATAAGGGCTGTTGTTGCAGTTTAAAGAAATATAACTGTTGTGTAATCCCTGCCTATGCGCAGATGAAATGATCTCCCTAATTCACCAACACCTTTCCCTGCTCTGTTTCCAGGTTACAGTGTGCCTATCATGGCATTGCAGGTCTTATATAGATGACTCGTATTGATTTTTATTGCAGTGTTGTGGTGGCCAAAGAAAACGTAATTCTTATATAGATCCGATGAGTCTATGCGGCCAGCCAATCACAGTAACGCCACAACCAAGATGGCTATGGCATTACAGTGACTGGCAGACAATCCCTGCATGTTTATTGGCTGTCTAAAAAGCAGCAAAGATGCAGGGCAGGAACTCGAGCTTGCTCTCGAGAATGAAAAAAATGCTCGCTGAGTAACGAGCATCTCAAGCACACTGATGCTCGAGCGAGTCATTAATGTTGACTATACAGTAAAATTGACCTGGAAGTATGATTCTCCAGATCAGTACAACTATGCAGACACCAAACATATATTTTTTTTATTTAAGAGAAAAATGTTGCTATGTCGCAATTTTCTGAGACTCGTAATGTTTTCAGCTTTTGGGATATGAGGCTGTGTAAGGGGTAATTTTTTGTGTCCTGATCTGACAATTTTACTCATACCATTTTGGGATAGATATGATGTTTTGATTACCTCTTATTGAATTTTATTAAAATGTAATTCTGGGGTTTAAATATTTTTTTCGCGATGCTGTTTACCAATTGGATTTATTTACCGTATATACTCGAGTATAAGCCGACCCGAGTATAAGCCGCAGCCCCTAATTTTGCCACGGAAAACTGGGCAAGCTTATTGACTTGAGTATAAGCCAGGTATGCATTGTCCCCTCATCCCTGTCCTGCTCTGTGTGGCTCTCCCCTCTCCTAGTATGCATGGCTCGGCTCCCCAGTCCCATCATTCTATGTATGGCTCAGCTTTCTGTCCTCCCCCTTGCTCCCCCGTCCTCCTCCATGTTCCTCAGTGCACCCCCGTCCTCCTCAGTGCTCCCCCTGTCCTGCTCCATGCTCCTCTGTACTCCCCAATCCTGCTTTGTGCTCCCCCATCCTGCTCCGTGCTAGTCTGTACTCCCCAATCCTCATTTGGGTCCCGGAGGACTGAAGTTTGGTAAACACTACTCTATAACATGCTGATTGCTTTGCAAAACATAATACTTCTGCAGAACAAAACACACTATACAATAAACAATTTTACCAATAGTGTCAATATATATGTACCACTAAAGTTTGACTGAATCACTGAATTATACCACCAAGCAGTAAACAAAAAGGATAAACTTTTCAAAAAGACTAGTATTACCATTACACAGCCATCATATAGTGGTAGACCATGATTTCAGTACAGTTATATATGATGAGTTGACTTATAGTTGACATATTTTATGGGATTTGTTCACTTTCCCCATCTGTTATATGTGGCCCAGACCATCATGACACCTTCTGGATGACTTGTATATAACCCTAAGGCCACATTCACACATTTAGTATTTGGTCAGTATTTTACATCAGTATTTGTAAGCCAAAATCAGAAATGGAACAATCAAAGGAAAAGTATAATATAAACACCTCCCACCTCTGCATTTTTCACCCACTCCTGGTTTTAGCTAACAAATACTGATGTAAAATACTGACCAAATATTGAACATGTGAACATGGTCTAATTCTGTGACTCAAGTTATAATGTTTCCTAATTGGCCATTGCAATAATAATTCCTCATGAGTGGCCCCTTCATAATGCCCCCCGAGAGTCCCTCAACTATTGTCATCTCCAGTAAAAACACCTCCCAGAGTACTCTCTCCAGTAATAATCTCATCCAGAGTGCTTTTTTTCAGTAATAATAATGCCTTCCAAGTAAAAATCCATGCCAATGTGCACTTTCTAGTTTTAATGCCACGTAAATCTCATCAATCTGCCCCACAATAAAAATCCCCTAGAATGTGCTCCCTCTAGTAAAAATTTCCCTACAGTAAAAATACAAACCAGTGTGCCTAATCCAGTAATGATTCTCCAACACAAAAATTCCTCCCCAATAGGTACCTTCTAGCAATAATGTCCACCCCAGAAATATATTTTCCAATCTACCCCCACCAGTAATAATGCAAAATATGTCCCAATGTGTCACTTATGTAATAATGCCCCTTGTGTTGCTGCACCTCCATCAATAAAGTTGATACTCAACTAGTTTTGTCCCTCAGCAGTCCAAGTGTTTTTCTACCCTGCACTCAAGAGTGGGCCAGTCCAAGCAGCGTTGGGACACTGACATCTTGTAAGCTGCAAGTCTACAGTAGCTTGTGACCTACAAAAGAAAGTGTTACAGCAGGGAGCCTAAGATCAAACTTTATTTGCAACATGTTGGTGCCAAAAAAGTTCAAATTGTTGGTTACTGGAGATCCGGGACATCAGGCAAGATGTTCGGGGCCTGTGCCCAGGATCTTCGGCACGTCCGACACGACTACGTATAGAGTTGTATATATTTCTATTTTTGGATCCAGAAGTTAATCCAATCCAAATCCAATTTTGTCTCTAAGATCATTACTGGAACTGTCTACCTACAAATTTTAAAAAAGCTGTTTGATCTGTTAAAGAAAAGAAAATACATAAAAATGAAACTAGACTACAATTATGTGCAATGGCAGAGTGCAGAGCAAGAAAAATGTAATTATGCAATCCAGGCTCCAAAATCTCAGCTGATTGACACGTTCATCTACATTTTGGCTCCTTTTCATGCCTTTTCATGTATAATCAGGAGTTATAATATTGAGATCGCTCTGTAGTTTTGATGGATTACTTTATATCATTATACTGCAGACTCCAAGATGTTGCTGCTGTAAGTGAACAGTCATTATCTCCAAATCAATATGCAATGAAGTGTTCTTCCCTTTAACTATGTATAATAAATAGTAATAACTTCCTAATGGGGTTCAAAGCAATTTACAAAATACTGGAAACAATTAAACAAATACTTCATAGTACAGCAGTGCCCAATTTAAATGGAAGTCCAGGGGCTGTTAATTGTTGCCATCTTTACTGACCTGACATACAATTTTATATGAGCTTGGATAACATTGCTGGTAATGTAGATTGACAGGAGCACATCTCTGTCTCAATTTATTCCACTTTTGCAGCAGAAATTATGATGGATTTTTGGGGCCATGCTCACTCCTTTTATTCCCTGCTAATTATTGAAAAAAATGTTGGCGCTGAAGCAAAAAGTTTAGCAAACAATTTTATGATATTAACACTTTTTTTGCCAAACTTTAGGCATAAACTGTTTAATGAATTGAGGCCTATATGTCTCATACAGCAAAAAGGTAAGCAAACGGGAACTATGCTACTTCTTTTACGTGGTTTTAGAAGAACGCAACTAGTTATATTTACTGTTAAATCATGAGTCATCTGTCTATTTTTTTCATCTCATTTGCTTCTACAGACATCTTCATCGCTGTGTCCATTGGAGCTCACCATCTTAATTCCCTATTAGTATGCATTTGAACTGGGAGAGTAAAGGCTCATTCACACGTCAGTATTTGGTCAGTATTTTGCATCAGTGTTTGTATGCCAAAGAGAGGAATGGAACTTACCAAGAAAAAAATATAATTGAAAGACTGATGTCTGTTCTTTGTTTTGGAGACACTCCTGGTTTTGGCATACAAATACTGATGAAATACTGATCAAAAATACTGATGATTGAAAGAGGCCTAAACTTGAGAACATGGAGGGGACCCTTACAAACACAAGGAGAACATGCAAACTCTTTGCAGGTCTCGTCCTTGGTGGGATTTGAATCTGGAACCCCAGCACTGCAAAGAAACAGTGTTAACCAATGAGCCGTCTTGCCACCTGTCTATGGTAGCAAAATGAGGTACAGTCAGACCTATGCTGGACATAATAAAATTAAATTGCTACCATCAACCATTTGTTCATGCAGGCACTTACTCAATTTAGTAAAGACTAGAGATGAGAAAACTTATTTGGAAAACATTCACCGTTCTCAAATTTCTCACAAACATTGCAAATTTGGATTCGTGTTCCGAGCATTTTTCCTAAAAATCGGCAAAATTCAGCCAAAACTTTGTAAATTATCTAGTTTCAACTAATGCTTTTGTTAGGACTTTGGCTAGGATATTGGTGCTGTATGATGAGCGGGGAGGATGTGTTTGATGAGGAGTGAGGAGAGAGGGTGAGGAGAGGTCAGAGTAGTGGTGAACTGTATTTTTTTTTTGTATTTAATGTGTGGAGATTCCGGCAGTCAATCAGTGCACAGAAACCATCCACAAAGTCAAGCCACAAGGGATTTTTTCATTGGCTGTTGGAGTCACATGTCCCTCTCCATATAAAATGCTGACATGTTGTTTTTGCACCATTTTGTCAGTGTAAAAGTACAGAGAGGCAGCTACTGCTGCAAGTAGTAAGATAGTTAGATGTGCCATTTATTGTCAGCTACCTCAGTTAGATAGGATCCTGTGTCAAATCGACCTTTCATTATTTACATCATTTGTCGCCTTTGTATTGTCAGGTGACATCAGGCCCACAGATTACTAATGGAGAAGCATCTTTAAGACACCAATCCATTAGGGAAAAAAAAAGTAAGATCTTAGAACTGGCCTTCTATAAATTTAGACAGCCTGGGGATGCATTTATGCAGGGGGGCATTTATGTACATGTAATCGAAGTACATGTATCAAAGTACGGGCAGTTATAACATGGCAGTTAGACAGGACAGGAGACAGGTAAGACAATTTAATAAATCTATTCCCTGTACATTTTGATTACCACAAATATATACCATATGCTTTTGTATAATTTATATCCTGGCTGCTGCATTCACTCACATCCACCACCCTTGCATTAACTCTTTACACTCCATCCATATCGGCCCCTCTGTCCTTTCCTCTCCTATGTATAGCACTCACACTCTTTTCACACTGCTAAACAGCACAGATGCATTCACTCGCACCATACAACACACAAGATGCTCTCAGAAATCACTTAACCATCTGCTCATTCTTTCTATCCTCCATCTCCTAGTTGCAGGAAATATCTCTCCCAATCCCAGCCCCTCATGTTATAGTAAGTCGAACCCCTCAATTGCTACACTCAGAAACCCCTCTATTCTTTTTAGTATTCCCTGCATGCCACCTATCTCTTTTAATTATGCCCTTTGGGATCCATGACCTCTTCCTTTCCGATTCTCTTAACCTTCTGGCTGCTACTGAAACCTGGATCCAGCAGTCAGACACCACTGCTGCTCTTTTATATGGTGGACTACACTTCTTTCATACCCCACGATCGGGCAACAGAGCAGGTGGAGGCATTGGTCTGCTCCTATCACCCACAAGTACCTTTCAGATTATCCCTCAAGTACAGTCACTTGTCTTCCTTTCTTTTGAGGTCCATGCTGTCAGACTCTACGTCCCCTTCTCCATGCGAGTAGCAGTGGTGCAGTGGTGTATTGTCCTCCGGGCCCCTCCCATCAGTTTCTGGATCACTTTGCCACCTGGCTTCCACACTATCTCTCCTGTGACATCCCCACCCTCATCATGAGAGACTTCAACTTTCCCATTGCCCTTCCCCTCTCACCATCTGCTTCTCACCTTTTATCTCTAACCGCCTCTTTTGGCCTCTCGCAGCATACTAACTCCCCCACGCATGAAGACGGAAACTCCCTCGACTTGGTCTTCTCCCGGCTTTGCTCAGTGGATGATTTCACAAACTCCCCTCTCCCACTTTCTGACCACAACCTTCTATCATTCTCCACACCCGAATTATCCGCTATCTCTCAGATAACTCTCTCCTCGACCCTCTACAATCCAGTTTCCGCTCTCTACACTCTACTGAAACTGCCCTCACTAAAGTCTCTAATGATCTTCTAACATCTAAATCTAATGGTCACTACTCCATGCTAATTCTCTTGGATCTCTCCGCAGCATTCGACACTGTGGATCGTCAGCTCCTCCTCACTATGCTCCATTCCATTGGCCCCAAGGACACCGTTCTCTCTTGGTTCTCCTCCTATCTCTCTGACTGCTTCTTTACTGTATTTTTGCTTGCTCTTCCTCCTCTAATCTTCCCCTTACTGTTGGGCTTCCTCAAGGATCGGTTCTAGGCCCCCTCCTCTTCTCTTTGTATACTGCCGCTATTGGTCAAGCAATCTGTAGATTTGGGTTCCAGTACCATCTCTATGCTGATGACACCCAATTATACACTTCTTCTCCTGATATAACGCCTGCCTTTTTGGAAAACACCAGCGATTGTCTTACCGCTGTCTCTAACATCATGTCCTCCCTCTATATGTAACGGAACCTGTCAAAAACTGAACTCCTAGTGTTTCCTCCCTCTACTAACCTACCTATGCCCGACATTGCCATTTCCGTGTGTGGTTCCACCATTACTCCCCAGCAACATGCCCGCTGTCTTGGGGTCATACTTGATTCCGAGCTTTCATTCACCCCCCACATCCGATCACTGGCTCGCTCTTCTTATATGCACCTCAAAAATATTTCTAGAATTCGACCCTTTCTTACTTTCAACTCTGCAAAAACTCTTACTGTTTCTCTTATTCATTCTCATCTGGACTATTGTAACTCTCTACTAATTGGTCTCACTCTTACTAAACTCTCCCCTCTCCAATCCTTCCTGAATTCTGCAGTCAGGATCATAATCCTCACCAATCATTATACTGATGCCTCTACCTTGTGCCAGTCTTTACACTGGCTACCCATCCACTTCAGAATTTAGTATAAACTTATTACCCTCACCCTACATCTCCTCCCTCATCTCAGCCTACCACCCTACCTGTGCCCTCCATTCTGCTAATGGGCTGAGGCTAAGATCCTCATTAATCAGAACCTCCCACTCTCATATCCAAGACTTTTCACGTGCCATGCCAATTCTTTGGAATGCACTATCAAGGCTAATATGATTAATCCCCAATCCCCTCAGTTTTAAGCGTGCCTTAAAAATGCATTTGTTCAGACTGGTGTATCGCCTCAATGCAATAACCTAAATATCCCTGTGAGGCTCATTTCAAAATTTTTTACCATATCCAGGTTCCTCGCATCATGTTATCACATGCTCTTTGCATTTAATAGCCCTCTGTGTCTGAACTGTTACATATTTAGACTGTTAACTGGTTCATGCAGCAACAGGAACACCTGATTCTTACAATAGAGGTGGTCCAAACAATAAAAAAAAAAAAAAAGCATTTGTTACCATCCACCTTTCGTGTCTCCTCTTTTCCCTTATAGATTGTAAGCTTGCGAGCAGGGCCCTCATTCCTATTGGTATCTGTTTTGATCTATGTGATTATTGCTATGCTATGCTGTAATGTCTATTGTCTGTAGAAGTCCCCTCTATAATGTAAAGTGCCGCGGAATATGTTGGCACTACAGAAATAAAATTATTATTATTATTATTATTATTATTACTAATCCTATAGTTATATGGTAAATAAAGACACAGCCAGAATAAAGTCCTTTATTAGAAATAAGACTAAACACAGTATTCCATTTTATTTAAAAATAACAATCACGGCTATACTCACCTAACGCCTATTCCTCCTAAGCCCTTGTTGTCCTGTAATAAAACTAAAAAAGAGCAACAATATCCCTCACCTGTTGGTCATTCTGTCACATGCCTTAATCACTGTCTGGGGATTGATAGTGTTCAACCTAGACGGTGTCAAGATGCGACCGTTCAGGCTGAGGACCACTGGTGAATGGCTGCTGCGACCGCAGCATCAGTGACCGGCGTTGACATCAATAAGCTGTTCTCACAGCCGGGCTGAACTACTGTGACCTCAGGACCATGTGAAAATGTCAGTGATGAGGTCACGGCAGTTCAAGCTGAGTGTCTTCATAGCTGATCAATTCTCACGGTGATCAGCTGTGAATACACTGAGCATGAACTGCCGTCACCTCTTCACTGGCATTTTCCCACTGTTCAGAGGCCACCCCAGTTCAGGCTGTGAGTAAGCGCACACTCAGTGACATCAGCGCTAGTCACTGAGGCTGCGCTGGCAGCATCTCCTCATTCACCAGTGGTTTTTCAGCCAGGTCGATCTCATCTTGAAAAATGTATATCCCCCAGATATGGATTACGGTGTGGGACACAATGACAGACAGGTATGGTATATTGTTGTTTTTTTATTTTATTTTTATTACAGGAGAATGAGGGCTTTACATGGATTAGGTGTGTTTGTAAGTATGGTTTAATTAACAATAATAAAGGAGTTGTTGTCTTCATTTCAATTAAAGAATTTTTTAATGGATGTCTGTGTTTTCTTTACAATTTGACTATATAGGATTAGTAATAGGGGTGTCTTATTGACACCTCTCCATTACTAACTTCGGAGCTTGATGTCACCCAGAAGGTGACTTCAACCTCCCAACTATTACCACATATGCCACTGCTACAGGGCAGTGAGAAGAGCAAGGCTATATGCCAGAATTGGCACATCTCAGAGATGCGTCTTTTCTGGGGCGGCTGAGAGCTGATGTTTTTAGCTGGGGGGCAGTATCCATGGCCCCTTGCTAGGCTAGTAACATCAGCCCTCAGCTATCTGCATAGCTTTTGCTGGCTATTAATTATAGAGGGACATCACGCCATTTTTTTCCTTGAAATAATCTTTTATTAATTAAATACATGTCCAGTATTTTGCACACACACTATACTAATTGTATTTGTCACTGACATGTAAATATCTACCTATTCTATATGGATTTACTGTATGTAATCCATCTCTCCTATCCTGTCAGCTCCTGCAGTGATTTTACAGAAGCCAACAGATGTATTACTGTTTTTTCTTCTATCAAGGTCTTTATGCAATATAAATATATAAATAAACATATATATACATATATATATGTAAGAGACGTCTTCAAAGTTTTAGAAAAATTAGCTTCTCTACATGTCTAACAGCCATTCCATTCCAATGTCAGTTGAATTCCAGCCAGAGTACACCTCATACTACTTAATGTGCTTCTGATTAGGTGATGACCTGAACCAAATCTTATTTAAGGAAGGAAAGTATAAAAAACCCTACTGTGGTGTTCACACTCCTCTTGAAATAGGACAAGCTGGATGGCAAAACAAGTGCTAGTAATATCCCAAAAGTGATAGGAATTAAAAAATAACTTTTTTTAACCATGCCAAAGGAGCTGAAAAGAAAAGTCTTGAGTGAGGAAAAGAAGTTCTAGCTTTACTAGCAGAGGGATACAGTCAGCGTCATGTTGCCTCCATCCTTAAAATTTCTAAGACGGCAGTCCATTACAACAAGGTCAAGCAGCAGACATTGGGGACAACGAAGCTACAGACCGGCAGGGGGCGAAAATGACTCTCCACTGACCGGGATGACCGTCATCTTATTCGAATGTCACTCAGCAACCGCAGGATGACATCATGTGACCTACAAAAGGAATGGCAAATGCCAGCCTGGGTGAAGTGCATGGCAAGAACAGTTTGTAAAAGGCTCATAGATGCAGGGATCAAGTCATGTAAAGCTAGTAAAAAGCCTTTCATCAATGTGAAGCAAAGGAGAGCCAGGCTGAAGTTTGGCAAAGACCATAAGGATTGTACCATAGAGGACTGGAGTAAGGTAATCTTCTCTGATGAGTCTAATTTTCAGCTTTTCCCAACACCTGGTCTTCTAATGGTTAGATAGAGACCTGGAGAGGCATACAAGACAAAAATAAGCAGTGGGTATATCCTTCAAAGTAGGTTTACATATAGCAGCTTG
Organism: Dendrobates tinctorius; assembly: GCF_039654945.1. Classification (NCBI taxonomy): domain Eukaryota; kingdom Metazoa; phylum Chordata; class Amphibia; order Anura; family Dendrobatidae; genus Dendrobates; species Dendrobates tinctorius. Next base: position 931,108 of record NW_027361932.1, on the reverse strand, counting down.
GAAGTAAAATTAAAATATACCACTGTGCTGTTTTGTGGCCTTGTGCCGTATCAGCGGGTAACAGTGCCTGAGGGGATATGTTGACCTCTATATATTGCCCTATACTCCCCTTAAGAATCTCTATAGGAAGAAACGCGTCGGGAGTGGCATTGCCTTCTGTGATCTCACCACCAGATGGATTTGCATGAAAATACGGGGTGGGATTGTTCCTTTTATTAGGTCCTAATATCTGCAACATATCTAATATGGGCCTTGTGATGGTTACGTGTGATTGGGCACATCGCCTCCAGCAGGGCGAATTTCTATGACATGCGTGACCCTGGATACACCGTCTCCAGTAGGGTGAATTTAAATAATGTAGCATGCAGTTGGATACACTGCCTCCAGCAGGCGAATTTCAGAATTACACATGTATCTGGATACACCGTCTCCAGCAGGGCGAATTTAAATAATAAAGGGAAACACCAGGAAAACCGATACAATGGAGGGCCCTGCAATAGGGAACGGGGATGTGGAGACCTACTGCACTCCCCTGAGTCAGAGTCTCTACACTCCTAACAGTCCCTATACAGGCTCCGCACCTGTCGCTGAGCAGGATACCCAAAAACCCTAGCTCGCCCTGCACCTAGCCCTTTCTAGTGAAATGGATGGTGCAGAAACTAATCCCACCACTGCACTGAAACACACAAAAGGAAAGGTACAAACAGGGATAACACCACTTAGCTTTGCTCTGTTGCTCTTGCTCCCAGCAACAGAGACCAGCACCAGAATGCAGCTTTCCTCCTGAATAGCTGCAACATCACCAAGCATTGTCAGAGCTGCAAGGAACTCCTCACTATGGGTTCTTCCACACCAGGACTCTGACTGTGCTGCAAGGAACTCTCTCTAGCTCCTTTCTCCACCAAGGATGGTTGAAATGACCAATATCACCAACAGTGAGTGAGAGAACAAGACACTCCTATATAGTTAAGCCAGAGCAATCACACCTGTTAGTGATAATCACGTGCACTAAACTAAAGTAACCAGAGTGCAATGACCCTAACGGCCACCGGGGGCAAAACTAGAACTGAAACCTACACAGCGCAATGACCCTAATGGTCACCTGGGGCAAAACTAACTTAAGCACCCAGCTTAAGGAAAAAAAAAGGTTACTTGTGCATTTATCTGTCAACCTGGATCATGACAGGCCTATTTTCTATTGTTGGGTGTTGGGTATATATATTGATAATACTGTTGTAAATATGAAGTTCATTATGGGCAGATTTTCTAATAGTAGGCTGATTTTGATGGCTTGGTTATAATCAGCATATGTGAGGTTTTGAATGCCCTAAATTTAATATCTGACCTAAATATTGGTTACAATCAGCTTAATTTTATGTATACAGTATACTAGTTGGATTTTTTTATTGAGTATACAGTGGGGAAAAAAAGTATTTAGTCAGTCAGCAATAGTGCAAGTTCCACCACTTAAAAAAATGAGAGGCGCCTGTAATTTACATCATAGGTAGACCTCAACTATGGGAGACAAACTGAGAAAAAAAAATCCAGAAAATCACATTGTCTGTTTTTTTTCATTTTATTTGCATATTATGGTGGAAAATAAGTATTTGGTCAGAAACAAAATTTCATCTCAATACTTTGTGATATATCCTTTGTTGGCAATGACAGAGGTCAAACGTTTTCTGTAAGTCTTCACAAGGTTGCCACACACTGTTGTTGGTATGTTGGCCCATTCCTCCATGCAGATCTCCTCTAGAGCAGTGATGTTTTTGGCTTTTCGCTTGGCAACACGGACTTTCAACTCCCTCCAAAGGTTTTCTATAGGGTTGAGATCTGGAGACTGGCTAGGCCACTCCAGGACCTTGAAATGCTTCTTACGAAGCCACTCCTTCGTTTACCCTGGCGGTGTGCTTTGGATCATTGTCATGTTGAAAGACCCAGCCACGTTTCATCTTCAATGCCCTTGCTGATGGAAGGAGGTTTGCACTCAAAATCTCACTATACATGACCCCATTCATTCTTTCATGTACCCGGATCAGTCGTCCTGGCCCCTTTGCAGAGAAACAGCCCCAAAGCATGATGTTTCCACCACCATGCTTTACAGTAGGTATGGTGTTTGATGGATGCAACTCAGTATTCTTTTTCCTCCAAACACGACAAGTTGTGTTTCTACCAAACAGTTCCAGTTTGGTTTCATCAGACCATAGGACATTCTCCCAAAACTCCTCTGGATCATCCAAATGCTCTCTAGCAAACTTCAGACGGGCCCGGACATGTACAGGCTTAAGCAGTGGGACACGTCTGGCACTGCAGGATCTGAGTCCATGGTGGCGTAGTGTGTTACTTATGGTAGGCCTTGTTACATTGGTCCCAGCTCTCTGCAGTTCATTCACTAGGTCCCCCCGCGTGGTTCTGGGATTTTTGCTCACCGTTCTTGTGATCATTCTGACCCCACGGGGTGGGATTTTGCGTGGAGCACCAGATCGAGGGAGATTATCAGTGGTCTTGTATGTCTTCCATTTTCTAATTATTGCTCCCACAGTTGATTTCTTCACTCCAAGCTGGTTGGCTATTGCAGATTCAGTCTTCCCAGCCTGGTGCAGGGCTACAATTTTGTTTCTGGTGTCCTTTGACAGCTCTTTGGTCTTCACCATAGTGGAGTTTGGAGTCAGACTGTTTGAGGGTGTGCACAGGTGTCTTTTTATACTGATAACAAGTTTAAACAGGTGCCATTACTACAGGTAATGAGTGGAGTAAAGAGGAGACTCTTAAAGAAGAAGTTACAGGTCTGTGAGAGCCAGAAATCTTGATTGCTTGTTTCTGACCAAATACTTATTTTCCACCATAATATGCAAATAAAATGAAAAAAAAACAGACAATGTGATTTTCTGGATTTTTTTTCCTCAGTTTGTCTCCCATAGTTGAGGTCTACCTATGATGTAAATTACAGACACCTCTCATCTTTTTAAGTGGTGGAACTTGCACTATTGCTGACTGACTAAATACTTTTTTTCCCCACTGTATATATACTGATTTTGGAGCAAGATAGCGCAGCACAGTTGTATGACTAAGCACTGGTTTGCACTTAACCTTGTTTCTATGTCACAATTTTTTTTTGTGTAGTGTATAGTGACATACTCATGAGTTTGTATGAGAAAAAATTCTTTTAATAGAGATTATTGATTAGAAGTTATATTTTAATTTTATTTCCAAGCTGCTATATAGAGGCATACAAGCCACAGTGTCTTGAACTCACTGTGAAATTTGCGCTGCCGTGGGGGGCTCAGGGAAGCAAGGAGGGAGCCCCCTCCCTGCCGATGCTTCCCTTTAACCCCCGGTACACCGCAATCATGTTTGATCACGGTGCACAAGGGGTTAACGTGTCGGGGGCGGTCCGTGACCGCCCCTGACACATTGTGCCGGGTGTCAGCTGTGATAATCAGCTGACACCCGGCCGCGATCAGCGGCGCTCACCACGTGGGCGCCGCTGATCGCTGGGACGTAATATTCCGTCCATGGTAATTAGGTCCATGGTCACATGGACGGAATATTACGTCCATTGTAGGTAAGGGGTTAAAAACAGTCAGTGAAATATTTTACCTCACAATGTGAATCCTCTGTGATCCTCTGCTGTAATGTCAGTATTGTCTTTTGCTTCCTCCCCTGCCGAGGAGATGTGGTATGCTCTGTACACGGTCAGACACAGACAATTTTTAAAATGAACTTTTGTTCGTGGGAAAACCCCTTTAATTTGACCAACTTCCTTTGCCTGTAGACACATCGCACATCTGCCGCCGGGATCAGCTGAATGATTCACTGCGTCTGCGCAGAATTCACGCAGGTGCAGTGTGACGGTGTTCCACTAGTGGTACCGCACAAGAGGCTGCGTGAGTGTGTGAGTGAGAGTGTGTGAGGGTGTAAGTGTGAGTATGAATGTGTGAGTGTGAGTGTGAGAGTGTGAAAGTGTGAGCGTGTGAGTGTGTGAGTGTGAAATGTGAGTGTATGAGTGTGTGAGTCTGAGTGTGTGTATGTGAGAGTGGCTGTGAGTGAGTGTGACTGTGAGTGTGAGAGTGTGACTGTGAGTGTGAGAGTGTGAATGTGAGTGTGTGAATGTGAGTGTGTAAGTGTGAGTGTGTGTGTTTGTGTGTGGTGCGTATGGTGTATAGAGTGTGGTGTGACGATGTTCCGCTGGTGTTACTGTGCAATAGTTGGGTACCAGCAGCAGTTTCCATATTGAGACACCCATTGCTTGGGTGTCCCAATATGGCGATCGGTGAACTTCCTCCTCTTGGAATTCTGGGATATGGTGACATCTGGACAGACCAGGAAATGAAAACATTACAAGGCAATTATATAAATAGAAGAGCAATTTACATAGCTGTGTATATATATATATATATATATATATATATATATATATATATATATATATATATAGTATATATATGTGTATGTGTATTCTATGTGTATCTATCTATTGTTTTCTAACCTGTCAGTGTGATTTTACTGTACACCGCATATGAATTACCAGCTTTTCATCTATCTATCTATCGATCGATCGATCGCTCTATTTATCTATCTATGTAATATAAATACATATATATGTGTGTGTGTGTCACTAACATGTGTATATATATATATATATATATATATATATATACACTGTATATACTCGTGTATAAGCTGAGATTTTCAGCCCATTTTTTTGGGCTGAAAGTCCCCCTCTCGGCTTATACGCGAGTCATATACCGGGGGGGGTGTGGGGGAGGGGGAGCGGGGGTGTGAGAGATCATACTCACCTCTCCTGGCACTTCTCTGCAGCCTCTGCATCTCCCTCTGCAGTCTGCTTCTTGCATTCAGCAGTCACATGGTACCGCTCATTAAACTCATGAATATGCGCATATTTAATGAGCGGTACCACATGACCAGCTGAATGCTGGAAGCAGACGGCAGAGGGAGAAGCAGTGGCTGCCACTGCAGAGAAGACCTTTCACTAGGAGGGGTGAGTATGATGGGGGCAGAGTGATATTCACCTGTCCCCGTTCCAAACCGTGCACCGCTGTGTCTCCGGGTCCTCCTGCTGTGACGGCAGAGGGTGCAATGATGTTCAGAGTCAGCCCAATACCGCTTGTAAAGGATATATGGCATAGTTGTCACCTGAGAGCCAGTGTCCAGCAAAGCGTTCGTGGGGATGCCATCAATCACCACTGGGAGGACCGGTCATCCTCCAACATTCTTGGCTTGCCAGTTCTTTGGGCCTTGTGGTCCTACTCCTGGGGCTTGGCCCTCTACCCCAGGGGTTGCTCATTTAAATAACAGAATCTTGCGATGTGGCCTGCCTTGTGGCAGTGACGACAGATGGGACGTCCGTCCTGGTCATAGCGATTGTTGTTTCTCCCTCGGAGTGGCGGGATCCTCTTCTTCCGTAGCCACGGGACATCCTCTGGACTGGAGGCCAGCTGGATCTTTTCCTTTGAGGACACCTGCATGGACTGCACAGTTTTGGCAAGTGCAGCCATATTTTTGGTCAGCTCTTGGACCTGAAGGCGCAGTTCTGTAGATGGATCATTATCCAGAGTCTGTGCATCAGCCTCCACAGGGCTTGGAGGGAAAGATGCTGCTCCTTGGTGGTATGTGATTGCTGGGTGCCTAGGGGGCGCTGGACGGCTGACATTTGGTTCATTCAGCACCCGGATAGCCCTGTCTTTGAAGTCTGCAAAGTCTAGGTCAGGGTTTTGTAGGGCTATGATGCGCAGCTGTGCTCTGTGGGTACTGGATAGGAGTCCCTCAATAAATTGCTCCTTTAACAGTTTGTCTCCATCCTTCACACTGTCTGGGTCAATCTGCTTTATGGCTCGCAGCGCCTCCTGCAGGTTAAGAGCATAGTCCCGTATACTGTCCTGCGCTCTCTGCTTACACCCAAAGAATCTCATTTTTATTTCAGCTGCATTGCGGGTGTCAAAGGTGCTTCTTAGCTTAGCCAGACTCTTTTTAACAGTCTCTTTATCAGTGTCCTGCCAGGCTTTTACTTCCCTTTGCGCTGCACCAGTTAGCTGCCCAATAAGGATGTTCACTTTCTGGCTTTCAGACAGAGGATACACCTCAAACAAACTGCACAGTCCCTCTTTAAATTAACTCAGGGTATGTGACTCCCCTGAGTACTGCGGTAACTAGGCTGCTCCTGGTATATAGGGCATGGACAGCGGCATTATGGGGACTGCTGTGATGGGCGCTTGTTCCTGCTGCACTCTGGAAGCGGCGCTGGCCGCTGGATTCTGCAGTGCCATTGGGGCCGCAGCTGCACTGGCCCCTGCATCTTGCGGCGCTGTGGGAGGTGCAGTGGGGTTCACCGCTACATCTTCTCTTGCCTCAGACATTCTCCTCCCCCCAGTTAACGTTGGCCAGGCCCTGGGTTGCGCTAGCTTACCGGTTGTCGCTCCGCAGGCTGGATGATCGGGGGACGCAGGGACTGCAGGCCTCTGCTTCTCACTTCCCGCGTGCTGGTCCCCTCCCGCGCAGCACTTCACTTTTCACGCTCTCTGGCTGGCTCCGCCCATGACGGTCCGCCCCTTTGGCTTCCCGTGCTCGCCAAGTGGCGGGGTAATGGCGGCAATGGCACAATAGGCCTATAGCACACAGCACAGTCTCTGGCACACATGACCCAGGGGGGGCACCGGGCTTTGCAATCCTGTTCGTGACGCCAAAATGGGTCGCCCACCAGGGCAGTGGGGTACTCAGTACCGGGACGGTATCTCAGAGGGAAGTGTCACAGTAGCAGTGACCCAGTCTGTGGCCCTGGGCGTCCATGTAAAAGGGGGTTAAGCGTGGCTGATTAAAGTTTATAAGTGGATGATACGTGATGCCACCTGTGGTGCTCGGCAATGAAGGGGTTAAGCCGACGCTGCAGGCAGGTCCTCTGGGACAGATGGTATAAGGCAGCAAGATGTAATAGCTCCCCACAGGTAGAGCTGTAGTCCCAGGGCAGTAGTAATAGGTGTTGAGGAAGAGGGTGCAGTGATAGGCACAGAGATGTAGCAGTGCTGAAGGGGTTGCAGGAAGAAGGCAATGACACAACAGGGTGCAGTTTCCTTTACCTTTACTTTGCAAGTGCAGTCCAGGATCCAGATTACAGATGGAACAGGAGTTGGCCAGCCTGGAAGCAACTCAGGAATCTCTCTATGCAGATGGGTTGTGTAGTCTCCTTTCTAGCACTTATCTGAGGTACATGCAGTACTGAGTTACACTGAAGTTCCTCTTGCTTGCTCTCTTTTAGAACCCCCTCGTATGGCAGACAGCTGTAGCCTCCTTCTTCTAGCTCACACGTTGCTTTTGTGCCTCCGAGTCTTTTGTGGGAACAGAGCATTTACAGCTTCCTATTCCCCCAGTTTCTGCTGCAGGAACATCAGTATCCATACAACCTCGGAGACCAGACTCCGGACCATGCAGTACGCTAGAAGTGAGCCTGAACTCTACTCCATCCTCCAGCTCTTCTTCTCCCGTCCACACACTTCGCCCTCCTCACACGAACTAACTAACTTCCCCTTCCCGGCCCCCAGAGAGCAGCTCCTCGCCCGGCTTTGGTTCAGAGCTCCCTCTGCTGGCCTGGAGTGGGAACCGTGCTGTGTGTTGAATTTACCTGACAGAGAGACCCTTTATTGCTTCCAAGCATGACATCACACTCCCTAGGAGGAATGTAATGCCACTGTGGCGACCATACTCCTGGGGGCGCCATATTTGGGGGGTATTTAAGGGGCAGCACTAACCCTTGTGGAGCAGCATATGGGGGGTATTTATGGGGCAGCATTAACCCTTGTGCAGCAGCATATGGAGGGTATTTATGGAGCATCTTCTTGGGCCAGCATTAACCCTTGTGCAGCAGCATATGGGGGGGTTTTATCTATGAAGCATCTTCTCGGACCACCATTTAACCCTAGGCTTATACACGAGTCAATAAGTTTTCCCAGTTTTTTGTGGCAAAATTAGGGGGGTCGGCTTATACACGAGTATATACGGTATATGTATTCTATGTGTATATATCTATTCTATCTATTCTTTTCTATGCTGTCAGTGTGATTTTATTGTAGCCGCACATGAATTGCTGGCTTTTCAAAGGACACCAGTGCGTAAAAATCAGACAGGACTCACACGGTGTGAGTGCTGTGCGATTTTTTTTTTCTCTCACCCATTGACTTGTAATGGCGAGTCTCGACCGAGATACGCAGCAAATCGCAGCATGCTGCGATTTTTTTCTCAGTCCGCTTTCAGCTGAGAAAAAAATCGCAGATGATATGTAACCCATTGAATGACATTGGTGCGAGTGCAATCCGATTTTTTTCCAGATTGCACTCGTCCATATTTCTCGTAAATTGGTTGGATGGCATGGGGGACCTGACAGGTTCCCTTTAATGAAATCCCATTCCAGCATGTAGATCCACTATGACCTTTAGAAGTGACAGTCCCACAGAACATTCAGTAAACGTAAGCAATGTAGTTTTAAAGGTAAGTGATAACTGATGACATGTCATGAAACTATACCATTGCTTATTTTTTTGCTGTGGCTGCTCAACTTTCAGATTTTCACTAGTAATGGGATAACATGCACGGATAACATCTTAGGCCTCTTTCACAGTTCAGTTTTTTAGCATCAGTTCAAATCCGCCAAAAAGTCAGAGAAGCGGATCCGTTCTGAACTGATGCGAACGGATGGCACAGGATCCGTGTTCAGACGGATCCTGAAAATGAGGAAATATAAAGGAACTGCTGGCCGGGAAGGAGAGAGAGAGAGAGAGAGAGAGAATATATGAATGAATATGAATATTTTGTCCGGCACCCAGAAAGAATTAAATCAGTGTCTGGAGGATCCGCCACAGAAAAAAATGTTGCAAGCTCCGTTTTGAAATCTTTGAGGATGGTGACAGACAGCAACTTTTGGCGGATCCTCACAAAAAACGGATGCAACGGACAGCAATCCGCCATTAATGCAAGTCAATGGGGAAAAAAACGGATCCTCAAAAGAAAATTGAGGATCCGTTTTTTTCAAAACCTGGCGGATTGTGACTGATTGTAAAAAACGGAAGTGTGAAAGAGGCCTTATACGAGCACTCTCAGTTGTTATCTGAGCATTTGGGAATGCTTATATATTATATTCAATTCCCTGCGGCTGCATGATTTGTGATTATTAGACAGCCTCAACACGTGGGGATTCCCTAACAAACAGGAAATCATGCAGCTGCACGGACTCGAACATAATATACGGGCACGTCCAGATGCTTGGATAACACCGGAGCGTGCTCGGATAAGACGTTATCTTATACTTTTCACATCAGAAAGAACTGAACATTGAACATTGACATATGTCCTTACCAATAGATGGGCATTATGTGGCTGGCAGTGTTATGGGGTGCTTTTAGGCTGTCTAAGATCCATTTTAAATAGCTTAAAGGGCAATTTAGACAAAATGATTACCGTGTTAAGACTTGTGCAGTGGCATTGCATGAATAGTATTCTTTTTCATGCTTTTTAAGTCCTCATATCGTGCACCACGCCCTCACGTCCTAGGCTAGGCATCATTCAGCATGCTAGTTTTAGATAGCGTAATGATTTAAAGGGTTATTCCCATCAGAAACATATAACAGTAGTCCTGTTAGACACTCCAGAGATAGGGTGTAGGACTGAGAAGGCATGAAGTGTGCAAGCTTCTCTCTCCACTTAACCCCACGTAACCCCTATCAGTCCAATATTTTGTCTTTAGGTTTAATTACGTCCTGTGGACAATTTCTCAATATTGTCATCAAACAAAACAAAAATGTTGTGTACCCCTGTCCTATTTTTAGCAGTGATTTAGTCAGTAAAGTAGTGAGCTAAATCAGAATCCAAATGTAATAAAACGATTGTATCAGGTAAGTAAATTGATTCAATTACCTATGGTATGAAAGAGGAGCATAAATTTAAAAAGTTCATTAATACAGTATGTCTCATCACATCACAAGCAAAGGAAGTGGAGACAAACAAAGAAAGACAGTCATTAGAAAAATAATATTGATTAGGATTTAGGACCTGAGCTAAAATGAAAAGAAATGAGTGAAGACGTTATCTATGAAGATACAAAATTTTCTGTAAAGGAATGGCCATTGAAAAGCCTTGTAAATCTCTGCAAAAAAACAAAAACAAATCTAGGATGCAGCATATGAAGACTGAGTATTGGAGTATTGAGTTCCAGTGAAATGTTGGTAGGAAATGCAAAAAGCATCAGTATCTGCACTGGTAAGCCAGGGTCACATGCCGTATTTTCTCTCATCCAAGTGAATAGGGTCGATTATGATCATCACATTCTGGTCAGACTCTGATCGATGTTTGATTAGAGTGTAAGCACAGTGTGATACTATTTTCTCCGATGTGGAGAAGACAGAAAAAAATTCTTTATCTTCTCCATTCTGCCTGACAGGCTCGGTCTGAGGAAACAAATCAGTGTGCAGTGTGCACAAGTGTGTTTTTCCTAGGATAGTTCAATTTGTAACCAAAGTAAAACAAAAAAGGAAGAAAAGCAAATAATCTTATATTCTACAAAAATTAACATATTTCCATATTTATGAATCAGTTTATCAGAGCTTTTAGTTTAATCTGTGCTCTAAAAAGTCTCAAAATGTATAAAAACATGACATTTTTCTCAGCACTTGTTGAATTAGATCGCAAGAAAAATCTTAAGAAAAATGAGCAAGTTTCATGTTTTACACTTATTTATTTAAATAAAGTCCCCCAAAATTGCACATTTTGGCATAAATCTATAGCTGCAATTAAGTGCTTATGTCATTTTGTTGTTTTAAGTTTTAGTATACGGTTTCCTCCTATTGTTCCATAGCAGGGGAAAAAAGCAATAAGGAAAATTCCTTTCCTGATCCCAAATTACTGTAGACTAGATCATCACTCAACTTATTCTTGCCTTTAGCTCAAGTATATGTATATTTTATGTTGGTGTAAGAATCGTTTAAGCTTTTTTTTAAGACGTTTCTGCTGTGACCAACTCCTGAAGCCTCAATTTCACAGAATTACAGCTCTTGTAGCCTCTGTACTGAATCTTTGTTTCTTCGGATAGAAGAAGCGCTCCTTTGGTTTTGAGGGTATTTTACATTGAATAGCTTAATATTATGCCCCAGTCCCACAAGTTCAAGCCTCTTTTCAAATAAAATCACACTGGCTTTAGAAGCAGCTCATTGACATTGCATGCTGCTACTTAGTCTGTGATCTACAAGTATACTTAGATCCTTCTCATCAAGTGACTTTCCTAGTTTTACTTTCTCTAGGGCAAAGCAGTATGAATATTTACAAGCAGGGATTTGACTTCTTAATTTATCTCTTTGACAAAAGCTTCAAGAGAGAAGGTGATTATGATACAATACAGATAAAATATGTGTTTATCAGTTGAATTAGGCTGGTTTCACATTTGCGTTTAGGGCCGCAGCATCTGCCTGTGCACGGCCGCCCCTAAGCCCCACCCCCTGCCGTGCCTCCTCTGGTAGCTCCGCCTCCGGGCACATGACGCTGCATGCGTCCCCTATCTTTATCACTGAGGAGGCAGGCCGTGCGCAGTATGCAATTTGGTTGCGCTCGGCAGGCGCCAAACGCATACTGCGCACGGCCTGCGTCCTCAGTGATAAAGATAGCGGAGCTACCAGAGGAGGCACGGCAGGGGCGGGGCTTAGCGGCGGCCGTGTGCAGGCCGACGCTGCGCCCCTAAACGCAAATGTGAAACCGGCCTAAGCCATTCAATGAATTATTATAATGCAAAATCAATAACAGAGAACCTGTTTTTAACTCAAATCATACATAATTCTCTCATGGAAAGAAACCGTTAAAGAAGACTTGTCAGCAGAGAGTCTGTTTCAGTAAATAACTATTCTGAAGGATCTTTTCTTAGAATTCTTCATTGTGCTACTTCTGTTATTCCTCCTAAAAACGTATGACTACATTGATAACAAGGTGGAAGCAGTTCTATGTGCGTCTCTGTACACCCTGACACTTTCTAATCAGTGCTTGCAGTTCCACACTTTGTAGGCACTCCACTTTGACAAAGGGAAGAGTAACACCCAGTTAACGTGTTGTTCATAAATGTGTTTGAGGAAAAACAGAGGAACGGCACAATGCACAGTTTTAAGGATAGATGTTTTGCAATTTTTATTTCATGTGGAATACAAATATATACTGGACAAGTGCTTCAAATCGAAGAACATTTCACAGCTCCCACATAGTTTGGCTTTTCTGTGGTAAAATATGGATGTGAAACCTGGACGCTAAAGAAGCAAGACAGAAGAAGAATTGACGTCTTCGAAATGTTGTACTGGAGAAGGAAGTTATCAATACCATGGATGGCAAGCAGAATAAACAAATCAATTTTGGAACAAATCAAGCCAGACAAGTCACTCAAAGTAAGGATCATCAAACCATGACTTGCCTACTTTGGACACATTACACAAAGACAGCAATCAGTGGAGAAGGACATCATTGTCGGAAAAATAGAACAAACCAGTCAAAGAGGAAGACCAGCAATCCAATGGCTTGATACTGTCAAAATACTGGAAGAAAAGACACTGGTGGTCCTATCTAGACTTGCACAAGATCAATCTTTCTACAGATTGTTCATTGATCGAAAAAAATATAGGTGCTACAGTGCTGTGCAAATTAATTGAGACAAAGCATTTTTTTAAGTAAAATCGTAAGTTGGCTACCAGTCAGTGATTCAAACCAGTTTTAACTGCTTTGAACAGGTACTCACACCTGTTCAACGCAGTTAAAACCGGTTTCAATTACTGACTGGTAACCAACTTACAATTTTACTTCAAAAAATGCTATGTCCCAATTAATTTGTACAGCACTGTAAAATAGATTTTTTGGGAGCAGCGACAATTTTCCTCAAACATGGAGATTAAACTTTTCTTCCAGTTTTATTTCACCCAATAAAAGCAAGCTCTGTAAGCAGCAAGTAGAAATGAAAAGCCTAAGGCAATCTGTCTATAAATCTGTGCTTATATATCAAGCTGTAAAGCTCAGCACCAATACTGATTTGACGTTAGAGGTGCTCAGCATGGGACGTCATTGTTATAAGCTATACAATCATGCCTTCTCATGTCCACTCCTCTAACTGGGGTTTCTAAAACTTTCTTTAGAGCTCATCAAACACTATGCACTCAGAGACGTGCTGGTGTTTTCTCCTGCCAGGGATACAGAATGTATGAGCGACGTCCTGCTATTTTTTTTTTTGTAGTAGGCACAGCTTTAGCCCAAGCTTCTGTGACACTATTCTGTCTGATCTTCACAGCTCTTGACTTATGGTTGTACAATTTGCCAAGTTGATGGCAAGGGGCAGAAACCTATAGACAGTTACTTTGAAACTATTGGTTTTAATGTTCATGTAAAAAAGCAATGCTTGTTATAGATGACAGTCATTTCTTTGAATTTCCTTTGAAAGATTACAAAAAATATATTTTCCATTACTGGCCCTGTTGGTGTGTTATAAATTCTTTTGGTAATAAAGGTACATAAAGAACAGAAATGAGTTCTTTGTTAAATAAAGCAAATATTAGCCACATTTTGCCCAGAATGTTAAAGTAGAGTTGTCAACAGATATGCAGTTTGGAACATAAATATAAAGTTGTAAAATTAACCAATTAGGCCATCAGTGACATAACCATAGTCTTATGGGTTCCCGCAAAAAAAATCGGGGTCCCATAGGACTAATGGAGACAGCTTAATGGAGTGAGCTCACATGATGAGCCTAGCCCATACTCAGAGGGTAATGACTTTGTGTTAAAGTCATGATATGTCAAATGTTAATCTGTTAAATGCCGTTAATGCAAAAAACCAGACAACCAATATTAGAATCGTTGGGTAACCTCAAATGGAATGAAAACCTTTAATATAACACACAACATATATAATGTAAACAATTCAAACTGTATTAATAAATTATATAAAAAAAAATCATTACATCATTACATGATGAATAAAAGGCGAAAAAGGGAATAGCAACCCAACAAAAAAAATTCAAGACAAAACATAAAATATGGCTAAAAAATGCACAGGAGGTGGGTCAAAAAATGGAAAATGTGAAAAACACACAATATAGCATTGTCCAGCAACATGGAAGTAAAATAAAAAAGAAAATATATATATCACTTGATAAAACCTGTGGTGATACAGTCAAAACTCACATTAATTGATCTAAAATAACACTCAAAATGAGTCAGCTTATCCAAAGTAGCTACAATATCATAATCAAGGAAAAAAATCTCTCAAACACTCGCATAAAGTGCTCAGTGCTTAAAAATATTTAGCAAATATATGGATATTAGTGATCAAAGCATGGGTAGGTAAACATGGAAAGGAAAAATAAAAGATTGTAGTTAAAGTGACAAGTGCCTACTGTTACGGTGTAGGCTGCTTGGGGAAACCCGGAAGTGGACCCTCTAGGTCACGGCTCCAGAGCGCCTAAGGGCGAGCGGACCAGGTGACACAACCCACTATACAGAGAGCATTAGGGGCAGGTCCAAGGGGGATGGAACCGCAACGGCTGGAGCCAAAGGGGTGACTTAAGGCAAAACCACAGGAGAGACAGAGGAGGGGAATGCGTGCCACTTTAGAGCAGAAGACTTTGGGGACTGAGGAGCAAGAGAGGCAAACGGGACCAGGAGAACCTGGGACTGGTAGAAGCTGGAGCCTGCAAGAGAGAAGCAGAGGGTAACAATGATGCAGAGGACACAGAGGACACAAGAATGGCAGGACAGGTACCAACACAGACAAGGAGCGGCAGGAACACAACCTGACAGACAAGACAGAGGGGTTTGGTAAGAGAAATATGCAGGGGAAAAGGTATGGCAGGGACACAGGGCAAAGCAGGCAGGGCAGAGACAAAAAACTAAAACAAAAGTAGCGCAGGCAGAACTACAAGATAAAGATACTGGGGCCTGAGGACAGGAGAAATGCTAGCAACAGATGCCAGCACCACTGCATGCGAAAATCAAGCGTCTTACCTGGCCAGACACCGCGCAGAAATACTGGGTGGGCGCCGCCATGTTGGGGGCGGCGCCACCAGGTCAGGGCTCCCAGGAATCCGTGCACTGGAGGAAATGCCAGTGCGCATGCACGCGGTACAGACTCGCCGGGAACCCAGGATGCCAGCAGCGGGGACACGTTGGAGAGCAGGAGCGTGCTTGGAAGCGCGCAGAAGAGCCGGGATACATTCGGACACGGGACCGCGCTGGTAGGTACCAGCGGGGACCGTGACACCTACCTATTGCAAATAACCAATAGTACATGTAAAGAAAGTTTTATCATTTATACATAAGAGGAGTAATGGAAAGGAGGAGAAGACTGTAAATCATACCGACCCAAATGCTCACTGCATGTGCCCAACGTGCATTTCACCTTGTGCTTTGATGAAGGAATATGTGTGAAAAGGAAGTAGGAGTATTTAAAGCCCCATTGGCCTATCAGATCAAGCCCTGGATTACCCCAGTTGATGTCTTTGGTGATCACCATGCATGGTGTGCACACGGGTCATCTCTGGCTGGGGAGACGCGTTTCCTTGGAGCATGGCATTCAAGGCAGAAGGCAAGTGGGTTGCCAACGCTGTATCTAAGGAAGTGATGTGCATGAATATGCCTGTGTGAAGCGCAGGAACAACAAGGGGATGTAAAAAAAAAAAGAGGGTAAGTGTGAAGAAATCATGAATTTGAAAGATGCGGAATACAAATTCCATATGTAAAGTTTAGAGGAGATGAGTGAAACATGAGAAGTGACAGTGTGAAAAATAAAAAATATGTATGAAGTGTTCACCAAAATACTGGACAACGAACAAATAATGACGTGACCAATTAGCAAAAATAAGGAGGATAAAACATAGGAAAATAGAAAAAATAATTGGAAAAATGGAAAAAATATTAAACAAATAATAATGAAATAATGATGAATAAAAATAAAGTAGGAAAAATAAGTAAATAAATCAAGGTGAATCCATGGATCGGCAGGTCCAGGGGTCTTCCAAACTATGAATGGAACAAACATCAGTCAAGATGGCGAAATAACTAAAACACAGTTAAAAGTAAGTATTAAAATAGAAAATAAACACAAATTAATATCAATATATAATATGTAAATTTGAACAGAGAATATACAGAGACCTATGAAAAAGAGGCAACGCTAATTGTCTCATTGAGACCGTGTGGAATCATGGAGTCAAGGATGGTGATCCATTTAACCTCTTTTTGTGCAAGTATCTTCTTCCAATTGCCATCTCTGATGTCAATTTGAATCTTATCAATTCCCATAACTTTAAGTAAGGAGGGATCACATTTATGAAATAAATTAAAGTGACGGGGAAGAGATTTCAATTCTGTGGGGTCTGTGATCTCAAGCACACCTTTAAATATCCAGGACTTGTTCATGAGTTCTCCTCCAGAGTTCTCTTGTGGTAAGACCTATATAAATTTTTATCACAAGGATACCATGCACTGTAGATAACCCCAACGGTTGTGCAACTGATATTATGTGTGATCTTGTAGGTTTTGGTGTTGGCTGCATCCAAAAAAGTCTTTGTTGTCTCAATGTTTGGACAAGCTATACAGGAGCCACCAAGACAATAACCCCAAGCAGGACCCTTAGAGTCAAAAATGGTGTTTTTAGGGGAATTATCAAAATGACTTCTGAACAGTAAGTCCTTAATGTTACAAGAATACCAGTAGGTAATGCTTGGGTTGGTTGAGATGCAAGAAGCTAGTATGTTATCGGATTTTAATATGACCCAGTACTTCTGCATTGCTTTCCACATCTCACCATTTCTTGCATTATAAGTGTAAATAAATCTAACCGTTTCATTTTGTATGGATTTCTCTTAGGGATAGAGTAGTTCAGATCATTTACTGAATTTAGCTCTCCTATAGCCTCTTTTGATGCCCTTGATATTGTATCCCATCTGTATAAATCTCTCACATAGATTCTCAGACCGCGCTTCCTGTCTCTGACACAGACAGCAGCGCTGCTGGATGACATCATCATTCAGGGGCCGGCTGTGCCAGAGCAAGGAAGCAGCCGGTGATGGCGATGCTGCAGCTGCGGACAGGTGAGAAGTGTTGTGTGTGTTTTGTATGTATGTGTGTTGTGTGTGTGTAGAGATGAGTGGTGGTGTGTGTGCGTGATTGCATGCGTAGCGCTGCGGGTGAATGTGCAGAGAGGTGAATGGTGCTGTGTGTGTGTCTCTGTGTGTGGAGGAGAGGGGAATGATGGGGGTGATTGGGAGAAGACAATGATGGGGTGATGGGGGATGAGGCAATATTGGGGGTGATGGAAAGAAGGCAATGAAGCGGTGATGGAGAAAGCAATGATGGGGTTATGATAAGGCAATTATGAGGATGATGGGGAGAAGGCAATGATGGGGTGATGGAGAAGGCAATGATGGGGGTTATGGGGAGAAGGCAATGATGGGGGTGATGGAGAAGGCAATGATGGGGTGATGATGAGAAGGCAATGATGAGGGTGATGGGGAGAAGGCAGTGATGGGGATGGTGGTGGAGGAGGAAATGATGGAAGTGGTGGAATGGGCAAGGATGGGGATGTGGGGAAGGAGGAAATGATGAAGGTGGTGGAAAGGTCAATGATGGGGTGGGGAAGAAGGCAATGATGGGGGTGGGGGAGAAAGCAACGATGGAGATGAGGAGAAGCCAATGATGGTGGTAGTGAAAAGAAAATAATGGGAGTGGTGGGGAAGGAGACAATGAATGATGGGGTGGTGGAGGAGAAAGCAATGACGGAGGTGGTGGAAAGGACAATGATGGGGGTAATGGAGAGGGCAATGATGAGGTGGTAGGAGAGAATGCAATGATGGAGGTGGTGAAAGGGCAATGATGGGGTGGTGGGGAAAAAAGCAATGATGATGGGGTGGAGGGGAGAATGCAATGATGGTGGTGGTGGAAAGGGCAATAATGGGGGTGGTGGGGGAGGAGGAAGTGATGGAGGTGGTGGAATGGGCAGTGATGGGAATGGGGGGAAGACACAATGATGGGGTGGTGGGGGAGGAGGAAATGATGGAGATGGTGGAATGGGCAATGATGGGGTGGCAGGGGAGAAAGCAATGATAGTGGTGGGAGAGAAAGCAATGATGGAGGTGGTGAAGAGGGCAATGATGGGGTGGGGAGAGAACGATAATGGGATGTGGGGGGAGGAGGACAATGAGGGGTGTGGGGGATTGGGATGGGAGGAAGGGGGACTTATAATGGCCTTAAGAACAGGGGGAGGTGGAGGAAGACATTATTATCGCTTAGGACCTTAGTATATAGTGTATGTACTTATTATGTATAACACAGTCCATTAGTATATAGTGTACTCATTTGTTATGTATAAGACAGTCCTTTAGTATATAGTGTACGTACTTATTATGTATAACACAGTCCCTTAGTATAGTGTACTCACTAATTCTGTACAACAGCATCCTTAATTACATAGTTTCCTCTTTTATTATGTATAACACCGTCCCTTATTACGTACCATCCTCTCTAGTTATATATGGTGCCGTCCCTTATTATATAGCTTCCTCTTCTGTAATGTATAGTGCTGTATCCTACATAGTGTATTCTTGTTAATTTTGTTATTCACAGCGCCCTCTTTTTATTACATAGTCCCCTCTCTTTTTTTATATAAAATAACAGCTGATGGAGCAGCCGGTGACCAGACTGCCAGTCCATCAGCTCCTCCATTAAAAAGGAAGGTTTCCCATGCTCCATCAGCCATCATTGCATTATACAGCTAACAAGACAGGATGGTATGTAATAAAAAACAGGGCTCTATATAATCCAATATGTAAGGGACGGTACTGTACATAACAAGAGAGGGCATTGTATAAGGGAAAGCAATATACATAATAAAGGAGACTATGTAATATATATATATACATGTATGTGTGTATGGCTATATATATATGTAGCTTTGTCGCCATAAAAGGAAGTGGGCCCAGAAACATTTCTTGCACAGGGGCCCCAAGCTGTCAGTGTCTGCCCCTGCATTGTGTATCATATTATAGGTTTTCATTCTGTTAAATGTTGCTGTCAAACTCTGACAGCATTTAACGTTGGTTGGCATAGGGGTGCATCATTCCATGCGCCGTTTGTCTTGCCTGTGACATGATTGCGGGCTGATGATTGAGTTGCTTTAGCAGCAGGGGGTCTGTTGAAGACCTCCATGCTTGTCATTACAGAGCTCTCTTCCAAACCATATATCCCTTACAAAAGACATTCACAAAAAATCATGATAACAATATCAAATTTATTGTATCACAAAAAAGGACATAAATGACATCAAAAAATATAATAATGATGAGACAAATATTTTACAAAACGAATTTAATAATAAATTACATATATATATTAAAAAAGTTTTATTAAAAACATAGCGGTGTGCAGAGGACGAGACAAAAACACAATGGCTAATAAAGTGAAATATATGCACTAATGAAAGAGTGAGGGCTATATAAAAAAAAATATGCTGAAAAAAGTGAAAATAATATTCTGTGAATAAGTTACACAATTTCATAAAAAATTGCACAATTATATACCAAAAAATATTGGTGATAAAAACTATTTGTAATTATAATTAAAAAATATATATAACAACATACAAAAGTGCATATAATGACCTGCTGGGTTATCTGACTCAAAGTAAAGTGCATATGCTGTGTATACCAACCCAGTAGGATTAATTAAAGATGAGTACAAAGTGCAATGTGCATGTGAAATTCACCAGTACATACCAGCCAAAGGATCAGCCACTGCCCCCTGCACACACTACTCCAATGCACGTTTCGCCGCCCGCTTCCTCAGGGAGTGATGTTCTCTCTTCCAAACTAGTCTGTGGTCGGGCGTCAAAGGAGATAGTGATTTCTACTAATTGGAGTAATGCTGTGGTATTGCTGCATATAGCACAAGCAAATAAATAATCACAGATTCTAGACCCTTAAGGGGATTAACAAGTACACCTTTGTCTCCCAATTAAAAATAAAGATAATATTTTTTTTTCACATAATGCACATGTGGTATCGCCATATTCAGAAAAGTCCAATCTATCAAAATATAAAAATAATTAATCTGATCAGTAAACACTATAAATGAAAAAAATTCAAGAACACCAAAATTACATTTTTTTGGTGGTGCTATAACACATAAAATGCTGTAACAAGCAAAATGTCATATCTATCCCAAAAAGGTATCAATAAAACATCATCTTGCCCCGCAAAAAAAATTAAAAAAAAAGGAAGACATTACAAAAAATGTTTTTGATTTTTTTTCATTCCTAAAAAAAAAATGATGAGGAGAATTTTACTGCAAGGTCCCATGTAGTAATAAATCCCTCATTGTACACCTTATATACTAAGAATGTCCCCTGTCTCCCATTGTGGTCTCATACACTAATAATGTCCCTCATTGTGGCCAACATACACTAATAATGTCCTCCAATGGGGCACTATACACTAATAATGTCCCACATTCTGGCTCCCAAACACTTATAATGTACCACAATTCTGTCCCCCATACAATTATAATGTCCACCATCTCTATGTATAAAACTGAAAGTGTGTGTGTATCACCAACCAATCACGAAGCATCTTTCATTTCAACAGAGCTGTTCCAAAGAAGCTGAGCTATAATTGGTTGCTATGTGCAACAGTTTTCCTTGCAACCAATCACTAAGCATCTCTCATTTCACCAGAGCTGGTTAGAAGAAGCTGAGCTGTGATTGGTTGCTATGAGCAAGTTTTCCCACTTGACAACACCTCAGCAGACACTGACATGGTGGGAGAAATCTAGTATCCCTGGGAACATAATCTCCCAGCCATTGCCTGCCCCCCCAAAAAGGAGCACAGAGCACATGACAGAAATGAATCCCCCCCTCCTGTGCCCATATACACATCATACATCCTCCATCATATAGGCACATCTTCCCTCTTAAAGGGATCATTGGTATGGAAGTCAGAGCAAATCCATCCAAGGCTTTGGTTTTGACCCCAGGCCTCTCTTAAAGGGATCCCCGGTGTGGAAGTTAGGACCGTTCCACTCAGCTCTGTGGTTCTGACCCCAGTTTCTCTTATAGGGATCATTGGTATGGAATTTAGGGCAAATCCACTCTGTGCTTTGGTACTGACCCCAGGGTTCTGTTAAAGGGATCATTGGTATTCAAGTCAGGGCAAATCCACTCAGCGCTCTTAAGTCAGGGCAATTGCCTTCAAATGCTCTGCTACTGACCCCAGGCTCTCTTAAAGGGATCTCCTGTAAGGAAGTTAGGGCAAATCCCTCAGCACTCTGATTCTGACCCCAGGGTTCTGTTAAAGGGATCATTGGTATTCAAGTCAGGGCAAATCCACTCAGCGCTCTGGTTCTGACACAAGGCCACTCTTAAAGGGATCCCCGGTATGGAAGTGAGGGCAAATCAACTCTGTGCTTTGGTACTGACCCCAGACCTCTCTTAAAGGGATCTCCGGTATGGAAGTTATGGTAAATCCCTCAGTGCTCTGATTCTCACCTCAGGCTCCTATTAAAGGGATCATTGGTATGGAAGTCAGGGCAAATCCACTCCGCGCTCTGGTTCTGACGCCAGGCCTCTCTTAAAGGGATCCCAGGTATGGAAGTTAGGGCATTTCTACTCGGCGTTCTGGTTCGGACCCCAGGCTCTCTCAAAGGGATCCCCGGTATGGAAGTCAGGGCATTTGCCTTCAAATGCTCTGGTACTGACCCCAGGCTCTCTTAAAGGGATCCCCGGTATGGAAGTTAGGACTTAGCGCTCTGGTTCTGACCCCAGGCTGATGGGATGATGTGGGATATTAGGGGTAGTTGTCCGGTGGCTCTGGCTGATGGGATGATGTGGGATATTAGTGGTAGTTGTCCGGTGGCTCTGGCTGACGGATTGCTGTGGGATATTAGGGGTAGTAGTCCGATGGCTCTGGCTGACGGGACAATGTGGGATATTAGGAGTAGTAGTCCGGTGGCTCTGGCTGATGGGACGATGTGGGATATTAGAGGTAGTAGTCCGGTGGCTCTGGCTGACGGGATGATGTGGGATATTAGGGGTAGTAGTCCGGTGGCTCTGGCTGACAGGATAATGTGGGATATTAGGGGTAGTAGTCCGGTGGCACTGGCTGATGGGGCAATGTGACATATTGGGAGTAGTAGTCCGGTGGCTCTGGCTGATGGGATGATGTGGAATATTATAGTGAATGTGGCTATGCGGAGTGGGTGGGGCTCTATACTCAGCTTTATATATATATATATATAGATACAGTATAATCATTATAATTTGTTATAACTAACCGTAGTTAGTTACTATGCCCGGGCAGCGCCGGGCTCTTCAGCTAGTAGACTTATATTGATGCTAGTGGCTCTCTGCTCTGCAATAAATTTCACCTGAATGTGTGTCTAGAGATGCACATCCAGCTAATAATAGTGTTGGCTAATGCCAGAGGTTCAGGCCCATCTCTGCTTTAATTTTCAGGTACAGACTGTCAAATGCCTTCACAGTGAAGACAGAGGCAATCTTATTAGCCTCCCCTACATTTGTGTGGAACAGCAATACCTGTCTTCAGATTTGCAAATAAAACACAGACAATAAGCATGTAAGGATTGCCTGCCAGTAACTGTAATGCCATAGCCATCTCGGTAGTAGCATTACTGTGATTGGCTGGCCTCTCATAAAAGGTTAAAAAAGACCGGCGATGCCACCCTTGGCTCACTGACATTATACAGCTCAGGGGCAGTTGAGATTGAAGGGAGAGAGAAATTATGCAGGCCTGTGTGTGCACAGTTTAACTAATCAGAGTCCTCTAGTGGTAATACTGGTGCTGATGCTGAACCATCATACTAGCAGCCCTTCTATGTGTGAATACTGTGCTTTACTCTTTGTGTCATATAGATTCTTAATTTAGCCTAGGGATAGTTGAAGGAGCATGGAGAGTGGCAGAATACAACCTCTAGGCAGGACTTAAGGCTCTGCAGACCATTGCTAAATACAGTATATAGCTGCTGCACATAACCACATTTTTTGGGGAGTGTGAAATAATGAACTATATTGTCATCCATACAGTGTAATGTGCTTAGTGTTATACGGTACTATTACTATCCCCAAAAATTTCAAAATAATTCTGGATTGAATTAGAAATCCGTACAGGGTAACGTGCTTAGTGTTATATTTCAGTGGTATTAACCTACAAAAAAAATTGTAAAAATCTTTCTTGATTTAAATAGTAATCCATAACACGCTAAATGTTACATTACAATGGTATTAACCCCTTTCTGACATCGGATGTAATGATCCGTCCATGTGGCCTGGGCCTATTTGACCAAGGACAGATCATTACGTTGTAAGGAGGAAGACCGGACTGCTGGTACCTGTATTGAGCCGGGTCCAGAACTGTCGAGGCTGCATCCCATGTTGCCCGGGGGAAGGAATAGGGGACAAGACAGGCCCCATGACCCGGGAAGAGGGGGCGTGTTTAAACCAGAAACAGTGGTTAAGAAAATTTGGTGTGCACTCGGTCCTAGGGAAGCGAGGTGCTGGTGTAGTGGACTGTTAAGTCCCTAGTATCAGAAGTTTTGAAATACACCGCACACTCTAGTGGTTATATATGCAAAGAAAGTGAATTTTATTCATGAGACATCATAATAGGAGCAAGACAAATAATTAGAAAGCGACCGGGAAAAACATATATGACGTTTTGACCCTCCCGAGTCTTATTCATAAAGTCGCTAGAAGACAAAACAGAAACTAAAATAAATATATAAATGTATACATATACATTCATGTATTTTACACCAAAATAGGTAAAAAGAGTAAAAATATCCACAAATAGTAGTTTAGTGGAAATCATAGAACATAACGAGCACCAACTGTTCACCAAAGTGACTGAAAGATCAAAGAGATTATGAGGCTAGGTGTAAAATATCTATAACCACTAGAGCGTGTGGTGTATTTCAAAACTTCTAAACTGGAAAGGAGCCAAAAGCATGCAAAGCAGTGGTCAGGGAGAGTGCAGGAGGGTGGGCAGCGCGCTTCACACCCCGAGCATATGTACCGTGATGTACTGCAGCCGACGTCTCCCAGACACTCGAGCAGGACGTTGAGAGTGGAGATCGCTGTGAGCCTGGCTAAAAGCAAGACCAAGTTCACGCAGGGAAACGTGGGACGGCTGCAGGACATTGAGTTGTGGTCCCCTCTGCCAGCCACGCTTGACACTGGGATTTCTGCAGCTCTCTTTGCTTTAGCTGCACAGGCTTATGGACTAGGGGATCAGCGGGTATAACCGGTGACCACCCGCTGCCGCCAGAAGTTGGACCGTTATTTGTAGGACCCCATCTGAGGACATTCCACCTGTCGTTCCAGTATTACAACCCCCAACGGATCACCTGCGGCTGAGGACCCTAAGGGCACAATAAGTTGGATTACTGGATTGTTGTTACATAGCAATTTCTCCTTTTTAATTTAACCGTTTTCTCCCTGCGAGGAGCTCGTCTATTGTTAATTTGTTAACCCTTGCTCTGCCTCCCTTGCATCACTGCATCCCTCAACTGCCTACAACGTCGTATATTTAATGCGACACTGGGACCAAAGTCAAGGTGATCTCATTAAAATTCCTGCACCATCTTACCTCTGGGTAGATGATGCCATCATCCTGGGGAGTGTCGCCGCCCTCCCGCAACCGGGATTGCTGCGATTGGCTGTTCATTTCTGAACAGCAAATTGCAGCATTCCTCAGTGTTTCAGGCAATCAGATTGCCTGAAACACTTATGTCCCAGCCTAGGATCGCGCCAATCACAGGGCACAGCCTCGGTGTAACCGTGCTGTGCCCTGGCTGTGACCTACCTAGGATCGGAGCTGTGAGAGCTCCGATCCTAGGTTGTTGCCCTGCAATGCCAGTGTCACCAGGGCCAGCTCTGATTGGTGTGATCAATGTCATCATCGATCGCACCAATGAAAGGGCACAGCAAAAATGTCTTTTTGAGTTCCCAAGCTTATCAGTGCGTTCTTTTTTTGCAAAATGTACCAAACTGTTGCTTTGACCACTCTTAACATTTCTGCCATCTTTCTGATGATTTCTTCTTTTTTCAGCCCAATAATAGTTTGTTTGTCTTTCATTAAGGGCTTCGTTGACCACACATTATGAGTTCACAGTAACAGTTTCTAAATGCAAATGCCACACCTAGAATCAACTCCAGACCTTTTGACCTGCTTATTTGGTGATGGATTAATGAAGGAATGAAGGTTCCTTTAACCCCTTTCCAGCCTTAGACGTATAGTAACATCTAAGGTTGGTTCCCCCTGTTTGCTGCGGGCTCTGGCAATGAGCCTGCAATTTTTCCAACTTTTCCAGCATATGCCAGCTGATTGACAGCGGCATTTAACATGCTTGCACCAAAAGCACATCACTAATCCAGTCCATTGGCACCCGTGTCAATCGATCTCTCTGCTCTGCCACCCAGCTGATACAGTTGACCCTGTGATGACGAGCGGGGGGCCCACTGCTGGCACTGGGCCCCCACCGTCTGCTCAGGTGCCCCATAGCGACTGGGTGGCAGAGCAGAGAGATCGTTTCTCCCTGCCCTGCCGCAGAATGTAACTGTATCGGCGTGATGTGCTCGTTGATACAGTTACATAGCGTAGCTCCGGGTGGGCCCTCTCAGAGTGCGGGGCCACGGCCCTCTCTGCCCCCCTGGCAGCTACGCTACTGCCCAGGTCACATGAATGGATGTTCATTACGTCCAATGTCAGAAAGAGGTTAAACCCATGTTGATTATATAACTATTTTGAATAAGTTTTCGTAAACAGCTAAAATTCCTAAACTTGTGTCACTGTTCGAATATATCTAGACCTGACGGTATACTCTTCCCTTCATTCAAAGCAACTCTCTGTTGAACTTGATGTACAAATGCCTTTTTCAGCCATACTATCTAACTATGGCTCATCCTATAGATATATATATCATATACAGTATATAATGTCTGCATGTATCCTAATCTTAAAAAGAAGCATGAAATATCATGCCATGAACCTATCACATTTTTAATCCATAGCAATGCTGGATATGTAATGCCCACTGACCTTTTAAAGGCACAGCCTTTCCCGAGAAGCTACTCATTACTGTAATCATAGGGGAACTGAGCATCCAGCTAACAAATTTACTTTCAAAAGAGAATATCTGGACCTCTGGAAGTATAGCTGTACAAAGACAAAAATGCAGGGAGTGCTCACAGACAGGGCTTTCTCACAAATGATATAAAAATGGTTACTGAAATATCTGTGTCTGCTTTTATGCATACCATAGTTCTCAATTTAATGCTGGACTAAAAGCCTATCAGAAAGTCCAGCCATGTTATTATTCATTGCAGAGACTGTAGAATTCTTTTTTATCTCAGCTTGTATTTCAAATAGGAATGTACACTATCTTACCGCATCTACTAATAAATATTAGATAGCACCGAAAATCCTGTATCTTTTTCATTTTTAAAAAGGACATATCAAATCTCATGATATGTCTATTTTGGTATATACTTGTACTATCAATAAATTAAAGGGATTGTCTCAAGTTTATACAAGGGTAAAATAAATATTAGATAGCACCGAAAATCCTGTACCTTTTTCATTTTTAAAAAGCACATGTCAAATCTCATGAAACATCGATTTTTTTTTTATATACTGTACTTGTACTAACAATAAATTAAAGGGATTGTCTCAAGTTTATACATGGGTAAAATTGCAAAGTGCATGTAAAAACAATTAACTTTGCAATTTATCACTATTAAAAATCCTCTCTGTTCTCAAATGTAAGGGGGTGTGCCATGCAAGATGAGATTCTCCAGCGTTGGGCAGCATTTGTGACTGGAGACTGCCGCCTATTGTTCAAACGCAATTCAACGGAAATAAAGGATGGGGAAAGTGTTTAGGGAAGGTTGGGTCTAAAAAGAGGATTGAGAGGTCATGGGACATTTGTGATACAGCTTTAAAAGGCACGGCAAGGCGGGAAATCAGTTGGTGCCAATAAGAGAAACATGCAGGACGTGTGCAGAGAGAGACCCCGGGTCTGAGTCACCAGGATGTGCAGCTGTTGCTGGTCAAGACCTGTGAGTCCGACTATGCTAGTCAAGACCTGAGGTCTAGCCCTCCACCAGTCAAGACTCATGAACCAGACTACACTGGTCAAGACACTAGGCCCAGCCCTCATTCGTCCAGGCCTGATAGGAGACCAAGTGGAGATCAACATCCAACACTGCGGAGACATCATCACGTGTTTCTCAACGCAGTGATTCTAGAGCACTGCCCCATCCTTTATGGGAAATATGCAAAATATGCAAAACAGAAGCCGCGGAGACACCATCACATGTTTCTCAACGCAAGCAATAACTAGCCAAGTCTTTCCCCGGGAAGGAACAACCACGGGAAGGGCAGTCTCCAATGAAGGAAACCACCTATGCCAAAACATGGTATCCATCCACAGACAGCTGTTTCGAGGTATTTGCCCCTCATCAGTGTGGAATAAACTGGCTAGTAGGAGCAATGCCTAGTAGAAGACTGTGTAAAATGAGGATGATTGACCTCATGGAGATCAACATCCAACACTGCGGAGACACCATCACGTGTTTCTCAACGCAGTGATTCTAGAGCACTGCCCCTCCATGAGGCCTTCCCATGGTTGTTCCTTCCCGGGGAAAGACCTGGCTAGTCATTGCTTGCGTTGAGAAACATGTGATGGTGTCTCCGCGGCTTCTGTTTTGCATATTTTGCATATTTCCCATAAGGGATGGGGCAGTGCTCTAGAATCACTGCGTTGAGAAACACGTGATGGTGTCTCCGCAGTGTTGGATGTTGATCTCCATGAGGTCAATCATCCTCATTTTACACAGTCTTCTACTAGGCATTGCTCCTACTAGCCAGTTTCCTACTCCACACTGATGAGGGGCAAATACCCCGAAACAGCTGTCTGTGGATGGATACCATGTTTTGGCATAGGTGGTTTCCTTCATTGGAGACTGCCCTTCCCGTGGTTGTTCCTTCCCGGGGAAAGACCTGGCTAGTCATTGCTTGCGTTGAGAAACATGTGATGGTGTCTCCGCGGCTTCTGTTTTGCATATGATAGGTGACCAATGCAGGTCAAGCTCCGGGTGCATACCCCAAACTGGAAGTGAACGTCCACTGCAGTGATGCGGAGGCAGGAGTAAACCAGGGTGTTACTTCCAGCGTTGACATATGGTAGAGAGTCCAGACCGGGGCTGTGCAGCAGGTACATCTGGTATATCATTGGTCAGCAACAGAAGTTGCCAGTAATGGATCTTGATGGTTCACGCTTCTAAGTGCATTCAGCATTGCAGAATATTACTCAGACAACCATTAAAAACCACATTGGTAGCATGCCAAGGAATGTAGGAACAAGTATTTCCTTTTTCCTCATTTTCAGTTTGTCAGAGAGGTCAGAAAGATATCCCACTGCTGCCACCAATTGTTAGGGAGATCAGGGAGATATCACACCGCTGCCACCAATTTGTCAGGGAGATCAGGGCAATTGACTGATGATTGATGGATGAGGTAACAAATATAAATGCTACTCTGCAGGTTATTGGGCAATTTCACAGTGATTGTAGAGTATATATACATACAATTCCCCCCTTGACCATCAACCGACCAGGAAGGTGACGGTATATTTACACTTTGGTATGGTCACTGCCAAGCTCTGTAAAAAATGTTAAATAACTAGCTATTACCACTAAGGATGAGTGGACCTGCGGATGTTTGCATTCATCGGTTTTGGTCAAACTGTAATTCAAAGTTTGGTTCGATATCTGAACTTGATCTGGAACTTGACTCCAAACCCAATAGATGTCAGTGGCGTCATGAACTTTGGTGCATTAAAATGCCTGTAAAATTGTCATAGTAGGGGCCGGGAGGTTGCAAAAGGAAGCAAAATGTAGGTCAGGACAATGGCCCTGAAAACAAAAGTGGATAGGAAATGTCTAAGCCTGACAAAGGCACTGCATAGGCCCCCACGCATTTGCCCCTTTCCCAACCAATCCTGTGCATGGCCTTGGGTTCAGTGGGTGATAACACAGGTTGGCCGTTGTGTGTGCTGGAGGCCAGTTACCTCTCTGTGTAGGGGTGTTTTCCTGCTGTTTGGGACCTCCCGCTCTAACTTCCAACCACACTCCTCCATGTTATACAGGCTCCTTTCTATGATGACCATGGTTAGTGGAGAATCAGTGTTCGATTCCAGAGAGGGAGCCTGAGAAATAGCAACCACATCCAAGGAAAGCAACAGTCGTGCAAATTAATCACTCCTGAGTAGGTTATATAGCATGACAAAATAACCAACCATTACTATTTAGAGGCTCTGAAATTGGAATGGTTACCTTAAATTCTTTAACGAGGATCTATTGGAGGGCAAATCTTGTGCCAGCAGTCACTTTAATTCCAGCTCCATGAGCATACACTAAAGTCTCCTGCGACTAACACTTACACACGGCTGGTACAGTTGTAAGGCAACCATGGTGGTAGTTGTAGCAACTGGCTTTACTGTTCCCACACCCTGATGCTTCACAGATGAAACAAGTCCTTTCTGCCGTGTACAACAAAACACTGACGGTCACTGTCCAGTTCTCCTCAAGTCCCGTCACTCCGGTTTCACAAAATATCTCAGAGTCGTAAGTCTTTTCAACAACACAAATTTACTGGGCAGCAGCAGCTTCATCTCATAGACAGCATATTTCACACAAGTCTCACATCCTGCACTTTCCCTGTCATCTGGACAGGCCCTGCTCCTCTAGCAGCTCCCACTGCCTGGCAATCCCGGCCGTATCTTTTGGGAAAATCCGTGTCCCTCCTGTTCTTCGCGTCACCAGCTTCTTGTCAGCCCCTTGTCCGGCTCCAGTGGGAAGAGGTGCCAGGAACGCTTCCACTGTGGCTCTTTGCCTGGTTATAGACCCCGGATCCTTCTTAGGGATGATCTCATCCAGCTGTTGCCTGTCAACACTATTCTCCTGCCTGGGTCCCCTTACTGCCGTCCGCAGCTTTATCCCGACAGCCTTTAATCCTCTGCTCTTCTATCACTGCTCATACGTCCTGCCCTTAGGCAGGCTGCCCGTTGTATCTGACACAACCAGGAAGTATCCTGACTGAACTCCCCTTCTCTATGCTGCCCCTCCCATCTTGTTTACCCCTGTGCTGCCTATCTCCTAACCTATTCTATAATACTCTCTCTTTCTAGTCCTTAACTCTATAATGCCCCCTCTATTCTACCCCACTATGGTCCTATACTACCTAAGATCCTATTCTATCTCTAAGCCTATAAACAGTACATGACAGATACAATATCTAAATATTACATTATACATTACAGCACATGACATTACAGTGAATAAGCATTCATAAACAATTAGGTGCCGCATGTGACTGTGTGAACAGCGTCCCATAGAGAGGAGGCAAATGAGGTTCCCCGCCACCTCCTTACCCTCCACACTCTTAGAATATGGTTGTCCCCGAGCATGGCGGCACCTGTAAACCTTAAAATGGTTAAAATACAACACATAAGAACATCAATAAAATTAATATAGTCTATGCCTGGTGGCTTTGGTGGGTCAATCATGACTCCGGCTCCATTTAGTTGGAACCCTGGAAAAATTTCTTTATTGTGAGTCCATCTGACCCTGGTCCCATAGCTCCCAGGACTGGACATATACGGTGTCACACAACAACTATTCAGGCCCATGGGCCAGTCCTTTCCCGCTCCGGGTAGCCAAACATGAGAAATCTCTAAAAAAATGACGCGTTGGTCAACTCAACAACAGTCCATTCAGTCCTGACCCGGCTCGCTCCTCGGGTCCTTCTGTACAGGCTTTTTCCCCACCCTCCTTTTAGTAGATTACGGGCTCTTAAACACACGTGGGCGGCCTTATCAAGGATCAGTTCAGGATTAAAAGAGGTAAAGTTCAGGGTTAAAACAACACAGTCCTTAAAGCAACCGCACAAATAGTCCATAGTGATTAATCTTTTCAGGGTTTCAGTCCCGTAATCCAGCAGGAGATGCGCAAACGTTCACAAATGAAACTTAGATGAGGAAGTGGGAAAACAAAATAACAATTCTTTACTCGTGACCGTTCAGGTCACCAACGACACTCAATCCTGGTGTTGTCCAGGGCTTTCAGCCCTCCTAGAGACACAGAGCAGTCTCTTCACACTTTTTCTTTGGTGCAACTGATACAACTTTTTTTTTGGTTAGGGCCACATTGATCAATGCAGGGCTACTAAGTGGCATAATGGGCCGCATTCAGGCCCTGAACAACAATGTAGGTGTGGGCCGAAGACCCACTGAAGGAGGACTCTCCACTATCACCTCTGCTCCTCGTTTTCTCCAGTGGCATACTCAGGGTGCTCAGAGCCTCCATCTCCTTTAAATCAAAGCACGGGCACTGTGTATACTGTCCCCTGGCTGGCCACTAGGGCTGCGACTGCCAATGCCGGCCGCACATCGTATCGGGCTACAAACGCCTGTCGCTCTTCTGGACTAGAGACTATTGTGAATTCACTTTCTGGCCTACCACTGGTTACTAGTGATCTTTCCGGGCTCCCTCTGGTGGTTACAGGAGGTAATGGAGCTGATCTAATTAACAGAGGTCTGCCACCTGATAATGAGAAGGACGATTGGACATTTGGAGTTTCTGATTGGATTTAAGACAGCCGACTGCCTCTATCCCTGCTGGTGATTTTTTCCTGCCTCCAGAGGTCTTAGTTTCCAGCTCAGTCCCTGCATGCTCAAGCTAAGTGTTCTTTTGTTATTGTTCACATTTGATTTGGTTTTGTCTATTTCAGTTTTGTGTGGTCAGCCAGCCCCGGCTGGGGCTGTGCTGAATTTCCATCCTTATGTTACTGTGTGTGCCAGTTTGTTTTTGCCCCTTATTAGACTGGCCTCTCTTTGCTCTGTTTTCAGAATATACTAGAGTGCTAATATTGTGGGTGAAGTCTAGTGACTTCAGTGTTTTTCCATCAGATGTGTTGGGCATTTATTGCAGGGTTTTTTGCATGATTGCAGACAGTGTCTTTCCTTTCCTGTCCTGTCTAGTTAGTTTGGGCCCCATCATTTGCTCAGCCTATTTTCCTACCTGCGTTTGTGTTTTCATCTTGTCTCACCGACAATATATGTTTGGGAGCTATCTATTCCTTTGGGGTCTGCTCTGGGGCAGTTTAGATTTCCCCTTTCTTGCTTTAAGCTTATTTAGTTCTCCGGCTGTGTCGAGGCGTCTAGAATCATCGTAGGTACACTCCACGGCTACTGCTAGTTGTGTGGATAGGATCAGGGGTCTGCAATCCGCTTAGTTACCAACCTCTCTGGTTTTCTGTGGCTTAGCTTGGTCTTGCTTTCCTCCTCAATGCCCCAATCATAGCAAGAGACCATCTTGACAGCCACAGCATATGGCCTTTTAGGTCCCTGTTCTTTAATGAAAGTCACCTGGTCCCACTCCTGTATGGGACCGTCACATTGGAGAGACCTGGCATTTACATATATCTTCTCTCGGGTTTCAGGCTCATAGATAAACCCGTATCTTTGGGTGGGATGGAAATAGTTGATGAGACCGTGGGTCACCAAGCCTGACATGGCTCCCCCACTGCAGCATTGCAGCTCTCTTATGATTTGGCATTCCCGTCACTTTTTCTCCTCTATGACCTCTCTAATCCACCAAGCCTCCTCTGCATTGGGCATTCAGGGTCCTTCCATGTATACGCCGCCAGAGGCAGCAGAGGTTGAGGAAGGTGACGAGGCTGAGGAAGGAGACAGGACCGAGGAAGGTGACAGGGCTGAAGAAGGCGACGGGGCAGGAGTTGGTATAGGAACTGGGATGGGCCCAGATTCTTCACTCACCGATGCTGCGCCCAGCGACAATCCTCTCACGCAGCCGTGTGAGCTGGGGACTACGGTTGCGATGACTCCTCACAATACGGCCTCTGGTGTCTTTTGGGCCTTTTCTGGTTCCGGTTCCTCGGGTCTCACGATGTCCTCATCCTCTATGGCTTGCTTCTCCGACTGCCGGAAGGGAAGCCACTCCTCCTGCTCTCTCATCTACCAGTCCCCAGAGCACTAGCCCTTCTGTGTCTGGACCACAGCCCGCTCCCAGTCCTGACATTCAAGGCCTCCATGAAATGACATGCTCTTCCTCTGCATGCTGTCAGGTAATGACAGCATGCAGAGGAGGAGACAGACATGCTGGCTTGTTCTTCTGAGCCCCACTCATTTGTGGGTGGAGTCACTTTCAGCTGCCTCACTAGAACCTAGATTCTGTTGTAGGTGTTCTGACCTCACTAATTGAAGAAGTCTTCATGTAGCTTAGGCTAGTTTCACACTTGCTTTTTTTTGCAGCGCGTTTTTCCCGCAAAAAAACGCATTGAAAAAACGCATACAAAAACATACAACTGCTGCGTTTTTTTCAAGCATTTTTATGAGCATGCATGAAAAAAACGCAGCGTTTTTATGCGTTTGTATGCATTTTTAGAGCGTTTTTACCGCGTTTGCGTTTTTTTCCAACATTAGGTGGCCCCTCACACTAACCCAAACCATGACTTTACTAACCCTAACCCTGACCCTAACCCTAACCCTGACCCTAACCCTTAACCAAACCATACTTAACCCAAACCCTAAACCCTAACTAACCCTAACCCTGACCCTGACCCTAACCCTAACCCTAACCCTAACCCTAACCCTAACCCTGACCCTAACCCTAACCCTGACCCTAACCCTTAACCAAACCATACTTAACCCTAACCCAAGCCCTAAACCCTAACTAACCCTAACCCTGACCCTAACCCTAACCCTAACCCTGACCCTAACCCTAACCCTAACCCTGACCCTAACCCTTAACCAAACCATACTTAACCCTAACCCAAACCCTAAACCCTAACTAACCCTAACCCTGACCCTAACCCTAACCAAACCATACTTAACCCTAACCCAAACCCTAAACCCTAACTAACCCTAACCCTGACCCTAACCCTAACCCTAACCCTAACCCTGACCCTAACCCTAACCCTAACCCTAACCCTGACCCTAACCCTAACCCTAACCCTAACCCTGACCCTAACCCTTAACCAAACCATACTTAACCCTAACCAAACCCTAAACCCTAACTAACCCTAACCCTGACCCTAACCCTAACCCTAACCCTGACCCTAACCCTTAACCAAACCATACTTAACCCTAACCCAAACCCTAAACCCTAACTAACCCTAACCCTGACCCTAACCCTAACCCTGACCCTAACCCTTAACCAAACCATACTTAACCCTAACCCAAACCCTAAACCCTAACTAACCCTGACCCTGACCCTAACCCCAACCCTAACCCTGACCCTGACCCTAACCCTAACCCTAAACCCCCTTAACTAACCCTAACTCTAACCCAAACCCCTAAATTCCATGGTTAAAAAAAAAAACGCATGTGCAAAAAAACGCATACATAAGCATGCCAATGCGCACATATGCGCACCCATAGACTTATATTGGGTGTCTTGCTGTAAAAAAATGCATTGCGCGCGCATGCGTTTTTTTGAGGCAAATCGGACGCACAAAAAATGCAACAGGTTGCATTTTGTGCGCCCGAGCGCATACCGCAAAAAAACGCATGCGCGGTAAAACGCGTACAAACGCATGTGTATGCGCACATAAGCGCATCCCATGCAAAGTATAGGAAAAAAAACGCATGCGCTATTTAGCGCTAAATTACCGCAAAAAAAACCGCAAATGTGAAACCAGCCTTAAACAGGCAGCTAAACCGCATACCGGGGTCCAATAAGGAGATTGTAGGTTGAATCTGTATTTTATTGAACGTGGTGGTATATTGATACAGTGAAACTACAAACAAAAACATATACAGTCATATGTAAAAGTTTGGGCACCCCTATTAATGTTAACCTTTTTTCTTTATCACAATTTTGGTTTTTGCAACAGGTATTTCAGTTTCATATATCTAATAACTGATGGACTCAGTTATATTTCTGGATTCAAATGAGGTTTATTGTACTAACAGAAAATGTGCAGTCTGCATTTAAACAAAATTTGACCGGTGCAAAAGTATGGGCACCCTTATCATTTTTTTGATTTGAACACTCCTAACTACTTTTTACTGACTTCCTGAAGCACTAAATTGGTTTTGTAACCTCATTGAGCTTTGAACTTCATAGCCAGGTGTATCAAATCATGAGAAAAGGTATTTAAAGTGGCCACTTGCAAGTAGTTCTCCTATGTGATTCTCCTATGAAGAGTGGCATCATGGGATCCTCAAAACAACTCTCAAATGATCTGAAAACAAAGATTATTCAACATAGCTTTTCAGGGGAAGGATACAAAAAGTTGTCTCAGAGATTTAACCTGTCAGTTTCCACTGTGAGGAACATAGTAAGGAAATGGAAGAACACAGGTACAGTTCTTGTTAAGCCCAGAAGTGGCAGGCCAAGAAAAATATCAGAAAGGCAGAGAAGAAGAATGGTGAGAACAGTCAAGGACAATCCACAGACCACCTCCAAAGACCTGCAGCATCATCTTGCTGCAGATGGTGTCACTGTGCATCGGTCAACAATACAGCACACTTTGCACAAGGAGAATCTGTATGGGAGAGTGATGTGAAAGAAGCCGTTTCTGCAAGCACGCCACAAACAGAGTCGCCTGAGGTATGCAAAAGCACATTGGGACAAGCCAGTTACATTTTGGAAGAAGGTCCTGTGAACTGATGAAACAAAGATTGAGTTGTTTGGTCATACAAAAAGGCGTTATGCATGCGCTGTATTGTTGACCGATGCACAGTGACCCCATCTGCAGCAAGATGATGCTGCAGGTCTTTGGAGGTGGTCTGTGGATTGTCCTTGACTGTTCTCACAATTCTTCTTCTCTGCCTTTCTGATATTTTTCTTGGCCTGCCACTTCTGGGCTTAACAAGAACTGTACCTGTGTTCTTCCATTTCCTTACTATGTTCCTCACAGTGGAAACTGACAGGTTAAATCTCTGAGACAACTTTTTGTATCCTTCCCCTGAAAAGCTATGTTGAATAATCTTTGTTTTCAGATCATTTGAGAGTTGTTTTGAGGAGCCCATGATGCCACTCTTCATAGGAGAATCAAATAGGAGAACTACTTGCAAGTGGCCACTTTAAATACCTTTTCTCATGATTTGATACACCTGGCTATGAAGATCAAAGCTCAATGAGGTTACAAAACCAATTTAGTGCTTCAGGAAGTCAGTAAAAAGTAGTTAGGAGTGTTCAAATCAAGAAAATGATAAGGGTGCCCATACTTTTGCACCAGTCAAATTTTGTTTAAATGCAGATTGCACATTTTCTGTTAGTACAATAAACCTCATTTGAATCCAGAAACATAACTGAGTCCATCAGTTATTAGATATATGAAACTGAAATACCTGTTGCAGAAACCAAAATTGTTATAAAGAAAAAAGGTTAACATTAATAGGGGTGCCCAAACTTTTACATATGACTGTATATACACTGAGTCAATACAGGGTACATCAGGGATACATATCATACATAATACATTATGAATCAACATCTGCACTACTAGCTCAGGAGGGGAAAACTAACTAGGCAGGCTAATATGGGATGGAAATTAGTTACAGGAAGCGTGATTACATACCAGCGATGCTGTCACAAAGTGAGAGGAGAAATTAGATGCTTCCAGGATGCAGGCTGAGAGAAAATGGTGAACTGGAAGGAAAATGGAGGCTGGACTAACCATAATACTTTGCAAAACTTACCAGGGTGCCTTGCAACCTTCCCAGAATACATTGTGAATGGAGGGAAAAAGATTCAGGAAGTAAACACACAATAGCACTGTAGTTATGACTCTGGTCACTAGATGGATCCAGAAACAATGAAAACATTAAATCTATGGAAGAAACTGAACATTCTAGATATTCACTAGTAATATTATCAGATAGACAATCAAAGATTATGAATTAAGTGTCGAAGACAGAACAGTAGGGGTCGGCGCCTTTTCCTCTGCCGTCCCCATCTTGCGCGAGCACCTGTCACAATGGGTCATGACTAGAGTTGAGCGAAACGGGTCGAAAAAATTCAAAAGTTGCCGACTTTTGGCAAAGTCGGGTTTCATGAAACGAAACCCGACCCTAGGATGAGGTCGGCCACGAGGTAGGCGACTTACGCGCCAAAGTCGCGTTTCAAAAGTTTGTTTTGCGCTCTTTTTCAGCCAATCAGGATCCACGGACACTGTGGGCAACGTGATGACATAGGCACGGGTCACCACCATCTTTCAGAAGGGCATGCAAGTGATTGGCTTGCTTTGGTTGGCGTCACAGGGGGTATAAAAGGGCGTGCACGCCGACCGCCATCTTACTTCTGCCGATCTTAGTATAGGGAGAGGTTGCTGCTGATTCTGTAGGGAGAGCGTTAGGCAGGGAAGAAGACAAAAAAACTGCTTCTGCTGCTAGCGATTTGGCCTGCACAACACACAAGTCACTGTGTGTGCAGTGCAAGGGGAGGCTATATTGTGGTGTATCAGTGGTGATGGTTGTTGGGCTGCCTTCTAAGGCTTCCTGACACGCTGGCATTGCTGTTTACCCACTGCTCCGCAAACTGCTTTTTTAAAAGCAATCCAATCTCCCTTATCCTCTCGTCACTTTGGTCACAGGCAGCTGTGCCATCGAGCGTGTCACATAGCGCTCAGATATCAGTGGGCCGCACACAATCCACAAGTGTCCAGTGTCCAAAAGTGTACGCAGAGATTCAAAATCTCCATTATCCTCTCGTCACTTTGGTCACAGGCAGCTGTGCCATCGAGCGTGTCACATAGCGCTCAGATATCAGTGGGCCGCACACAATCCACAAGTGTCCACTGTCCACAAGTGTACGCAGAGATTCAAAATCTCCATTATCCTCTCGTCACTTTGGTCACAGGCAGCTGTGCCATCGAGCGTGTCACATAGCGCTCAGATACAGTGGGGAAAAAAAGTATTTAGTCAGTCAGCAATAGTGCAAGTTCCACCACTTAAAAAGATGAGAGGCGTCTGTAATTTACATCATAGGTAGACCTCAACTATGGGAGACAAACTGAGAAAAAAAAATCCAGAAAATCACATTGTCTGTTTTTTTTTCATTTTATTTGCATATTATGGTGGAAAATAAGTATTTGGTCAGAAACAAGCAATCAAGATTTCTGGCTCTCACAGACCTGTAACTTCTTCTTTAAGAGTCTCCTCTTTCCTCCACTCATTACCTGTAGTAATGGCACCTGTTTAAACTTGTTATCAGTATAAAAAGACACCTGTGCACACCCTCAAACAGTCTGACTCCAAACTCCACTATGGTGAAGACCAAAGAGCTGTCAAAGGACACCAGAAACAAAATTGTAGCCCTGCACCAGGCTGGGAAGACTGAATCTGCAATAGCCAACCAGCTTGGAGTGAAGAAATCAACTGTGGGAGCAATAATTAGAAAATGGAAGACATACAAGACCACTGATAATCTCCCTCGATCTGGTGCTCCACGCAAAATCCCACCCCGTGGGGTCAGAATGATCACAAGAACGGTGAGCAAAAATCCCAGAACCACGCGGGGGCACCTAGTGAATGAACTGCAGAGAGCTGGGACCAATGTAACAAGGCCTACCATAAGTAACACACTACGCCACCATGGACTCAGATCCTGCAGTGCCAGACGTGTCCCACTGCTTAAGCCTGTACATGTCCGGGCCCATCTGAAGTTTGCTAGAGAGCATTTGGATGATCCAGAGGAGTTTTGGGAGAATGTCCTATGGTCTGATGAAACCAAACTGGAACTGTTTGGTAGAAACACAACTTGTCGTGTTTGGAGGAAAAAGAATACTGAGTTGCATCCATCAAACACCATACCTACTGTAAAGCATGGTGGTGGAAACATCATGCTTTGGGGCTGTTTCTCTGCAAAGGGGCCAGGACGACTGATCCGGGTACATGAAAGAATGAATGGGGCCATGTATCGTGAGATTTTGAGTGCAAACCTCCTTCCATCAGCAAGGGCATTGAAGATGAAACGTGGCTGGGTCTTTCAACATGACAATGATCCAAAGCACACCGCCAGGGCAACGAAGGAGTGGCTTCGTA
The DNA here is from genome assembly GCF_039654945.1 of Dendrobates tinctorius. NCBI lineage: Eukaryota > Metazoa > Chordata > Amphibia > Anura > Dendrobatidae > Dendrobates > Dendrobates tinctorius. Next base: position 891,953 of record NW_027361932.1, on the reverse strand, counting down.
AGAAGCATTTCAAGGTCCTGGAGTGGCCTAGCCAGTCTCCAGATCTCAACCCTATAGAAAACCTTTGGAGGGAGTTGAAAGTCCGTGTTGCCAAGCGAAAAGCCAAAAACATCACTGCTCTAGAGGAGATCTGCATGGAGGAATGGGCCAACATACCAACAACAGTGTGTGGCAACCTTGTGAAGACTTACAGAAAACGTTTGACCTCTGTCATTGCCAACAAAGGATATATCACAAAGTATTGAGATGAAATTTTGTTTCTGACCAAATACTTATTTTCCACCATAATATGCAAATAAAATGAAAAAAAAAACAGACAATGTGATTTTCTGGATTTTTTTTTCTCAGTTTGTCTCCCATAGTTGAGGTCTACCTATGATGTAAATTACAGACGCCTCTCATCTTTTTAAGTGGTGGAACTTGCACTATTGCTGACTGACTAAATACTTTTTTTCCCCACTGTATCAGTGGGCCGCACACAATCCACAAGTGTCCACGGTCCACAAGTGTACGCAGAGATTCAAAATCTCCATTATCCTCTCGTCACTTTGGTCACAGGCAGCTGTGCCATCGAGCGTGTCACATAGCGCTCAGATATCAGTGGGCCGCACACAATCCACAAGTGTCCACTGTCCACAAGTGTACGCAGAGATTCAAAATCTCCATTATCCTCTCGTCACTTTGGTCACAGGCAGCTGTGCCATCGAGCGTGTCACATAGCGCTCAGACATCAGTGGGCCGCACACAATCCACAAGTGTCCAGTGTCCAAAAGTGTACGCAGAGATTCAAAATCTCCATTATCCTCTCATCACTTTGGTCACAGGCAGCTGTGCCATCGAGCGTGTCACATAGCGCTCAGATATCAGTGGGCCGCACACAATCCACAAGTGTCCAGTGTCCAAAAGTGTACGCAGAGATTCAAAATCTCCATTATCCTCTCGTCACTTTGGTCACAGGCAGCTGTGCCATCGAGCGTGTCACATAGCGCTCAGATATCAGTGGGCCGCACACAATCCACAAGTGTCCACTGTCCACAAGTGTACGCAGAGATTCAAAATCTCCATTATCCTCTCGTCACTTTGGTCACAGGCAGCTGTGCCATCGAGCGTGTCACATAGCGCTCAGATATCAGTGGGCCGCACACAATCCACAAGTGTCCACTGTCCACAAGTGTACGCAGAGATTCAAAATCTCCATTATCCTCTCGTCACTTTGGTCACAGGCAGCTGTGCCATCGAGCGTGTCACATAGCGCTCAGATATCAGTGGGCCGCACACAATCCACAAGTGTCCACTGTCCACAATTGTGTGCAGAAATTCTAAAACTCCCCTGTCCTATAGACACCTTGTACCTTGTTTTACATTACTATATAGTTTGTTGGATTTTGTCTACATTTCTACCAAAAATGAGGAAGGCTGGTGGAAGAGGCCGTGGAATTGGGCGGGGGTTGGCAGCTGGTAATGATGGTGTTGGTGGTGGATCTGATGGTAGTGGCAAGAGCAAAATAGGACCAAATGCAGGAGGTGCTGACCCTGCGTCATCGTCTGTCTACATAAGGCCTCGAACGCTTAGTTTTCTAGGAGTTGGCAAACCGCTTTTAAAGGCAGAGCATCAGGAAAAAGTTTTGTCTTACATTGCTGACTCAGCCTCCAGCTCTATCGCCTCCTCTTCTTCAGTTGTAAAAAGTAAAAGCACTTAGTCGTCATTGGAGGCTCATGTTCATGAACCACACCTTTCCTTGTGTCCTTCACCCCAACCAAGATTGAAGGATGACGCAGGCCATACTACTGATTACTCCATGGAGCTGTTTTCACATACCATGCCTGGATTATCAAGTCAAATGGTGAATTACCCAGGCCAAGATGAATCTGACATGGAGTGCACTGATGCACAGCCGCTGATGGATGATTCTGCTGGTACATTCACTCAGAGCACTACATTGTCCTCGCAGTGTACAGAGCCAGATTTTGACCCTGATGAGACTCAGGTGCCCCTTCCCGCACACTATACCACCATACACGGTGACACAGAGAAAGGTGCACATGACATAGAAGAGGAGGTGATGGATGACCCAGTTGTTGACCCAGATTGGCATCCATTGGGGGAAGAGGGTGCTGCTTCCAATAGCTCAGCTGAGGAGCATCCACAGCAGACATCGACATCGCAACAGCTGTTATCTGGCAGGCCCGGAGCACTCCAAAGACAGGTTCCAAACATCAAAAGAGTTGCTGGACAGCTTGTCCAGAGGGTCAAAAGATCACAGCGTGCTAGGCCGCAAAATGTCTGCCAAAGTAGGAAGAGTGCAGTGTGGCACTTTTTTGAACAAAATCCTCATGATCAGGCCAAGGTTATCTGTAAGAAGTGCGCAAAGACCTTTAGCCGAGGGAAAAATCTGAAAAATTTGAATACCAGTTGCATGCTTAGACATTTAACCAGCATGCACTTGCAAGCGTGGACACAACACCAAACCTCAAGTGCCACATGTGCAACTGATCACAACGAAGGTAGTCAGCAACGCTACATTGTTTCCCCCACTGTAAGCACACCGGTTAGCACAGCAGCAAATGTTGAGGTGTCGTTGCAAGGCCACAGCAGTCAGGGAATCCCACTGTTATATCAACGAAAGACTGATTCTAGGCCATCAGAAAGAACACCAACTCCATCACCATCATCAACCCTCTCTCAGTCCGCCCTGTCCACCGCTACTTCCACCATATGCAGCTCTCAAGTCCAGCTCACCCTCCCAGACACTATGAATAGGTCAAGAAAGTACTCAGTCTCTCATCCGCGTACACTGGGTTTGAACGCCCACATTGCCAAACTAATCTCGTTTGAGATGATGCCCTTTCGGTTGGTGGAAAGCACAGCTTTCCGCGAACTCATGGCCTATGCAGTACCACGCTATGACCTAACCAGTCGCCACTTCTTCTCTCGCAAAGCCATCCCAGCCCTCCACCATCATGTGAAAGACCGCATTGTCCATGCACTCAAGCAGTCAGTGAGCGGAAAGGTGCACCTCACAACTGATGCATGGTCCAGTCGGCATGGCCAGGGTCGTTACGTGTCCATCACTGCGCACTGGGTTAATGTGGTGGATGCAGGGTCCACAGGGGACAGCGGTGGTGGGACAGTGCTGCCTAGCCCATGGTCTAGGAAACAGTTGGCTGTAGGCGTTCGACCCTCCTCCTCCTCCTCCTCCTCCAGAAGCGACAGCTCGTCCACAGAGCGCAGTCGTACGAGCACTCCATCTGCAGCTGCCACTGTTGCACACGATGTGTCCCCCTATCGAGCAGCTAGTGGAAAGCGTCAGCAGGCTGTGTTGCAGATGATGTGTTTGGGCGACAGACACACCGCCGAGGTGCTGGCCGAGTACTTGAAGCGACAAACTGAGTCATGGCTGGGCAGTGTACATCTTGAGGCAGGCAAGGTAGTTAGTGATAACGGCCGTAATTTTGTGGCAGCCATAGCCCTTTCAAAACTCAGCCACATACCTTGCTTGGCTCACACCTTGAACCTGGTGGTGCAGTGCTTCCTCAAAAATTATCCGGAGTTAACAGCCCTGCTCCAGAAGGTGCGAAGACTGTGCGCGCACATCCGCCGGTCGCCTGTACACTCCGTTCGTATGCAGAAGCTGCAGCGATTGCTCCACCTTCCCAACCACCGCCTCATTATCGACATTGCAACAAGGTGGAACTCCACCCTGCACATGGTGGAGCGGCTGTGCGAGCAGAGGCAGGCCATAATGCATTTGTGGGAGGATACACGGCCAGGCACTTTGAGAGCAGACATGGAGTTGACAGGTGTGCAGTGGTCGAAGCTGAAAGACCTTTGTAAAGTCCTTCAGTGTTTTGAGGAATGCACACGGCTGGTAAGCGCAGACGACGCCATCCTAAGCATGAGCATCCCACTTATGCGTCTGCTCATGCAAACTTTGACGCACATTAAGGAGCAGGCGTCTGCAGCCAATGTTGATGAGGAGGAAGAGGAGGAGGGAATCCTTGATGACATTCAGCCATTGTCTGCTCAGGGACCTCTCCTGGACGAGGTGGAGGAAGAAGAGGAGGAGGAGGAGGAGGATGATGGGGATGATTACTTAGGGGAGGAGAATGCATCTCGTGGGGCAAGTGAAAATGTTGGCGTGGCAAGGTCTGGTACAGGGTTTGTGTGTGACTGGAGGGATGTGGATTTGCCAGAAAGTGCTCCTCCACCCAGCACTCGCAGTGCATCATTGACACCGGGAACATTGGCCCACATGTCAGATTGTGCCTTGCGGATCCTAAAAAGGGACCCCCGCATTGCCAAAATGATGAACGATGACGACTACTGGTTGGCCAGCATCCTGGATCCACGCTATAAAGGCAAATTACAAAACATCATGCCACAGGAGAACCTTGACCTAATATTGGCTAATAAACAAGCAACTCTGGTAAATCGGTTGCTTGAGGCATTCCCAGCACACAGCAGCGGTGATGGTTCTCACACGAGCCGTACGGGCCGGGGGCAGCTTGGCAGAGGTGTTCGTGCTGCACACAGCAGAAGTGGTGTTGGAGACAGGGGTTTCATGACAATGTTGTGGACTGATTTTTCAAATACCGCTCACACAACTGGTAATACTGCATCGATGGAAAGTGACAGGAGACAGCAGTTGTCAACTATGGTTACAAACTACTTTTCCTCCCATATCGATGTTCTCCCACACAGGTCATTCCCCTTTGACTATTGGGCCGCTAAACTGGACACCTGGCCTGAATTGGCCCAATATGCCTTACAGGAGCTCGCTTGCCCAGCTGCAAGTGTGCTATCGGAAAGAGTCTTCAGTGCAGCTGGATCAATCCTGACAGAAAAAAGGACCCGTCTGTCAACCCAAAATGTGGATGATCTAACCTTCATTAAAATGAACCACGCATGGGTTTCCAAGGATTTTGTCCCACCTTCCCCTGATGACACATAGGGTGACAGAAAAATGGCTTGCTTTGGTCCACCTCTTCCTGGTACTTCACCTATTTCGCCTTTTGCATCAGTTGAATGTCCAACATCAACATATGCCACTTTCTAAAACTCCCTAACTGTGCTGCCTCCCCCCCATGGCCGGGGTCACCACCTAGCGCACGACACCGTGCGAGTGCCGTTGCCCTGGACAGGTGGGTAGGCCGACTCTTGGGCGCGGGCACTGGCACAGGGTCCCTCATAGTGCAATCAAGTGTCTCTGACGGTGGTGGTGCACACCCGCCGTCAGACACACCGCTGTACTATGAGGGGCCCAGTGCCAGTACCGACGCCCACGAGTGGGCCCCCCTTGCTTGGCCAGGGCCCCAGCATTTGCAATCTTTACCTCTCCCTGCTCCTCCGCTGTGTAATCTGGGCCGTCAAATCCATACTGTGCCTGACACCGTCTGAGCCTGCCTCCTGATGTATAGACATATATTTTGAATGTGTACGCTATCCATACATGTTATCCGGGGATACGGTACCCCTTCTAACCTTTGTGCAATGACGTGCAATCCATACTGGGCCTAACACCGTCTGAGCCTGCCTCATGCTGTATAGACAAATATTTTGAATGTGTACGCTATCCATACATGTTATCCGGGGATACGGTACCCCTTCTAACCTTTGTGCAATGACGTGCAATCCATACTGGGCCTAACACCGTCTGAGCCTGCCTCATGCTGTATAGACATATATTTTGAATGTGTACGCTATCCATACATGTTATCCAGGGATACGGTACCCTTTCTAACCTTTGTGCAATGACGTGCAATCCATACTGGGCCTAACACCGTCTGAGCCTGCCTCATGCTGTATAGACATATATTTTGAATGTGTACGCTATCCATACATGTTATCCAGGGATACGGTACCCTTTCTAACCTTTGTGCAATGACGTGCAATCCATACTGGGCCTAACACCGTCTGAGCCTGCCTCATGCTGTATAGACATATATTTTGAATGTGTATGCTATCCATACATGTTATCCGGGGATACGGTACCCCTTCTAACCTTTGTGCAATGACGTGCAATCCATACTGGGCCTAACACCGTCTGAGCCTGCCTCATGCTGTATAGACATATATTTTGAATGTGTACGCTATCCATACATGTTATCCGGGGATACGGTACCCCTTCTAACCTTTGTGCAATGACGTGCAATCCATACTGGGCCTAACACCATCTGAGCCTGCCTCATGCTGTATAGACATATATTTTGAATGTGTACGCTATCCATACATGTTATCCAGGGATACGGTACCCTTTCTAACCTTTGTGCAATCACGTGCAATCCATACTGGGCCTAACACCGTCTGAGCCTGCCTCATGCTGTATAGACATATATTTTGAATGTGTACGCTATCCATACATGTTATCCGGGGATACGGTACCCCTTCTAACCTTTGTGCAATGACTTGCAATCCATACTGGGCCTAACACCGTCTGAGCCTGCCTCATGCTGTATAGACATATATTTTGAATGTGTACGCTATCCATACATGTTATCCAGGGATACGGTACCCTTTCTAACCTTTGTGCAATGACGTGCAATCCATACTGGGCCTAACACCGTCTGAGCCTGCCTCATGCTGTATAGACATATATTTTGAATGTGTACGCTATCCATACATGTTATCCAGGGATACGGTACCCTTTCTAACCTTTGTGCAATGACGTGCAATCGATACTGGGCCTAACACCGTCTGAGCCTGCCTCATGCTGTATAGACATATATTTTGAATGTGTACGCTATCCATACATGTTATCCGGGGATACGGTACCCCTTCTAACCTTTGTGCAATGACGTGCAATCCATACTGGGCCTAACACCGTCTGAGCCTGCCTCATGCTGTATAGACATATATTTTGAATGTGTACGCTATCCATACATGTTATCCGGGGATACGGTACCCCTTCTAACCTTTGTGCAATGACGTGCAATCCATACTGGGCCTAACACCGTCTGAGCCTGCCTCATGCTGTATAGACATATATTTTGAATGTGTACGCTATCCATACATGTTATCCGGGGATACGGTACCCTTTCTAACCTTTGTGCAATGACGTGCAATCCATACTGGGCCTAACACCGTCTGAGCCTGCCTCATGCTGTATAGACATATATTTTGAATGTGTACGCTATCCATACATGTTACCCGGGGATACGGTACCCCTTCTAACCTTTGTGCAATGATGTGCAATCCATACTGGGCCTAACACCGTCTGAGCCTGCCTCATGCTGTATAGACATATATTTTGAATGTGTACGCTATCCATACATGTTATCCGGGGATACGGTACCCCTTCTAACCTTTGTGCAATGACGTGCAATCCATACTGGGCCTAACACCGTCTGAGCCTGCCTCATGCTGTATAGACATATATTTTGAATGTGTACGCTATCCATACATGTTACCCGGGGATACGGTACCCCTTCTAACCTTTGTGCAATGATGTGCAATCCATACTGGGCCTAACACCGTCTGAGCCTGCCTCATGCTGTATAGACATATATTTTGAATGTGTACGCTATCCATACATGTTATCCGGGGATACGGTACCCCTTCTAACCTTTGTGCAATGACGTGCAATCCATACTGGGCCTAACACCGTCTGAGCCTGCCTCATGCTGTATAGACATATATTTTGAATGTGTACGCTATCCATACATGTTATCCAGGGATACGGTACCCTTTCTAACCTTTGTGCAATGACGTGCAATCCATACTGGGCCTAACACCGTCTGAGCCTGCCTCATGCTGTATAGACATATATTTTGAATGTGTACGCTATCCATACATGTTATCCGGGGATACGGTACCCCTTCTAACCTTTGTGCAATGACGTGCAATCCATACTGGGCCTAACACCGTCTGAGCCTGCCTCATGCTGTATAGACATATATTTTGAATGTGTACGCTATCCATACATGTTATTCGGGGATACGGTACCCCTTCTAACCTTTGTGCAATGACGTGCAATCCATACTGGGCCTAACACCGTCTGAGCCTGCCTCATGCTGTATAGACATATATTTTGAATGTGTACGCTATCCATACATGTTATCCGGGGATACGGTACCCCTTCTAACCTTTGTGCAATGACGTGCAATCCATACTGGGCCTAACACCGTCTGAGCCTGCCTCATGCTGTATAGACATATATTTTGAATGTGTACGCTATCCATACATGTTATCCAGGGATACGGTACCCTTTCTAACCTTTGTGCAATCACGTGCAATCCATACTGGGCGTGAGAACGGCTGGCGAGCTGTTAAGCAAGCTACAGCACCTGTCCAGACAAGTACAGGGATTCCCTAGCGAGGAGACTTATTTGATTGTTTTCTATGTTGGGACAGCAATTTTTGGGGAGCACTATACTCTGGAGAATGATAGATGGGGCCCACCATACACTGGAACATTCCAAAGGTGGACATCAGACACTGGAGCAGCATTTACAGGGCCCATTATACACTAGAGCATTAGAAATGGGGCCCATTATGTTTGGAGCATTATTTGGGCCCATAAGACAGTGGAGCTTCATCCATGGGGACCAACATATACTGTAGCATTATGTGGACCTCATCATATACTGTTTCAAACATTATATGGGACCAATGATTTTGTATGGAGAAATAGATGGGCCTCGTCATGAGATGTAAAAAGTGAGGTATTTTTCATTGTACTATACCGCTATTTCTCTGCCGTATCGGAGCATGATGAGTTGTGGTATGTGTTAAAGGGGCGCTCTTTCGCCCAGGGCACATGAAAACCTGCAGCCAGCCCTCCCCCTCCACAAATTTAGCCAAATAACCCCCATTTTTCAGTGCGTAACTTGTATTATGAAGTTAATTAAGGTTGACAAGCTTAAGTAAGAAGAATTGATGCTTTTGGCATTCAAATGGGCACTGTAGGTGTGTTTCCTGTCCTCCTCTCACTGCCGACTTTTATTCCCCATTGACTTACATTGGGTTTCGTGTTTCGGGACGACCCCGACTTTTCCCTATAATCGGACGATCTTGCTCGACCCGACTTTTGGAAAAGTCGGGTTTCACGAAACGAAACGCGACCCTAAAAAAGCAAAAGTCGCTCAACTCTAGTCATGACTAGAGTTGAGCGACTTTGGTAGGATCGGGTTTCATGAAACAAAATTTGAGTCAGATGAAACTGGTCCGACTAGGGCAAAAAAAAGTCAGAGTTTCGTCTGAAACCCGACCCCAATGCAAGTCAATGGGAAATAAAAGTCGGCATTGAGTGGATGACATTGCTCATATAAATAACCAGTTAGTATATTAGTTGGTGCCCAATAAAGCATATGTATAGTTTATAGAACGCTAATATGTCTCACACAACATGTAGACACCATAAGCTCAATAACAATAGTCAAGCAACAACATAAATTAATTCAAAAAGTACTGACTGTTTAGCCAACTGGTCACAAAAACAATTTCAACATCCAAAGAATTTGTAGGACATTTTATTACATTGCATATCACATCAATCGCAATCCTTACTATGCTTTATTATGTAGAGAAGGAACGGACACACCTGATATGAAGATCAAATGTGGATCCCATTCTCCTAATACATCCTGCCTCCCTATATTAGGAGAATGGGGTCCACATTTGATATAATTTGGGCATAATAAGGAATGCGGTTGATGTGATATGCTTAGCCACACGGCGAGACTTGGGAGATACAGAGCGCTATTTACTTCCTGGAGCACAGATATTCCTATAATAGTTTGTGGACTCCATATACAGAGCACCTAAGTGCTAGAAAAGCAGAATCCCCCCTGAATTGACCCCATTTTGGAAATTACACCCCTTTGAGAATTTATCTACAGGTCTAGCGATGATTTTGACTCGATGGGTGTATTCCAGAAATAAGCAGTAGTGGATGTTTCTGAGTGATAATTGCAAACTGCCATTGTAGTGACCAGTATGTTGAAGCAATCAGTATTTTCTAGGGACCAGTACACAAGTGGTCAAAATTGTTGGTACCCCTTGTTTAATGACAGAAAAGCCCACAATGGTCACAGAAATAACTTGAATCTGACAAAAGTAATAATAAATAAAAAAATCTCTGAAAATGAGACATTGCATTTCAACCATGCTTTCACAGAATTTTTAGAAAAATAAAACTCATGAAATAGGCCTGGACAGAAATGATGGTACCCCTGAAAATAATGTGACAAAAGGGACATGTTAAATCAAGGTGGTTCCACTAATTAGCATCACAGGTGTCTACAATCTTAGAATCAGTGAGTTGGCCTGTATAGAGGGCAGGGTCGTACTGGTCCACCGGAGAACCGGAGGATGCTCCAGTGGGCCCAGGCACTGATACCTGCTTGTATACTGGCCAGCAGCTGCCTAGGGCCCCTACTGCTTCAGGGGCCCCCAGCCAGTGGCTATGGGGCCCCTGAGTGAAGGTGGCCCTCCCTGTTCCAATGGAGCAGCAGCTGGAAACAGGATCCTGTCCCCGCTGCTAAAGAGAAATTAATATTCACGCTGAATATTTCACTTTATTAGTGGGCAGTGTTAGCCTCAGGCTGCAGCTAACACTGCTCGCATGTAAAGCCCCAGCACCACCACTCCACTCTCTCACACTCACACACAAAGCACCACACCACATACACACAAGCAGGCAGACAGACACACAGCCCCCCCTCACCGCAAGTTCCCCACAGCACATCCCGGCATCCTGCTTCCAGCCCAGTGCTTCCTGTCTGAAACAGCGCAGATGGATGACATCATCATTCAGCACTCAGCTGTTTCAGACAGAAAACTGCCAGCGAGGAAGAGGCTGCTAGGATGTGCTGTGGTGAACTTGCAGAAAGGTGAGTGGTGCAGTGTGTATGCGGTACGGTGCTTTGTGTGTGAGTGTAAGAGAGTGGTGTGGTGCTGTGTGTGTATGTGATGCAGTGCTTTGTGTGTGAGTGAGAGAGTGGTGCTGTATGTGCATTGGAGATGTGCAATGATGGGGTGGTGGGGAAAGAGGCAATGATGGGGGTGGTGAAATGGGAAATAATGGGGTGGTGGTGGAGAAGGCAATGGTAGTTTTGGGGAAGGCAATGATGGAGATGTTGAAATGGGCAATGATGGGGGTGGTGGGGGAGAAATCAGTGATGGTTGTGGTGTAAAGGACAATGATGGTAGTGGTGGAAAAAACAATGGTGGTGGTGGGGGAGGAGGCAATTATTGAGGTGGTGAAATGGGCAATGATGGAGTGGTGGGGAGAAGGCAATGATGGTGGTGGGGGAGGCAATGATGGAGGTGTTGAAATGGGCAATGATGTGGGATGGTGGGAGGAGATATCAATGATAGTTGTGGTGTAAAAGGACAATGATGGTAGTGGTGGAAAGGCTAATGGTGTTGGTGGCTGAGGAGGCAATGATTGAGGTGGTGGAATGGGAAATGATGGGGGTTGTGGGGGAGAAAGCAATGATAGAGGTGGTGGAAAGGGCAATGATAGGAGTGGTGGGGGAGAAGGCAATGATGGAGGTGGTGATGAGGACAATGATGGGGGTGGAGGGGGAGAACAATGATGGAGGTGGAGAGGGGCTGCATTATACCCTATGAAGGGGGCTGCATTATACTTTATGAGGGCGCTACATTATATTCTGTGGGGGGACTGCATTATTCTCTCAGGGGACTACATTATATTCTGGGGCTACAGTATACTCTATGGGGGCTGCGTTATATTCTGTGGTGGGGCTGCATTATTCTCTCAGGGGACTCCATTATATTCTGGGGGCTACATCATACTATATGAAGGGGGCAGCATTATGCCCTATGGGGGGCTACATTATACTCTGGGGGGCTGCATTATATTCTGTGGTGGGGCTGCATTATACTATATGAGGGGGCTGCAATATACCCTATGACGGTGCTACATTATATTCTATGGTGGGGACTGCATTATACGTTATGAGGGGGTTGCATTATATTTTGTGGGATGCTGCATCATATTCTATGAGGGGGGCTGCATTATATTCTATGAGGGAGGCTGCATTATATTCTATGAGGGAGGCTACATTATAGTCTATGAGGGGGCAACATTATATTCTATAAGGGATCTACATTATATTCTAAGAGGGGGCTACCCCAACCCCTGCTATATAATTAAGATGTGTATTGCCTTATATTATACCCTAATATTAGCGTGTTCTACCACACATTTGGTGGTCTTGTATTTATTTCTATGTAGCTACATAGTGGGCCCCAAGAATGATTTTCTCTGGTGGGCCTAAGGTGCTCCAGTCTGACGCTGACAGAGGCCTACAAATATACACTGTGCTATTTGGTGACATGGTGTGTATCACGCTCAACATGTACCAGAGGAAACGAAGGAAGATTATAGACAAACATGTTAAAGGTAAAAGTTATAAGACCATCTCCAAGCAGCTTTATGTTCCTGTGACTACAGTTGCGCATATTATTCAGAAATTTAAGCTCCATGGGACTGTAGCCAACATCCCTGGACGTGGCCGCAGGAGGAAAATTTATGACAAATCAAAGAGACTGATAGTAACAAAAGAGCCCAGAAAAAATTCTAAACAGATTAAAGGTGAACTTCAAGCTCAAGGAACATCAGTGTCAGATTGCACCATCCATCGCTGTATGAGCCAAAGTGGACTTCATGGGAGATGACCAAGGAGGACACCATTGTTGAAAAAAAAAATCATAAAAAAGCCAAACTGGAATTTGCCAAACTACATGTTGACAAGCCACAAAGCTTCTGGGAGAATGTCCTATGGAAAGATGAGACAAAATGGAACTTTTTGGGCAAGGCACATCAGCTGTGTTCACAGATGGAAAAATGAAGCATATTAAGAAAAGAACACTGTCCCTACTGTGAAACATGGAGGAGGCTCTGTTATGTTCTGGGGCTGCTTTGCTGCATCTGGCACAGGGTGTCTTGAATCTGTGCAGGGTAAAATGAAATCTCAGGACTATCAAGGGATTCTTGAGAGAAATCTGCTGCCCAGTGTCAGAAAGCTGGGTCTTACAACAGGATAATCACCCAAAACACACAGCTAAAAACACTCAAGAATGGCTAAGAGGAAAACATTGGACTATTCTGAAGTGGACTTCTATGAGCCCTGACCTAAATCTTATTGAGCATCTTTGGAAAGAGCTGAAACATGCCGTCTGGAAAAGGCAACCTTCAAACATGAGACAACTGGAGCAGTTTGCGCTTGAGGAGTGGGCCAAAATACCTGTCAAGAGGTGCAGAAGTCTCATTGACCATTTCAGCAATCGTTTGATTGCAGTGATTGCTTCAAAAGGTTATGCCAAAAATTAGTAAGTTAAGGGTACCATCATTTCTGTCCAGGCCTATTTCATGAGTTTTATTTTTTTTTTAAATTCTGTGGAAGCATGGTTGAAAAGCAATGTCTGTCTTTCATTTACTCATTTTCATAGATTTCTTATTTATTATTACTTTTGTCAGATTCAAGTTATTTCTGTGACCATTGTGTGTTTTTCTGGCATTAAACGAGGGGCACCAACAAATTTTGACCACGTGTGTACATTGTAGTGACCAGCTAATGCTTCTGAAGACATGCAACCATAAATTTTGTGGACTCTCATTGCTGCAGAAATGCAAAACATGTGGGCGCTAAATGTGATTTAGACACACTGGGGCTCAGAAGGGAGGGGGGAGGCATTTTAAATTGAGATTGCAGAATTTGCTGAATTTCTTTTGGGCTTGCAGGAGCCATTTCTTTTCCAGAGCCTTCACACTAGCAGTAATGTGGGATCCACCCATATTTCCAGTGACAGATGACAAACCTAAGTGGAGACGTGCTTTTCTGTGGATTGAGTTGAAGCTTTTATTGGGAACATTTTAAATAACATTTAGGATCACATTTATCCAGCGCTCTACACTGAAAAGTTACTTTGGGGTTCCCATCTAAACCTTCAAGTGATGTGACAGATTAAATCCCTGAGGGATTCATTCACTATATTGAGACAGCAGAGTTACTATGGACTCCGTATGGCCTCTGTTCAGTGGTGTCCTTCTTTTCATAAGTGCACAAAACTGTGGTCGACCGTGCTTTTAAGATTGCCTAAAAAGACGGACACCGACAGATCACAGGCAGCCACATGGCACAAACAGCGCCTCACTCTGCCTCATTATAGGGAATATTCCATCCGAGGTTGCATCTGACTCACATATTTAAGAGATGTACGTGGAAGCCCCGGCATAAGCACTCAGCTCAGAGCACAAGATAAATGTGAGCTGAGACATACTGCCATCTTTGGAAGGCAGAATGAACAAATCAACAGCAGGTGAAGAAGTTCCTCGTGCGGTATAAGTGATTAGACAACTTTATTCTCCGGTTCAGTGTGATACCAGACTTATATCAGCTTGGCAGTTGTCACACACTTAAAGATGCTTTTTAATGAAAAAACTAGTTTTTGCATCAGTATACTTAGACAGCTATAATTTTTCCATATTTCGGCCGACAGAGTAATGTGACAGCTTCTTTTTTGCGGGACGAGTTGATGTTTTTATTGGTTCCATTTTCGGGCATTTTTGGAACGCAGCTCTCACGGCACATGTTAGAAAATGGTTAAGAGTAAAAAGCTGTAGCACATTCAGCTTACACTGTGTTCCAAATTATTATGCAAATTGGATTTAAGTGTCCTAAAGATGTAATTTTTTGTTTTTCAAATAAACTCATAGATGGTATTGTGTATCAGGGCTCTTTGGATCACTGAAATCAATCTCAAATGCCTGTGATAATTAGTTTACAAGATGAGCTCAATTAAAGGAAAACTACTTAAGAATGATGTTCCACATTATTAAGCAGGGCACAGGTTTCAAGGAATTTAGGAAAGAAAAAGAATCTCTCTGCTGCTGAAAAGCATCAAATAGTGCAATGCCTTGGTCAAGAGATTAAAACATTAGATATTTCCCAAAAACTTAAACGTGATCATCGTACTGTTAAGAGATTTGTGGTTGATTCTGAGCACAGACATGTTTGTGCTGATAAAGGCAGAATGAGGAAGGTTTCTGCCAGGCAAGTTCATCGGATTAAGAGAGTGGCTGCTAAAAAGCCATTACAAACCAGCAAACAGATATTTAAAGCTGCTGGTGCCTCTGGAGTCCCTCGAGCCTCAAGGTGTAGGATCCTTCAAAGGCTTGCTGTGGTGCATAAATCTACTATTCGGCCACCCCTAAACAGTGCTCACAAGCAGAAACGGTTGCAGTGGGCCCAGATATACATGAAGACTAATTTTCAAATAGTCTTGTTTACTGATGAGTGTCGAGCAACCCTGGATGGTCCAGATGGATGGAGTAGTGGATGGTTGGTGGATGGCCACTATGTCCCAACAAGGCTGCGACGTCAGCAAGGAGGTGGAGGAGTCATGTTTTGGGCCGGAATCATGGGGAAACATGGGGCTCTTTGAGGTTCCTGAAGGTGTGAAAATGACCTCTGCAAAGTATATAGAGTTTCTGACTGACAGCTGTCTTCCATGGTATAAAAAGTAGAAACATGCCTTCAGGAACAAAATCATCTTCATGCATGACAATGCACCATCTCATGCTGCAAAGAATACCTCTGAGTCACTGACTGCTATGGGCATAAAAGGAGATAAACTTATGGTATGGCCACCATCTTCCCCTGACCTCAACCCTATGGAGAACCTTTGGAGTATCATCAAGCAAAAGATCTATGAGGGTGGGAGGCAGTTCACATCAAGACAGCAGCTCTGGGGGGCTATTCTGACTTCATGCAAAGAAATACAAGCAGAAACTCTCCAAAAACTCACAATTTCAATGGATGCAAGAATTGTGAAGGTGATATCAAAGAAGGGTTCCTATGATAGCATGTAACTTGGCCTGTTAGGATGTTTTGAAGTTAAATAGCTTTTTTTGTTCAGTGAATGTGACCTCCTAATGCTGCAAATTCCACAAATGAGCATTTTCAGTTCTTTAAAACATATCAAATGTTTAGAAATTCTAATGTGCCAAATAATTTGGAACAGTGCAATTTGAGTTTTTATTCATTTTGGAGATTATACTGTTATCATTGAGAGGTTTCTTCAATAAAATTTGATATACTGAGTGATGACTTTTATTAGACTGACTGTCATTTGTACCGACTATTTAGGAAAATCAGAGAAAAATATAATTTGCTTAATAATTTGGAACACAGTGTAAAAAAAACAAACAACTTCAGCGGTAGAGAGAATTATATATCTTAATATTTTCTATTAAGTGAGACAAGAGAGGTAACTTTGCATTAATTTGCAGTAGGGTTAATCACCTGGTAAGCAGAGGGTTAAATGGCACAGAATGCTACAATTGCTCAATTCATTCTGATCACGGCCAAGAGCAATTTTTAAGACAAGCGCAAGGGAGAGTTCGGTGTATTGATTTTGTTGCAAGATAAATTGAAGTGGAGTTGTTAAAATTAGTGCTGCTTGGAACAGTCCGTAGTAAATTAGAATGCTGGGTTTGAGCATCAATATGCAAAATATCTGTCCTCTGGCCCTATAACTCCTTCTTTGCTGGATAATGGCTGGTATCAAAGGAGCTTGCAAACTGTTTTTAGCTATAGTAGTACATTGTGAGCACCTGCAGTACAAAGCCTCCAATGTGCTGAGGTGTCTCCTCTTTTTAGAACAGAAGTGGGTAATTGCTTTCCCTGCTCCACAGGAGGATGTGTAATTGGAGGGTCTGAAGTGTGCTTGCTCAATGTCTCCAAAGAATGCATTTAAATAATTCCTAGCACATTCAATACGTTACTGTTCCATCGATGACAGATGGTCCGCTCTCCAAAACATGGACCGAGGAACAGGCTTTTACGTCATGTCCTTTACTTTACCTAAGGGCAGAGTCAAACGGCCGTATTTCTCATGCGAGAATCACATCGTAAAACTGGTACTAGCTATGGGCTCCCCTGACCTGAGCTTGACAGCTACATAGTAATCCATCACGCTGTCTTGCTCAGGTCAGGAGAAGTGCCAGACCAGTCCATGCAGTGCCACGTGATTCTCACACGAGTTATATGGCCATCTGACTTTGCCCTAAGTCTGCCTCTGTACTGGCTAATAATGAATTCAGCTGCAAGTATCCTGTCTATAAATACATCAACCCATTCTGAATCCGTGTTTTACGTAGTGTTGTATCAGATTTTTTCACTGATAGAGCACATACCCATTACGCCTCACTTAGGCTACGGCCACATTATAAGTATTTAGTTAGTATTTCACATCAGTATTTATAAGCCAAAACCTGGAGTGGGTCAAACATGCAGAATTCGTGCACTTGTTTTTTTTATACCTTGTCCTCTGATGTTCCTCACCTGGTTTTGGCTTACAAATGCTGTGAAAAAATACTGCACAAATTCTGATAGTGTGGCAGTAGCCTAAGGCCACATGCACACATTCAGTATTTGGTTTTTTACCCCAGTATTTGTAAGCGAAAACCAGGAGTGGGTGAAAAATGCAGAAGTGGTGCAAATGTTTCTATTAGGCCGGAGTCACACATATCAAAAAAATCGGTCCGATTTTGACGGACCACAATCGCACAAATGTTTCATGAACAGTGATCCATCTGACATCCGATTTTCATGTAAGGATGCGATTTTGTTGCATCTAAGCATCCGTCTGACATCTGTCTGGCGAGATTTTGTCGGCGGCTTGCAAAATGGACGTATAATGGAGCCCAATGACAGATGAAAAGAGAAAAGAATTGATAAATACACATAGAATACATATGTATACATGTCTTTGTGACATATACACTCACTGGCCACTTTATTAGGTACACCTGTCCAACTGTGTGTTAAGACTTAATTTCTAATCAGCCAATCACATGGCGGCAACTCAGTGCATTTAGGCATGTAGACATGGTCAAGACAATCTCCTGCAGTTCAAACCGAGCATCAGTATGGGGAAGAAAGGTGATTTGAGTGCCTTTGAACGTGGCATGATTGTTGGTGCCAGAAGGGCTGGTCTGAGTATTTCAGAAACTGCTGATCTACTGGGATTTTCACGCACAACCATCTCTAGGGTTTACAGAGAATGGTCCGAAAAAGAAAAAAAATCCAGTGAGCGGCAGTTCTGTGGCCGGAAATGCCTTGTTGATGCCAGAGGTCAGAGGAGAATGGGCATACTGGTTCAAGCTGATAGAAAGGCAACAGTGACTCAAATTGCCACCCGTTACAACCAAGGTAGGCAGAAGAGCATCTCTGAACGCACAGTGCGTCGAACTTTGAGGCAGATGGGCTACAGCAGCAGAAGACCACACTGGGTACCACTCCTCTCAGCTAAGAACAGGCATCTGATGGCTACTTTCAGCAGGATAATGCGCCATGTCATAAAGCTCGAATCATCTCAGATTGGTTTCTTGACCATGACAATGAGTTCACTGTACTCAAATGGCCTCCTCAGTCACCAGATCTCAATCCAATAGAGCATCTTTGGGATGTGGTGGAACGGGAGATTCGCATCAGGGATGTGCAGCCGACAAATCTGCGCCAACTGTGTGATGCCATCATGTCAATATGGTCCAAAATCTCTGAGGAATGCTTCCAGCACCTTGTTGAATCTCTGCCACGAAGAATTGAGGCAGTTCTGAAGGCAAAAGGGGGTCCAACCCGTTACTAGCATGGTGTACCTAATAAAGTGGCCAGTGAGTGTATTTATATTTATATTTATCTTTCATAGAGTTATACATAGCAGAATAGCCGCTAAATCAGTTGCCGGCTTCTGTAAAATCATTCTAAAACCCGACATGAAATGGCACATGGTTTACATACAGTAAACCATTTCATTTCATGTATTTTTTTATATGTCCCTGACTAATAATTAGATTAAGGTATGTGTGCAAAATTTGGGACATGTAGGTGTTAAATTATGGGGTTAATTTGTTGAAAAAAAATTGTGTGGGCTCCAGCGGTAAAAGAGCAACCAGAGAGGGAAAGCCAGTGAGTGAGGGCAGATTTTAATAGCCTTGAGAGGAACCATTGTTTTTGGCCCCCCTGGCTACAAACATCTGCCCCCAGACACCCCAGGAAAGGTGCATCTATAAGATGCACCTTTTCTGGCACTTATCCTCTCTCGTCCCACTCCCGTGTAGCAGTGGGATATGGAGTAATATTAATGGGCTATTGTCACCTTGCAATTGGAAGGTGACGTTAAGTTGATTAATAATGGAGAGGTGTCAATAAGACACCAATCCATTATTATCCCTAGACTATTAAAGGGTTCAAAAAAACACACACACAAATTAATTAAAAATTATTTTAATGAAATAAAGACACCAAGTTTTTGACAAGATTTATTCCTCTGCTACTCCAAAAATATACCATCGACTTCTTGCAAAAATAAACAAAAAAGCAACCATATGCTTTCCTCTCCGCTGCTCAGTAACGTCCCCCGCTGCAATCCATCAGAAAGGGTTAAGTGGTTTAGAACGGGACTGGTGCTAATGCCACCAGCCCACTCTAAACCACTGCCAGAATGAATTATTTAATCTCTGTGCAGCCTCCCTGGCTGCCCGGAGATGAACTAATGAGCGTGGGAAAGTTTCTGCATTTTTTCCCACTCTCATTAGTTCACCTCAGGTCAGCCAGGGGACTCCGCGCAGCCTCACTGACGTCACTGACTGACCTGATGTGAACTGATGAGCGTGGGAAAAAATGCAGAAACTTTCCCATGCCATATAATGAACACTGTAAATAAAATAAAAACAAAAGCAATTGCAGAATTGTGCTATTTTCTCTATTTTGCTGCACTTGGAATTTTTTTTCTGCTTTCTATCCATCATATGAGAAACTTGATGGTGTCATTCAAAAGTACAACCCATCTTGTAAATAACAAGCCCTTATATGGTTATGTCAATACAAAAATAAAAAATATGGCTTTTAGAGGAAGGGGAGGAAAAAAACGAAAGTGCAGAAATGGAAAATCACCCTTTCGGGAACCTGTCAGAAGGTTTTCCCACTATAAACTAAAGCCACCTCACACATTGCTTGATATACACGACAAGGGTACAGAGATGGTGCCAGGCAAAGCTCAAAAAGAAATTTGGACCAGATTGTGCCAATTAGCATTTGGCATGGGAGAATTATAAAAGTTATTTTATAAGGTACATAAAAGGTGAGTTATGGACTTATGTACAGAATGCCGGACTGCAGTACAAAAGGAGTTAAATGTGGTGGCTTTACTTGATATTGGGAAAACCTGCTTATGTGTTCTCTTCTGAATCCTCATGTTTTTCCCTTTTGTGAAAAAATAACCCATATACTTACCTCTGGTGTTAGCACTGTTCTGGCTATGTCAGCACTGGCTTTCTCGGGGCTCACGTAACATTGTTATGTCACGCAGGTCCTGCATACAATCATCTCAGGCTTCACTGTTGCAGCCTCTGGTCATTTCACATACATCTCGAGGAAGACACAGCACTGCTCTCTCACTGACTTGTGAGCCCCAGGGGAGAGCCATTGTCGACAATGCTGTAATGGTATCGGCATCGGCACTGAAGGTGAGAATAGGTGATATTATTTTACATGGGGGAAAAATGAGGATTGAGAAAGGGTTGCCCGAGTAATGGATAACACCTATAAGTCAAAAGTTGAAAATAAATAGTTTAGCACAGAAGTAAAGATAATCATTGGTTTCTGTGGCACACAACTACTTATCAAGAAAAGTTATGAACACTTCAGTCTTGGGCAGTAAGATTTGGTGGGGAAGAAGCATGATCAGCCAAACATAGTTTGATTTCTGCCATGTCATCTGTAATGATTGTGCATTCTATTTATATTCAATGGCGATTTTATAAGAAAGTGGCCTGGCAGGCCAACTGAAGCATTTATTCTCACATTTGAACTACTGGTCAGGCTTTACTATGAGCTCAGACATTCCCTCTCCCACAGTAGCCTCTGATTGATGGCTTCGTTATATTAGTGTTGGTACAGGGAACCTGCCAATCAGAGGGGAAGGTGGAGTGAGCGCTGCAGTTCATAAATAATACCCGCAGAGCACACATTTGTATAATGAATGCATATGTGCTTTAGTTCTCTGCTTTTCCCAGAAGTATAGCACAACTTCACGATTAGCATAATGTAAAATATTGCATTTTACCCATACACAGAGTAGCATGAATTAGCAGAATCTATATTTGCTTTGTGCAGCTTTCCCTTAATGTATATTTTAGATCTCTTACTAATGTCTGTTTTTCCTGGATAGAAGACATATCCATTTTAATCTATGGGGCTGTTTACATATCCATATTTTTTGCAGACTGTATGTCCTCAAAAAAAACACTGAACCATGTCCATTTTTGATTCGAATCAATGATCAAAATCATCCATACAAGCATATGGGTCTGTGACAATCACGGGCAGCAAATAGATGTCATCTGTATGTAGTCCACGTGTTGCCTGTTTTGCACATTATTGCCATATAAGATAGACTTATGAAATGAAGGCACTACATGCACCAATTGAGCAATTTCTGTATGCCCACCAGTTACAACAAGATGTATATACCATATATACTTGTGTATAAGCCGAGATTTTCAGCACTTTTTTTGTCCTGAAAACACCCCCTCCCGGCTTATACGCGAGTCATTGCCGGTGGGGGAGGGGGGATGGGGGAGAAGAAGACATCATACTCCCCCTCCTGGTGTCATCGCTGCATATCAGTCCCTGCATCTCAGTCCAAGCATGGGCATCTCTCTTCCTGTCTTCTTCCTTCCAGTGCTGAGCTGTCATGTGAAACCACTCATTAAAGTAATTAATATGCACACATCTCCACTCCCATAGGCGTGGAGCGTATATTCATTACTTTAATGAGCGGTACCACGTGACCGCTCAGCACTGGAAGGAATACAGGAAGAGAGATGCCAGTTCCCGAGATGAAGGGACTGATATGCAGCACCAGGAGGGTGAGTAGGACTGGGGGAGGGTGAGCCATGCGATATTCACCTGTCCCCATTCCACCGCTGTGCTGTACTGTCTTCCGGTCAGAAGGCACGATGACGTGTTTAGTGTGCACCCTTTGCCTGAACAGTCACTGCAGAGAGATGGAAGACACAGCGGCACACGGCAGTGGAACGGGGACAGGTGAATTTCACAAGTGCCGGAGGCCTGAGCCAGCAGCGACACCAGCACCTGGCCCCCATAGTGTGCCGGTGTCCCCGCCTGCTCAGGACACCGGCACCTGGCCTCCAGCGATGAGAGGTGAGTAAGTCATTTTTTTTTAATTGCGGCAGCAGCTTTATATGGGGCATATTTTAATATGGAGCATATTATGAGGCCATCAACCTTTATGGAGCATTAAATGGGGCATATTTTTCTATGGAGCATCTTATGGGGCCATCATTAACCTTTATGCAGCATTAAATGGGGCATATTTTTGTATGGAGCATCTTATGGGTGCCATCATGAATTTTATGCGGCATCTTATGGGGCTCATCATGACCTTTATGGAGCATTATATGGGAGGTATTTTATATGGAGCATCTTCTGGGGCCCATCATGAACTGTATAGAGCATTATATGGGGCTCCTGATTAAATATGGAAAAACATTTAACCTACTGATGTCTCAATTAACCCCTTCCTGACCTTTGTCGCCACATAGGCATCATGAAAAATCATGCCACTATGACCCATGACACCTATGTAGCATCCTGAATTGATTACCCCCCTGCGGGTCGGGTAACCGGGTCACTGAAAGGTCACCTGACCCGCACACAGAGGACACTTAAGAGTTAACCCCAGAGGGTGTGGCTTAGCCCCCACATGCCTATGATCGCTCTGATTGGCTGTTAAAAGTGAAACTGCCAATCAGAGCGATTTCTAATATTTCACCAATGAAATTTGGTGAAATATTACAATCCAGCCATGGCCGATGCTGCAATAGCATCGGACATGGCTGGACACTGAGCCCTGCCCCCCCACTGACTGGCAGGGGCGATCAGCCCCCGCCACCGACGGATAGCGGCGATCGGTCACCGCCGTCATCATTTGCTCCCCCTCCCCTTCCCTCTGCTCCCCCCCACCTTCCGCTCCCCCCTCACCCCCCCTGGTACCTCCGATGTCCTTCAGTGGCTCCCAGGGTCCTGCCGTCATCGATCATGGGCGCCACCATCTTGGAAAATGGCGGGCGCATGCGCAATGCACCTGCCATTTTCCAAGATGGCGGCGCCCATGAATTTGCTGGCTTCCCATTCATTTTTCATTTTGATCACTATGATAAACTCTCACAGTGATCAAAATGAATAAAAAAGTAAATACACCCCCCGTTCATCACCCCCATAGATAGGCACACATAAAATAAAATAAAAAATTATTTTTCCATTAGGGTTAGAATTAGGGTTAGGGCTGGAATTAGGGTTAGGGTTGGAATTAGGGTTAGGGTTAGAATTAGGGTTAGGGTTGGAATTAGGGTTAGAATTAGGGGTGGAATTAGGGTTAGGGTTGGAATTAGGGTTAGGGTTGGAATTAGGGTTAAGATTAGGGTTAGGCTTGTGGTTAGGGTTAGAGTTGGGATTAGGGTTAGGGGTGTGTTGGGGTTAGGGTTGTGGTTAGGGTTATGATTAGGGTTGGGTTTGGGTTAGAGGTGTGTTGGGGTTAGAGTTGGAGTTAGAATTCAGGGGTTTCGACTGTTTAGGCACATTCACGGGGTCTCTGAACGCGACATGGCACCACGATTTATTCCAAACAATTTTGCTTTCAAAAAGTCAAACAGCGTTCCCTCCATTCCAAGACCTGACGTGTGCCCAAACAGTAGTTTACCCCCACTTGCACAACAACTTTGGGGGTCTAATTTCTCCTGTTACCCTTGGGAAAATAAAAAATTGGGAGCTAAAAAATGATTTTTGTGGAAAAAAATGATTTTTTATTTTCACAGCTCTGCGTTTTAAACTTCTATGAAGCACTTGGGGGTTCAAAGTGCTCACCACACATCTAGATACGTTCCTTGGGTGGTCTAGTTTCTAAAATGGGGTCAATTGTGGGGGATTTCCACTGTTTAGGCACATCAGGGGCTCTGCAAACGTAACATGACGCCCGCAGACCATTCCATCAAGTCGGTATTTCTAAACATCACTACTTCCCTTCCGGGCCCCAACGTGTGCCAGAACAGTGGTTCCCCCCCACATATGGGGTACCAGCGTACTCAGGACAAACTGGACAACAACTTTTGGGGTCCAATTTATCCTGTTACCTTTGTGAAAATAAAAAAATTGTAGGCTAAAAATAATTTTTGGAGGGAAAAAAATGATTTTTTATTTCCACAGCTCTGCGTTATAAACTTCTGTGAAGCACTTGGGGGTTCAAAATGCTCACCACACATCTAGATAAGTTCCTTGGGTGGTCTAATTTCCAAAATGGGGTCACTTGTGGGGAGTTTCTACTGTTTAGGCACATCAGGGGCTCTGCAAACGAACATGACGCCCGCAGACTATTCCATCAAAGTCGACATTTCAAAACGTCACTACTTCCCTTCCGAGCCCCGACGTGTGCCCGAACAGTAGTCCCCCCCACATATGGGGTACCAGCATACTCAGGACAAACTGAACAACAACTTTAGGGGTCCAATTTATCCTGTTACCATTGTTAAAATAAAAATTAGCGGGCTAAAAAATCATTTTTGAGGAAAAAAAAATATTTTTTATTTTCATCGCCCTGCGTCTATAAACTTCTGTGAAGCACTTGGGGATTCAAAGTGCTCACCACATATCTAGATAAGCTTCATGGGGGGTCTAGTTTCCAAAATGGAGTCACTTGTGGGGGGTTTCTACTGTTTAGGCACATCAGGGGCTCTGCAAACGCAACATGATGCCCGCAGAACATTCCATCAAAGTCTGCATTCCAAAATCGCGCTCCTTCCCTTCAGAGCTCTCCTATGCGCCCAAACAGTGGTCCCCCCCACACATATGGGGTATCGTTGTACTCAGGACAAATTGCACAACAACTTTTGTGGTCCAATTTCTCCTGTCAGCCTTGTGAAAATAAAAAATAGGCTAACAAAATCATTTTTGAGGAAAAAAATGATTTTTTATTTTCACTGCTCTGCGCTATAAACTTCTGTGAAGCACTTGGGGGGTTGAAAGTGTCCACCACACATCTAGATAAGTTCCTTAGGGGGGTCTAGTTTCCAAAATGGGGTCACTTGTGGGGGAACTCCAATGTTAGGTGCACAGGGGCTCTCCAAACGCGACATGGTGTCCGCTAACGATTGGAGCTAATTTTCAATTGAAAAAGTCAAATGGTGCTCCTTTTCTTCCGGGCCCTGCCGTGCGCCCAAGCAGTGGTTTATGACCACATATGAGGTATCAGTGTACTCAGGAGAAATTGCCCAACAAATTTTAGGATCCATTTTATCCTGTTGCCCATGTGAAAATGAAAAAACTGAGGCTAAATGAAAATTTTTGTGAAAAAAAAGTCCTTTTTTTTTACGGATCAATTTGTGATTCACCTGGGGGTTCAAAGTGCTCACTATGCATCTAGATAAGTTCCTTGGAGGGTCTAGTTTCCACAATGGGGTCACTTGTGGGGAAGCTCCAATGTTTAGGCACACAGGGACTCTCCAAACGCGACATGGCAACCGCTAAATATTGCAGCATATTTTCCCTTCAAAAAGTCAAATGGCGCTCCTTCCCTTCTGAGCCCTGCCGTGCGCCCAAACAGTGGTTTATGACCACATATGAGGTATCCGTGTACTCAGGAGAAATTGCCCAACAAATTTTATGATCCATTTTATCCTGTTACCCATGCGAAAATGAAAAAATTGATGCTAAAAAAAATTATTGTTGGAAAAATTAAAATGTCCATTTTTTCCTTCCACGTTGCTTTAGTTCTTGTGAAGCACCTGAAGGGTTAATAATCCTCTTGAATGTAGTTTTTAGTAGCTTGAGGGGTGCAGTTTTTAGAATGGTGTCACTTTTGGGTATTTTCTGCCATATAGACCCCTCAAAGCGACTTCAAATGTGAGGTTGGCCCTAAAAAATGGTTTTGTAAATTTTGTTGTAAAAATGAGAAATCGCTGGTCAACTTTTAACCCTTATAACTTCGTAACAAAAGAAAATTTTGTTTCCAAAATTGTGCTGATGTAAAGTAGACATGTGGGAAATGTTATTTATTAACTATTTTGTGTCACATAACTCTCTGGTTTAACAGAATAAAAATTCAAAATGTGAAAATTGCAAAACTTTCAAAATTTTCGTCAAATTTCCCCTGTTTTTCACAAATAAACGCAAAAATTATCAACCTAAACTTACCACAAACATGAAGCCCAATATGTCACGAAAAAACTATCTCAGAATCACTTGGATGCGTTGAAGCGTTCCAGAGTTATTACCTCATAAAGGGACACTGGTTAGAATTGCAAAAAATGGCCAGGTCATTAGGGTCAAAATAGGCTGGGTCATGAAGGGGTTAATTTTACTTTTATTGGTATCTATTTTTATTTTTTAAATTTATCAGTAGCTGCTGAATTTCCCACCCTAGGCTTATACTCGAGTCAATAAGTTTTCCCAGTTTTTTGTGGCAAAATTAGGGGCCTTGGCTTATACTCGGGTCAGCTTATACTTGAGTATATACGGTCATGGTTGGCAAGGACTTCCCTACCAAGGCAGTTTATATATGTCATGTCATTCATGCAATCACCATGACTGCATGTTGATCGCATGAAGGTGCCTGCTGATTCTCAAAGCAGGGCACCTGGAGTCATCATCCCGGGGGTGGCGCCGCCCCCTCCCCTCACACCTACAATCACTGTAATTGGCTGTTCAATTACAGCATTTTAAGTGTTTCAGGCAATGAATGTCATGATCCATTTTTGGATCTGTGTCAGAGTCTGGACTCTCTTATATAAACATTTTTCCTTTCTGGCCCTCGGGGGTTAATATGGGTATTTGCCCCCCTGGTGGCCGCTGGTGTTACTACAACTGTAGTTGGTCGGCTGCTGGGTTTCCCCCCCGGTGACCGCTGGTGTTACTACATGTTTAGTTAATCAGCAGGTGGTGACTACTCCCACTTCCCTTTATAAGGCCACCTGGTGCTGCAATTCACTGTTGGTAATACTGGTCATTTGCTAACCCACCTTGGTGAAGACTGGACCTACCTGGTGCAGAGGGGGTTCAGCTTATCTGGAGCAGTGGTGATGCTGCTTGATGCTGATCGGGTGCCTTACTCTGCTGCTGGGAGCATTAGCAGCAGATAAAGCTAAGTTTTGGGTTTTAGTTGCTTTAACCCCGTGGTGTCTGTTTTATATTTCCTTTCATGTTATTGGTGCAGTTCACTTTATTCCCTGTCTCACCTCATGGGGAGGGGGTTGGGTGTTTCGCTCAGGGCTAAACAGGAGATAGGGACAGGTCGGGGACTTGGGCCTCACTACCATCAAGTATACCCCCAAGTTAAGGAGAGTCAGGGCACCCCCTTTAGCCTGAGGGGCAGTTCAGGGGCCCTGGTTCCACATCTCCTGTTTCTCCGTAACTGCCCTGTGACATTGAAATTGCCTGAAAAACTGATGTCGAGCCTACGATCACTGTAAGAGCACCAATCATAGGCTGAAGTCTAGCAACCACGGTGTCACCAGGCTCAGTTATGATTGGTCCAATCAGACTACATAGATATGATATAAACGCTCAGTGACCACTCTGCACTTCTGTATTCCAGCTTCCAGACATGAGGAAAGCAGTCATTGAGACTTCTGTTGCTCTATGCTGGGCCTGTGGTGCCACAGACTTTTTCAAGTCAGTGCCATCGTTGCTGTTGTTCCTGCTTCCTGATCTTAACTAATCCACCCCTCTCCTCCCTTTACCTACCTCACTCCATGTCCCACCCTCCCCACCCCCACTTTCTGTTGCCAAGTGC
Organism: Dendrobates tinctorius; assembly: GCF_039654945.1. Taxonomy (NCBI): domain Eukaryota; kingdom Metazoa; phylum Chordata; class Amphibia; order Anura; family Dendrobatidae; genus Dendrobates; species Dendrobates tinctorius. The sequence continues at coordinate 864,115 of NW_027361932.1, read as the reverse complement.
TCATCAGCACTTGATCACTGATCAGTACTCTATAGCTCTATTTTTGGCAGTTTTTTTCTTTTTTGTGCGTCCTTCAGCCACCAAGCATGGATCAGTGATGCAAATCACTGATCAACATTTGTGCTCACTATTTTCCATGATTTGTCCTTGTCTATTTTTACTCCCCCCATTGCACCACCTCCATGCATGTATCCTGCAGCCACCAAGCGCTGATTAGTTACACAAATAACTGATCCGCACTCATGCTTGCTGTTTTCCAGACTATTTTTATCCTTATCTATTTTTTATCCCCCCTCCCTTTACACCACTTCGTGTGTGTGTGTCTGAGGCTACTTTCACACTTGCGTTTTATTGCGCTGCGTGCGCAGTGCATGCGTTTTTAATGTGTTTTCTTGTTTTTTGCGCATGTTTTTTGCAAAAAAAACATGCTTTTTTTGCGCTGACGTGCGCATGACTTTAATGGGTTTTGGGTGAATTTCGTGTATTTTTTTGAGACAGGTTGGACGCACAAAAAATGCAACAGGATGCATTTTGTGCGCCTGGGCGCACACTACAGAAAAACACATGCGCATACAAACGCGTACAAACGTATGACAATGCGCACCCATGTTAAGTATAGGAAAAAATGCATGCGCAGCACAAAAAAACGCAAGTGTGAAAGTAGCCTTTCAGCTGCGAACCCGCTGCTCAGACTCACATTACTGATTAGTGTGTGTGCTCACTTTTTTTCTGTCATTTTTCTTTAATTCCTTTTGCACCACATCCGTGCATGCATCCTATATCTTTCAAGCACTGATCACTGACACACATCAGTGATCAGCCTCCAGTTGTTGTTTTTTTCTGTGAAAAAAGAATCACATTAAAAATAATTTAGATTAATTGATAGGACTAGAAACAGTAAAATATACCATAGTAATCATCACCTACTATAGCATTTTTTACTGAACTTGATTAGGGTTAGTGTCAAAGAGGAAAAAAAGAATCACATCCATGTGTGCATCCTGCAGCCATTGAGCGCTGTTCATTGACGCACATCAGTGATCGGCTTCCGGTTGTTCCGTGTGTGTATGTGAAAAAAGAATAAAAAAAATGTAGGTTAGTTGATAGGACTAGATTAGGAATAGTAAAAATATACGATAGTAATCGATGTCTACTACATTATTTTTTACTGAATTTAGATAGGGTTAATGTCAGCACGGAAAATAAGAATCACACATGTGTGCAGGCGTCCTACAATCATCGAGCACTGATTACTGACGCACATCAGTGTTCGACCTCCGGTTGTTTTTCTTCGTGAAAAAAATATATAAAAAATCCAGAGGATCCCACCTTCCTTTATTTTTCCGAATCCTCTTCCTCAAGTGATAAGAACTGCCACACAAATGCCCCAGGACAGAAAAATAAACCCTAGAAAATGAACACCTACCATTAGTGACCCTCTATGGACCTCACCTCTTGAAAATTTTGAGCCACAGATTCCTGATCTTGTGGTGCAATCAGGAATCCAATTTGATGCTACCAGCCTCACAGAAAATGACTTTTTCAAAGTCTTTTTCTCTGAGGATTTTGTAAATCTTATGGTGTTCCAGACAAATTTGTACATCCAGCAATTTTTATCCCAAAATCTCACTTCATCATTTGCCAACTGGACTGCTGTAGATACCATAGAAATGATGAAGTTTTGAGGTCTTATTCTTCACATAGGGATAGTGAAGTAACCAGAAATTTGGCAGTATCTGAGTTTTGACATTTTGTATAACACTTCACTGTTCCATAGCATTACAGTTATGATGCACAATGCCTCCCTGAGATGACCCCAACTTTGACCGACTTTTCAAAGTTCGACCAGTCATTGACCCCTTTAGCAACAAGTTCACTGAGGTGTACGTTCCCCAGAGGGACATGTGTGTGGATTAGTCCCTAATGCATTTCAAGGGGAGGCTCAAATGTTTTCAATATCTGTTCAGTAAGAGTGCCAAGTAGGGAATTAAACTCTACGAACTGTATGAGAGTACCTTAGGGCACACCCACATGTTTAGAGTTTAGCAAGGTGAGGACACCTGGACTCAAGCACCTTGAATGCTCCCCTGTCCTGGGAGTGAGTAGGAAAATTGTGTTGGAATTGGTGCACGTATTGCTGGATCAAGGATGTCACCTCTTTGTAGATAACTTTTATACCAGCACCAATCTCTTTTCTCTGCGCAAGCTATTGCAGCATGTGATACTGTCCTCAAAAATCAGAGAGGCCTCCCTAGGACGCTAATTGGGTAACTGCTTAGAAAGGGTGATAGCAGAGCCCAATGCAGCAACAACATGCTGGTGGTCAAGTACAAGTACAATAGGGATGTCCTTTTCTTTACCACCACACATGATGATCGCAGTACCCCCACCACTGTATGAGGGACCACAACACAGGTCCACATACCAAACTGTGTACTGTGTGATCAGTAAGATTGAAGATCTGGAGTTGGTAATGTATGAGGAATAATATGACATAGTAGGAATAACTGAGACATGGTTAGATGACAGCTATGACTGGGCAGCTAACTTGCAAGGATATGATTTGTTTAGGAGGGATCGTAAAAAAAGGAAAGGGGTGGAGTCTGTTTATATATAAAGTCCACTTTAAAGCCCACACTAAGAGAAGATATACAAGAGGGAAATTAAGAGGTGGAGTCTCTATGGGTGGAGATACAAGGAGGGAAAAGTAATAAAATCCTCATAGGGGTTTGTCGTAAGCCACCAAATATAACAGAAACCACTGAAAATATATTATTGAAACAAATAGACAAAGCAGCAAATCACAATGAGGTGATTATTATGGGGGACTTCAACTACCCCGACATAGACTGGGAAACTGAAACCTGCGTATCTCAGTGAGGAAACCAATTTCTGTCAGTGACCAAGGATAATTATCTGTCACAACTTGTCCAGGGCCCAACTAGAGGGACAGCCCTTCTGGACTTAATTTTAAGTAACAGGCCAGATAGAATAACAGAAGTACGAGTCGATGGGCACCTAGGGAACAGTGACCACAATATAATACAATTCCACTTGTCCTTCAGTAAGGTGCCCTGGAAGGGGGTTACAAAAAGGCTGAATTTCAGGAAAGCAAAGTTTGATCAGCTTAGAGAGGACCTTCGCCGAATTGATTGGGACAATGTCCTCAAAAATAGGAGCACAGAAAATAAATGGGAAATATTTAAATCAGTTTTACACACCCACTGCGAGCTAGCCATACCATACAGAAATAAAAGGGCTAGGAACAGGAGAACACCAATGTGGCTAAATAAGGATGTAAAAAGGGCAATAAATAACAAGAACAAGGCATTTAAGAAGCTAAAACAAGAAGGCAATGAAGAAGCATTAAAAAGTTATAGAGAAAAAAATAAAATGTGTAAAAAACAAATACATTTAGCAAAAGTGGAAACTGAGAGACTCATTGCTAAGGAAAGTAAAACAAACCCCAAACTATTCTTTAATTATATAAACAGTAAAATGATTAAAATTGATGGTGTCGGCCCTTTAAAGAACAATGAGGGTGAAATCATAGAGAGCGATGTGGGACAAGCAAATGTTTTAAATACTTTTTCTCAACAGTGTTCATACAGGAAAAGGATTTGCCAGGGGAAATGCAGAGTGATAATGTAAACTTCCCATAAAGTATTACCTGCCTAACCCAGGAAGAAGTGCAGAACCGCCTTAGTAAGATTAAAATTGACAAATCACCAGGCCCTGATGGCATTCACCCGCGGGTATTAAGGGAGTTAAGTAATGTGATAGACAGGCCTCTATTCCTTATATTTAAAGACTCTATAGAAACAGGGTCTGTTCCTTTTGATTGGCGGCAAGCAAATGTGGTACCAATATTCAAAAAGGGGTGTAAAAGGGAACCTGGAAACTATAGGCCGGTAAGCTTAACATCATGGAATATCTCAATGTTAATAAATGTTTTTAGCTCCATATCAACATGGATTTATGAAGGATCGCTCCTGTCAAACTAACCTGATCAGCTTCTATGAGGATGTAAGCTCTCAAACGGACCAAGGAGAATCATTGGATGTCATTTATCTCGACTTCTCTAAAGCATTTGACACTGTCCCACATAAAAGATTGGTAAGTAAGATGAGAAAGCTTGGGCTAGGGGAAAATGTGTGTAGATGGGTAGGTAGCTGGCTTAGTGATAGAAAACAAAGAGTGGTTATTAATGGCTTACACAGTAAAATATCAGTATTTGCAGATGATACAAAACTATGTAATGTAGTTAACACAAAGGAGGTCAGTTTGCAACTACAGACAGATTTGAGTAAATTGGAGAATTGGGCTGAAAAATGGCAAATGAGGTTTAACACAGAAAAGTGTAAGGTTATGCACATGGGAAGGAGAAACAGATGCTACAATTACTTACTAAATGGGAAACTGCTGGGGAAATCAGACATGGAAAAAGACTTAGGCATCTTAGTCAATAAGAAGCTAAATTGGAGTGCCCAGTGTCAGGCAGCTGCCACCAAAGCAAATAGGGTCATGGGATGCATTAGAAGAGGTCTGGGGACATGAGATGAAAACATAATTCTCCCTCTGTACAAATCACTCGTCAGACCACACTTGGAGTATTGTGTGCAATTTTGGACCCTGGTGCTCAAGAAAGACATTACTGAACTTGAAAGGGTTCAAAGTCGGGCTACTAAAATGATAAATGGAGTTGGTTCACTACAATACCCAAAAAGGTTATCAAAATTAGGTCTATTTACTCTAGAAAAGAGAAGACTTAGGGGAGACCTAATATATATGTACAAGTATATCAGAGGGCAATACAGAGATCTCTCCAATGAACTGTTTGTACCAAGGACTGTGACAAGAACAAGGGGGCACTCTCTTCGCTTGGAGGAAAGACAATTTCTGCACCAGCATAGAAGAGGGTTCTTCACGGTAAGAGCAGTGAGGCTCTGGAATTCTCTTCCTGAGGAAGTGGTGATGGCAAACTCACTGAATGAATTTAAGAAAGGAATGGATGCTTTTCTTGTGAGTAACAGTATAGAAGGTTATGAATAACATAATATTATAGGTAGATGGTTGACCCAGCTTAGGAGAAGGAATTTTTTTCCCTCTGGTGAAAATTGGCTTCTACTCTGTGGGTTTTTTGCTTTCCCCAGGATCAACAATGCAGAACAGCTGCACTAAAAATAGGCTGAACTAGATGCACATAAGGTCTTCCTTCAGCCTTCAAAACTATGTTACTATGTTACTATGTTACTGGGGTACAATAAAACATGGGAGGAGTTGATCTCTCTGATCAAGTCCTCCAGTCTTACAGTGCCAAGCGAAAAATCATGGTGTGGTACAAGAATCTGACAGTGCACATCGTACATATGACAATGTACAATACTTATGTGCTATCACGATTTGTAGGCCAGACCAGGAACTTCCTTTGGTTCCAGGAAGTAGTGATCAAGGCCCTAATAATTGTGAGTGAGGAAGGAGCGGGCCCCAGTACTTCTGTAAAAAAGGTGCAAAGTGTGTTACAGAAAGGGGATGCAAAAGAGCATCATTTATCAGTGTGACGCCTGCCCTGACAAAACTGGTCTGTATATGAAAGACTATTTCAGAGGCTACCACTCATGCATGGAATAATACATTATTTCAGACTTACAAACCTCACATATGCCAACTTGATGCACTCCACATAACTCATATGCCAACCTTATGCATTCTACACAACTTATATTCTACCTGATGCACTCTACACAACTCATATTCCAACCTGATGAACTGCACACAACTCATATGCCAACCTGATCCACTCTAAACTACTCATATATGCCAATCTGATGCACGCTACACTACTCAGTGTACTCACATATTCCACCACATTAAAAATACACATACCAGGAAAACACTAGATCAGTTCCAATATAGGGTAAATAGTAAGGAGTTTTCACTGTTTAGGCACATCAGGGACTCTGCAAACACGACATGACATCGCAGGGCATTCCATTAAAGTCTGCATTCCAAACGTCATTCCTCCCTTTTTAAGCTCTGTTGTGTGACCAAACAATAGTTTTCACCTAGAACTGAGGTATTGGCGTACTCAGTGTTTCCAAAGTAGGGTCACTTATGGGGAGTTTTCCACTGTTTAGGCACACCAGAGGCTCCCCAAATGCATCATGGCATCTGCTCTCAATTCTAGAAAACTCACTTCCGAGCCTTGCATCCAAACAGTGATTATTCCTCACGTATAGGGTATCAGTGTACTCAGGAGAAATTGCACAATTTTTGGGGTCCATTTTCTCCTGTTACCCTTGTGAAAATGAAAAACTTGGGGCTAAATTATCACTTTTTGTTGAAAAAATTAGATTTTTTTCTTTAACAGTTTAACATTATAAATTTCTGTTAAGCCAGAAAACCACATTGTATGATTTTTACATAATTAATTTGAATTTTATTGCATGGAATTAATATTTGATGCAATAGAAAAACAGAACTTAATATTTGGTACAAAAATCTTTGTTTGCAATTACAAAGGTCAGATGTTTCCTGTAGTTCTTGATAAAGTTTGCACACACTGCAGCAGGGATTTTGGCCCACTACTCCATACAGATTTTCTCCAGGTCTTACAGGTTTCAGGACTGTCATTATGCAACATTGAGTTAAATTTCCCTCCAAAAATTTTCTATTGAGTTAAGGTGTGGAGACTGGCTTGGCCACTCCAGGACCTTGAAAAGCCTGCAAGTTTAAAGTGAATGTAGTATCCAGCACTAATCAAAAACAGCCCCAGACTAATGGGAGAGTGCTCAGTTAAGGAAGGAGGCAGCAATGATCTCCAATGGAATACTAAAAAAAATGACTGACCAGCACTTCCTAACACAATAAAGCAAGTGTGAACAAGAGCAATCTGCTGTGACTGTACTCTATAGAAACTAAAGAATACAGCAACTTGCTGTAAGCACTAAGATGTATATAAACATCGATATATGATATATTTACTGCTATATATAGAATAGTATAGTAGAATAGTATAGTAGAATATACTTAGAAAATGAAGGCATAAAGATCAGAAATAGCCAAATATGGGTGCTACATCCCTGGTTGACTGACCTATCATTCCATCAGACTGTGGCTGTTTTTGATTAGTTAGGTATGCTACCTGCCCTTAAGCTTTGTAGGTTTTGGCACAGGAAAGGTATTTTTTGATAAATATTAGATTCAGAGTTCTATCAGAGAAAACTCACCTTGTCATGGTTGGTGGGTGTCATGCTTTTGGGCTCAATCCCGTTACTTTAGAATTTATTTTGTATTCAGTGGTTTACTTTGTTCATTATAGAATCTTTACCTTTTTCAGCACACTTTCCCTTTTGTAGGTAATTTACACTCTCCAGTTCTTTAGAGGAATATGAAGTGCTCGACAATTTTCAGGCATCATCAATCCAAGTTGCCGTAGTCTAACTATCTCAGCTCATGCAGGAACCAAAAGCGACTGCAGGGTCAGGATCTCTAGTCTGTTCAGGAATCAGCAGGATCAGTTGCAGTTTTTTGCTTTCCCTATTATCTCAAGTGAAATGCTACACAAGCATAACATTATAACCAGCCCTTTTTTGTGTGCTGAGTAGCCATCATGGACACTGTGGACACCCTGACCGTGCAATTGCGTTCCTTGTCGTTGGAGATGGCAGATATCAAGCAGCAACAAACAGCTTGTATTAACTGCCACTACACAGGTTGTACTACACCTAAAACTGCCTTTTGAGTCTAAGGTACATTTGCTAGATTGTTTCAACAGGGACTGAAGTAAGTTTTCCATTTTCCTTTTTTCATATAAGATTTTTTGTCTCTGTCCTGCATCATCCGGAGGAGAGGGTCAACACGTGAATAGTGTTCTGTCATTGCTCCAAGGAGATCCTTGAGCTTGGGCATTTTCTTTGCCTGAGCATTCTTCATTTGACACTTTTATCTCTGCTCTGGGGCTCATTTATAACTACCCATATAAAGTTGCTGTTGCTGAATCAATAGTCCGCAGGTTAGTTCAGGGAAATCGTAAGTCCAGGCTGCAGCTGATCCTGCAAATCCTCTTCATGTTCGATTTGTCCAAAAGGCAGGGACTGTGACACCAGTGCTGATTGGGCATCGGTGTCATGTGTCACAACACCTCATGAGAGCCCCAAGGAGAGCAAGTGCCAACAACGCGGGAATGGCACCAGCACAGGAAGTGAGCATTGGCTTTATTATTTTATGGGGGCCATGCAAGGGGTATGATAAGAAGGTGACCAAGTAATTGACAACTTCTTCAATATGTAAAGACACTGATTCTAAAGGTTTGAGGTTATCTCTCCTGCATACTACTGTATGTGTTTTACAAGTATCTTTGTTTACCAAATCTGGAGTTATAGTTACATTGACAGTAATTTTGCTATCGAGTGTCGGTATAAAGTTTCAAATTTTTGTCATCCTATTTAAGTATCCACAATTAATAATTTTCCCCTTACCCAAAACCACGTTACTTCTAAGGTTGAGAATGTGTGCATGAGATTGGGATTGTTACACATTGTTGTCATTCATTATACTTCATTCCTTACCAGTAGGGATGAGCGACTTTTCCTTTTTTCGGGTCGAGTCGGGTTTCATGAAACCCGACTTTCGCAAAAGTCGGGTCGAATGAAATCGATCGACTATAGGGAAAGGTCGGGGTCCGACTGAAACACGAAACCCAATGCAAGTCAATGGGGAATCAAAGTCGGCAGGGAGTGGAGGACAGTAAACACATCTACAGTGCCCATTTCAATGCCAACAACATCAATTCTTTTTACTTAAGATTGGCAACCTTAATTTACTTTATAATAATAGTTACGCATTGAAAACTCAGGGTTATTTGGCTAAAGTTGTGGGGGGTAGGGCTGGTGGCAGGTTTTCGTGTGCCCTGGGCCAAAGAGTGTCAGTGCGCCCTTTTAACACATACCACAATTCATAATGCTCCGATACGGCACAGAAATATAGGTATAGTGCAATGAAAAATACTTCACTACTTACATGACATGACTGCTATCTATTTTAAATTCTACAATAGCTCAAAAAACGGACAGTATATTACTCCATACAGTATTATGGCCACCACCTAGTGTGCCGTACAGAATAATGAGCCCCATATATTTCTCCATACAGAATAATTGGTCCCGTATAATGTTCCATACAGAATATGATGAGCTCCACATAATGCTACAGTATACAGTCATATGTAAAAGTTTGGGCACCCCTATTAATGTTAACCTTTTTTCTTTATAACAATTTTGGTTTTTGCAACAGGTATTTCAGTTTCATATATCTAATAACTGATGGACACAGTTATATTTCTGGATTCAAATGAGGTTTATTGTACTAACAGAAAATGTGCAATCTGCATTTAAACAAAATTTGACCGGTGCAAAAGTATGGGCATCTTATCATTTCCTTGATTTGAACACTCCTAACTACTTTTTACTGACTTCCTGAAGCACTAAATTGGTTTTGTAACCTCATTGAGCTTTGAACTTCATAGCCAGGTGTATCAAATCATGAGAAAAGGTATTTAAGGTGGAGACTTGCAAGTAGTTCTCCTATTTGATTCTCCTATGAAGAGTGGCATCATGGGCTCCTCAAAACAACTCTCAAATGATCTGAAAACAAAGATTATTCAACATAGCTTTTCAGGGGAAGGATACAAAAAGATGTCTCAGAGATTTAACCTGTCAGTTTTCATTGTGAGGAACATAGTAAGGAAATGGAAGAACACAGGTACAGTTCTTGTTAAGCCCAGAAGTGGCAGGCCAAGAAAAATATCAGAAAGGCAGAGAAGAAGAATGGTGAGAACAGTCAAGGACAATCCACAGACCACCTCCAAAGACCTGCAGCATCATCTTGCTGCAGATGGTGTCACTGTGCATCGGTCAACAATACAGCACACTTTGCACAAGGAGAATCTGTATGGGAGAGTGATGTGAAAGAAGCCGTTTCTGCAAGCACGCCACAAACAGAGTCGCCTGAGGTATGCAAAAGCACATTTGGACAAGCCAGTTACATTTTGGAAGAAGGTCCTGTGGACTGATGAAACAAAGATTGAGTTGTTTGGTCATACAAAAAGGCGTTATGCATGCGCTGTATTGTTGACCGATGCACAGTGACACCATCTGCAGCAAGATGATGCTGCAGGTCTTTGGAGGTGGTCTGTGGATTGTCCTTGACTGTTCTCACCATTCTTCTTCTCTGCCTTTCTGATAGTTTTCTTGGCCTGCCACTTCTGGGCTTAACAAGAACTGTACCTGTGTTCTTCCATTTCCTTACTATGTTCCTCACAGTGGAAACTGACAGGTTAAATCTCTGAGACAACTTTTTGTATCCTTCCCCTGAAAAGCTATGTTGAATAATCTTTGTTTTCAGATCATTTGAGAGTTGTTTTGAGGAGCCCATGATGCCACTCTTCATAGGAGAATCAAATAGGAGAACTACTTGCAAGTGGCCACCTTAAATACCTTTTCTCATGATTTGATACACCTGGCTATGAAGTTCAAAGCTCAATGAGGTTACAAAACCAATTTAGTGCTTCAGGAAGTCAGTAAAAAGTAGTTAGGAGTGTTCAAATCAAGAAAATGATAAGGGTGCCCATACTTTTGCACCGGTCAAATTTTGTTTAAATGCAGATTGCACATTTTCTGTTAGTACAATAAACCTCATTTGAATCCAGAAATATAACTGAGTCCATCAGTTATTAGATATATGAAACTGAAATAGCTGTTGCAAAAACCAAAACTGTTATAAAGAAAAAAGGTTAACATTAATAGGGGTGCCCAAACTTTTACATATGACTGTATGATGGTCCCCATGGATGATGCTCCACTGTCTTATGGGCCCAAATAATGCTCCATAGAGTCCATATATAATGGGCCCCATTTCTAATGCTCCAGTGTATTATGGGCCCCGTAAATGCTGCTTCAGTGTCTGATGTCCCCCATTTGGAATGCTCCAGTATATGTTGGTCCCCATGGATGATGCTCCACTGTCTTATGGGCCCAAATAATGCTCCATAGAGTCCATATATAATGGGCCCCATTTCTAATGCCCCAGTGTATAATGGGCCCCGTAAATGCTGCTTCAGTGTCTGATGTCCCCCATTTGGAATGCTCCAGTATATGTTGGTCCCCATGGACGATGCTCCAGTGTGTAAGGGGCCCAAATTATGCTCCATATATAATGGGCCCCATTTCTAATGATCCAGTGTATAATGGGCCCCGTAAATGCTGCTCCAGTGTCTGATGTCCCCCATTTGGAATGCTCCAGTATATTATGGGCCAAATGGATGATGCTCCAGTGTATGATGGGCCCCATATATCATTCTCCAGTGTATATTGCTCTCTAAAAAGCGCTTCCAACATTTAAAAAAACTAAATACCTCTCCTCACTGGGCACTGCTCTACTCTCGACTCCTCAGCATTGCCATTTTAAAGCTCTCTGCACTTGTAATGTTTCAGTAGAGGGCATACAGACGTGATGTCATCGCGCTCTGTAACCTGAATGTCACTGTCAGTAAAGGCGGAAGACGTCACGGCGGTGGAGCAGGGAGAGGTAAGTATTGCAAGTGCTGTGGCCTTGAGCAAGCATGGGGGGCCCACTCGTGGGCGACGGCACTGGCACAGGACCCCTCATAGTTCAACAGTATGTCTGACAGCGAGCAGGCCCTCCCACCAGCAGAGACACTTTTGCGTACTATGAGGGGCCCTGTGCCACTGCCGTCACCCACGAGTAGGACCCCCCACCTGCTCAGGGAACCGGCACTTTCATCTGCACCTTCCTCTGTGTCACCGTGTAAGGTGGTATAGTATGCGGGAAGGGGCACCTGAGTTTTATCAGTGTCACATTCTGGCTCTGTAGAGTGCGAGAGGAATGTAGTGCTGTGGGTCAATGTACCAGCAGAATCATCTAGCAGTGGCTGTGCATCAGTGCACTCCATCTCCGATTCCATCCCCGATGGACTGGGGAATTCAGAATTTCACTTGATAACACAGGCATGGCCTGTGAAAAGAGCTCCATGGAGTAATCTGAAGTGTGGGCTGCCGCATCCTTCACTTTTATTGGGGGTGAAGGAGACAAGGAAAGGGGTGGTTCCTGACCAGAAGCCTGCACTGATGAGTGCTTGCATTTTTTTAAACTTCAGAAGAGGAGGCGATAGAGCTGGAGGCTTTTTTCGGCAATGTAAGGCAAAACCAGTTCCTGATGCTCCAGCTTTAAAAGCAGTTTACCTACTCCCAGAAAAGGGAGTCTTAAAGGCCTTCTTGTGCCAGCTGATGACGCAGGCTCAACACCTCCAGCCTTATCTGCTATTTTGCTTTTGGCACTACCAGCAGATGCACCACCACCACCATCAGTACCAGCTGGCCTCCCCGCCCACATCCGCGGCCTCTTCCACCATACGCAATAATTTTTGTGAAAATGGACTCAAAACACCAGCAGATATATGGTACTGTTTCAGAAGCGAACAGCTCTATACAGTCTAGGGATAATTGTAAATCTCCGTATATATTTCCTGAGTCAGACACAGATGGTCACCGGCTGAGTATGGATTAGACAATAATATAAAAATTTGCAAAAGGGTACAGTATCACTAGATGCAAGGTATATATAGTATAGTTTAAACATGCTGAATCTCCGTATACATTTCAGGAGGCAAACACAGACGCTCTCAGGCCCAGTATGGATCCGACAACAATATAGAAAGTTGAGAAAGGGTACTATGGCGCCCCTGAGGGTACGGTCACCACAGAGGTACTGCACCTCATCCAAAGGTGTGGTATCCCACCCTCAGGTAAGGAGGGATCACCACTCAGGACTCCTAACCCTGCACTGAACACACACACACTAGTTAGTCAGTGCTTTCTGGGTGTACCCAGCGGGAGGATGGACTCATCCCAGACTGACTAGGAAAAGGTGTTGGGGGTTAGTGTGGAAGGTAGGTACAGTGGGAGGAGCTTAGGTATTGGAGTGATTGAGGGCATCCAATCAGAGAGTGCAAGCTGACAGTTGATGGGTGGAGCTAGCTGACATAAATGGATCTTTCTAGAGAGTTGTCAGTCGGTGACAGGACAGCGTAAGAGCAGGATTGCTGTGAGAGGGCTGAGGGTCAGAGAAGAGAGAAAAATCTTGACCAAGCTCCTAGACTGTTAGGAAGGGGTCCTTGGGGCACGGGAAGTACAATAAGTCACCTGTGAAGCCCGTTTCTGGAGAAGGAAGGACCAGGCCTCGTTGGGGAAGGTGGCTCCTGAAGGTAGTGGAGAAATACAGGTCTCAGCTAGAAAGACGGAGGCTGAGGTAACTTTAAGTGCCTCAGTCGCAGCCGCATTCAATACTCAAAAAGGCAGCAGTTGGAATAAAGGACCCCGGAGCCTGACCCACGTCGCCCGGTGTGATCCGTGGCTGCCGGTTTGGGACACTGTTTGCGAAGACGCACAGCAGGAAGAAAGGGAGAGGTCAGTGCAGAGACATGGCCTAGAAAGGATACGCAAGGAGGAGTCTTGAACAGGTGTTCCTGATCTACCTTGGAGTTTGCTGGACCCCTCCCTCTGATGACACAGTACCAATCGGGTCATCTGGTGCACAAAACTTTTGAGGAAAAACTCAGAAAATGCACCCAAGTGTGTCCTTCATGTCTTTTCCAACTCGCCTGCTATACATGCTACACTCACCATCACCATCAACGGCTCACAAACACCATCTCAACTGCCCTGGGATACAGCTCTGGCCGTGGAGAGCTTCATCATCTTGGCTGCTTTAACACCGGCCCAGAGGATCTGCATTGCAGCGTCGGCTACCCTAGCCGAGTACCACGGGTGGCGTCACGATCCCCCTTTTCCAAATTATTTATCATACCATCTTCCCCATCATCTGAACTGTCACCTTCTTTATTGGACACCCAGGGCCACTGACCGGGTCCCAATCACCACTGTGACATACATCCCCCTTAAAAGAGCCTGAAATGCCCGGTACTGAGTAACCCCCGGCCCTGCGTGGCGTTTCATTTTAACACCAGATAACAGGGATATATTGTATAGTTTCAACATTATAAATCTACGTATAAATTTGAGGAGGCAGACACAGATGCTGTCATGGCCAGTATGGATTCGACAACAATATAAAAAGTAGAAAAAGGGTACAGTATCACCATATACAAGGTATATATAGTATAGTTTCAACATTCAAAATCTCTGTAATTATTTCAGGAGGCAGACACAGACGCTCTGAGGCCCAGTATGGATTGCACAATATAAAAAGCAGTAAAAGGGGAATGGATCCCAAGCGTACTGCTGTATACAGTGTTGTGATAATTTGGCGATCTACATATATATTTCAAGAGTAACACAAAGCCTCTCACAGGCTCAGTATGGATCACACCATAATAAAAAAAGAAGATCCGCAAAAAATAATCACACATGTGGGCCAATGTTCCAGGTGTCAATGATGCACTTTGAGTGGTGGGTGGAGGATGAATTTCAGGCACAAAGGGTACTGGATCAACAGATACAAGGTATATATATTATACTTAACATACACAAAAATCTCCGTATGTATTTCAGGAGGCAGACACATATGCTTACACGCTCAGTATGGATTGGATTTGACAATAATGTAACAAGTTGAAAAAGGATACAGTATGACCAGATAAAAGGTATATATAGTATTGTTTAAACATTCAAAATCTCCGTATACATTTCATGAAGCTCTCAGTCCCAGTATGCATTAGCCAAGAATATAAAAAGTATACAAAGATTACTGTATCACCAGATACAAGGTACATATAGTATTGTTTAAACATTGTAAATCTCCCTATTTATTTCTGGAGGCAGACACAGATGCTCTCAGGGTCAGTATGGATTACACAATATAAAAAGCAGTAAAAGGGTAATGGATCAGAAGCGTACAGCTGTATACAGTGTAGGGGGCATTGTAAATCTCAGTATATATTTCCAAAGTCATAAACAGACTCTCACTGGCTCAGAATGGATTACACCCGAATATAAAAATGAGAAAAAGGGAAATGTAATCGAAACGTACACCAGTATACAGTGTTGGAGTACTTTGAAATCTTCGTTTATATTTCAGTGTCAGTCAGCCAGTCCAGACTCTCCGCTAGAGGAAGGTAGATGGATAAAAGTACAGACATAAAGTCAAGTGATTTTAGATGTTTTGGAATTAGTAATCACGGGAAAACCTCCCGGGAGAATTCGCAGAGGCGATGCTGACCCTCAATAACTTTAACTGTGGAAACAGCTAAAAAGCAAATTAGTGAAGAAAGGGTTGCTGTATCACAGTAGCGTCAATCCCATCACCGTAACTCGTCTCCATCAAATTGTGATCACAGGGAGAGCTGTAGACATGGTCCTCACTGCCTATCATAATCTGTCTGGTCACTTTGGAGTGCAAAACACACAAGCCACAGGCCGTAGGGGATTCTATTGGATTGGCATGAGAGGAGACATTGAAAAATGGTGGCAGGAATGTCACACGTTTGTGACTATGAAAAATGTGAAAGGTGGTTATAAAGCACCACTGCATCCGATTGGGAGTTGACGTCCATTACAAAAGATAGCCATTGGTAATCTGAAGGTAGAGGCCAGCAGGACAGGACATAGCTACATCTTAACCATCATCGATCAGTACACCAAATTTGTATTGGCCGTCCCTGTGACAGATTTAACTGGCCAGACTACACAGCGGTGGGGCAGGGAGAGGTAAGTTTTGCAAGTGCTGTGTCCCTGAGCAAGCAGGGGGGACCCACTCATGGGTGCCAGTACTGGCACAGGGCCCCTCATAGTATGTGAGTGTGTCTGACGGCGAGTGGGACCCTCCACCATCAGAGACACTTTATTGTACTATGAGAGGCCCTGTGCCAGTGCCGTTGCCCAAGGGTGGGCCCACACACCTCTTTAGGGCAACAGCACTTGCAGCAGGTGTTGACCCCGAGCCTGGGGTGGGGGGGCAGCCCATTTAGGGTGTTTTAAAAAATGTCAGATGTTGATGTGTAGGCTGGACTTTCAGCTTCTGCAAATGGAGGAATTGGAGAAGTCAGAGGAAGAGGAGGACAAGAGCGAGCCTTTTTTCTGGCAACCTATGTGTTATCAGGGTAGGGTGGGACAAAATCTTTTGAAACCCATGCATGGTTCATTTTAATGAAGGTTAGATCATCAACATTTTGAGTCGACAGACGGGTCCTTATTTCTGTCAGGATTGATCCAGCAGCACGGAAGACTCTTTCAGATAGCACACTAGCAGCAGGGCAAGCGAGCTCCTGTAAGGCATATTGAGCCTATTCAGGTCATGTGTCCAGTTTTGAGGCCCAATAATCAAAGCGGAATGACCTGTGAGGGAGAACCTCGATATGGGAGGAGAAGTAGTTTGTAACCATACTTGACAATTGCTGTCTCCTGTCACTTGCAATCAATTCTGTATTAGCTGTCGTGTGCGTGAGACTAGAGAAATCAGACCACAACATGGTCAGGAAACCCCTGTTTCCAGCGCCAGTTCGGCTGTGTGCACCCCGAACACCTCTTCTATTTTGCCCACTATGGCTCGTGGGAGAACCAGCTCCGCTGCTGTGCGCTGGGAATGACTCAAACAACCTGTTTCCCAGAGTTGCTTGTTTGTTAGCCAATATTAGCTCTAGGTTCTCCTGTGGCATGATGTTGTGTAATTTGTCTTTATAGCGTGGATCGAGGATGCTGGCCAACCAATAGTCATCATCCCTCATCATTTTGGCAAGGTGGGGACACTTTTTAGGATCCGCAAGGCACAGTCACACATGTGGGCCAATGTTACAGGTGTCAATGCTGCACTGCCAGTGGTGGATGGAGGAGCACTTTCTGGCAAATCCACATCCCTCCAGTCACGCACAAACCCTGTACCTGACCTTGGCACGCCCACATGTTCTCTTGCCCCTGAGAAGCATCCTCCTCCCCAAAATAATCATCCGCCTCATCCTCCTCCTCATCTTCCTCTTCTTCCTCCACCTCATCCATGCCAGTTCCGACCAGACAATGGATGACTGTCATCAAGGCTTCCCTCCTCCTCCTCCTCCTCCTCCTCCTGTTGCTCCTCAGCGGCAGACACCTGCTCCTTAATGTGCGTCAAAGTTTGCATGAGCAGCCGCATAAGTGGTATGCTCATGCTTATGATGGCGTCATCTGCGCTTATCATCCGTGTGCATTCCTCAAAACACTGAAGACTTTACAGAGGTATTTCAGCTTTGACCACTACACACCCGACAATTCCATGTCTGCCCTTGCATCCTCCCACATATGCATTACAGCCTGCCTCTGTTCGCACAGCCTCTCAAAAATTTGCATGGTGGAGTTCCATCTTGTAGCAACGTCTATGATTAGGTGGTGCTTGGGGAGGTTGAGTGATTGCTGCAGCTTCTGCATACAACTGGAGTGGACGTTTGAGCGACAGATGTGCAAGCACAATCTTTGCACCTTATGGAGCAGGGCTGCTAACTCCGGATAATTATTTAGGAAGCACTGCACCACCAGGTTCAAGGTGTGAGGTAGGCAAGGTATGTGTGTGAGTTTTGAAAGGGCTATGTGTTATGAATGGGTCACCAAGGAGAAAAAAGCGAAACAAGCCAAGTCACAGAAAACCAGAGCGGTTGGTAACTATGCAGGTTGCAGATCCCTGATCTTACCACACAACTAGCAGTAGCCGTGGAGCGTGCCTACGATGTTCCTAGATGCCTCATCACAGTCGGAGGACTAAATAAGCCTAAAGCAAGAAAAGGGAAAAGTAACTGCCCCAGAGCAGACCCCAAAGGAATAGATAGGCCCCACACATGTATTGACGGTGAAACAAGATGAAGGCACAAACACTGGCAGAAAAATAGGCTGAGCAAATGATGGGGCCTAAACTAACTAGACAGGAAAGGAAAGGAAAGACACTGTCTGCAACCTGCAAAAAACCCTACAAAAATCATGTCCAACACTTCTGATAGCAAAATTAACCCTGAAGTTACTAGACTTCTCCCACTATATCAGCACTCTGAAATATTCTGAGACAGAGCAAAAAGAGACCGAACTAGGAAGGGACAAAAAGCCAATTGGCAAAATACTGAAAAATAAGAGTGGGAATTCAGCACAGCCCCCAGCAGGGGCAGGCTGACAACACCAGAAAACTGAATAGACCAACAAAATCAAGTGTGAACATTAGCAGAAAAACTTAGCTTTAGATGACTGGAACAGAGCTGAAAACCAAGACCTGACAAGCCAGAAGGAATCACCAGCAACTGAATATGGCGTCGGCTGTCTTAAATCCAATCTGAGACTCCTGAGATCCAATCGTCATCCTCATTTTCAGGTGGCAGATCTGCACCAATCAAATCAGCCTCTCTACCTCCTGTTACCACCAATGGGAGTCTGGAAGGAGAACTCACAACTGGTGAACCAGAGAATGAACTCACAACAGTACCCCCCCTTGGGGAGGGGTCACCGAACCCTCATCCACGCCACCAGGCCAATCAGGATGGGCCCGGTGAAAAGCACGAACCTATCTATTGGCGTGAATATCAGAGGCAGAGACCCAAGAATTATCCTCCTGACCATAACCCTTCCATTTGACCAAATACTGGAGTCTCCATCTAACCAAACGAGAATCCAATATTTTCTCTACCTCATATTCCACATTGCCTTCAACCAACACAGGGTCAGGAGGTGCTGCCATAGGAACCACTGGCTCAACAAACCTCTTCAACAGAGATTTGTGAAATACGTTATGGATCTTGAACGTAACTGGAAGAGCCAATCGAAATGAAACAGGATAAAGAATTTCCAAAATCTTATAAAGACCATTAAATCTTGGCTTAAATTTAGGAGATACAACCTTCATAGGAATATTCTTAGACAACAACCAAACCATATCATCCACTTTAAACTGGGGACCAATGGTCCTATGCCGGTTGGAAAATCGCTGGGCCTTTTCCTGAGAGAGTGACAACTTATCCACCACTTGGTCCCATATCTGCTGCATTCTATTAACCACAGTGTCCACACCTGGGCAGGATGAAGATTCCACTTGCCCTGAAGAGAATCGAGGATGAAACCCAAAATTATAGAAAACGGGTGACATCAAAGTGGCAGAACTAGCTCTATTGTTCAGTGTGAATTCGGCCAAGGGCAAAAATGAGACCCAATCATCCTGATCAGCAGATATAAAACATCTCAAATAAGACTCCAAGGTCTGGTTTGTTCTCTCAGTCTGTCCATTGGTCTGGGGATGAAATGCGGAGGAGAAGGATAACTGAATTCCCAGATTGGAACAAAAGGCTTTCCAGAATCTGGAAACTGGACTCCTCTGTCGGACACAATATTCTCAGGAATCCCATGTAACCGAACCACCTGTTGTAAAAACAAGGGCACCAACTCAGGGAAGATGGCAACTTTGGGAGTGGTACAAGATGGACCATCTTCGAAAATCTATTGTCAAGGTGAAAATATATTTTCTTATATAACTTTTATACTTTTATACTGTGAAACAATAAGTTTTTCCTAATTGCTTGCTAATGCAAATGTAACTGTATTAAAGATGGCTGCCAGTGTTCACTTTCACTTAAATTCAGTGTCTAAAGAGTTAAGTTTCATTTCTCCTAAAAAAAGATAACTCAGGAATGTGAAGAAGAAGTAACCATCGGGAGACTTTTTGACGAATCAGAGAGAGACTGGACACTAGATGTATACTGCATAAACCCCGCCTAATGCACGCCTTCCCCTAACACTCAATATAGTATTGTGTATTTGTAAATAAAGCCAGTTGTTGTACTGCTCCTGACAGGTGTGGATGCGGGACATTAGCTAAGACTGAATCAGCTGCGTGTCTGAGTCATTCTTAATTGGTACCAGATGTTTTGCGCTCGCACAATGATTTGGAATGACTGGTGAATGAGGATTTATTGTCGTTTACGACCCCGACAATTTGGAGCCCAACGGGGGGCGTGGACAGTGATCCGAGGCTCCTCTGGACCCATGCCTGGATGTCTGTGGATGATACCTGTAGTGGCTGACCTCGAGGACTGATCACCCTCCAAAACACGGTAAGTGAGATCATATACACTGTATGTGTCACACTTGCTAGTGTCTCAGCCGTTATTGGTTTGTCTGTGGTCTCCTTGGGTCTGAGGGGTGACCGGTCGAGTGGTGAGACTGAGTGCGATCCTGTGCCACGCTCTGAACCAGCAACTGAGAGACGTCGCATTCTGCACGTCCTCGTGTACACCACACCTCCTCCACCGGTCATTGTACTCCATTTAACCACCCTACCCGTGACTATTGTCTAGTAGTGAAGTGGAGTGATAAATTGAGCTAGTTGCAGATTGTGGGGCAACTTAGAGGAAGGGATAGGAGATGCAGCCTCTGTGATATCGTACCAGCTAGGTAATTAAGACGTCCCGAGAAGGGACCACCTGTATTTCTGTGGAGGGCTCTCACTAGGAGACCGCCTCCCGACTGTTGGAATATCGTGGCAGGATAATCTGTTAATCACTGCTGTTCAAGGTTAGGGAAAGGAAATATTGAGCGCGAGGCTCTTTTCCTAGTACGTCGAACGTGAGGCTCCGTACTGTGGAACATCAGTGTTGATATCGCTACCAGTGGTTTTTCTGCAGAGAACCATAGTATTCTGTAAGAGTCATGCTGCGTATCTTAAAGCAGAAGAAGTCTGTGCCCCACAAGTTAGATGAGGATGCTGTGGAGGTCAAGGCAATAGTAGCGTCATGGGAAGGCAAGAAGGCAGTCAAGAATGTTGAGAGATTGTATAAGCATGTAGGATTGCCCTCGTCAGGGAGATTACAGCCGGCTATGTGGCATAATCTCATAGAGAACAAACGAGGCATGTTGAAAGATAAAGGATTGTTAGAACAAGCACAAGCTCATCTGCGAGTTGCGCGAGGCTTGAAGAATGAAGGATGGAAAGAGATTGATGGGGAAGGAGGATCAGACAATGCGGAACCTGTGTTTGGTTATAAAATGCCTTTGAACTGTGATCTTATAGATTGTAAAATGGCCGCCGTGCCACTGATGATGAAAATGCAGTCCCAACCACCGCCCTATAATGGCGACAAGACGAGCTCTCCAGAAGCGTGGGTGTGTCCTGTTTGTGGCGTGCAGAATCCAACCTGGGTGGAAACCTGCCGTGTGTGTGGGGCGGGCCGTCCTTGGGGTTCCGCCCAGACCATGGACGGAAGTGGGGCATGCCACGCCTCCACCGGCAGCCATCTTGGTGTACCCGGAATTCCTCCCCAGCCACTATGTCCGCTGGTAACACTTTCCGGCGAGTACTATCAGGGACCACCACTTCCTGAGAAACCTCCGGCACCGACCGATGCTGTTCCCACCTCTAATGTTCCTGTTTCTGTTCCGGCCTCTGGGCCTAGTCTCCCGGTGCAACCCACTGTGATATTTGTAAATACACCTGGTCAAGGTCCCTTCACTCTTGATGCCCTGACCGGCAGTACGGCTTTCCGGTCCGTAATGCGTATGAGGTGCCAAGCTATCGGAGATGATGAGGGATCAGAAGATTCTGACAATCAGGTTGCTACAATTCCCCCTGCCCCGCCACTGCTATTAGGTCCGTTCGAATCCCCCCGGCCCGGAAGGAGCCCACTACCTACCCCTCTCAACAAATCCTCTAGGTTGCCCCATGACCCTGAAATCTGGTTCCCCTGTCATTCACGCTATTACATCACACCTCAGGGCTCCCAGGTTCTTTTCTCAGTGGGGTATGGGGACATAGTTACCCACCAGGTAGGAGTCATAGTGAACCCAGCTAACTCTACCCTGTCGCATAGAGGTGGTTTGGCCCAACAGATAGCTAAAAAGGGAGGCCCAGCCATAACCCAAGAGTGTCAGGCCTACCTTACCAATTATGGCCCCTTGCATCCAGGAGACGCTATGTCCACCCAGGGAGGGAATTTGCCCTGTGATATAGTGTTACACACTGCAGGCCCTATATATGATTACAGGACACCCGAGCATTGCCGTACAATATTGCAGACCGCCTTACAGACAGTGCTTATCTTTGCAGGATGGCTAGGGAGAGATACACTTCCTCGTAGAACTTTGGCTATACCATTGATATCTTCAGGACTCTTTGGATACCCACTGGGCCCCTGTATGAAGGAACACGTTGAAGTCATCAAGAATTGTCTCCAATCAACCCCAGATCTCGATTTACAAGAAGTTAGGATCGTCTGTTACCATGAATCCGGATTAGAGGGCATCATGCCCTTGGTAGCTGAATACATGATACCACTGATGCACACAGGTATAAAGCCCCTGGATGAGGTAATACCCACAGCACCCCCAACTGCCCCGAAGGATGAGGCAGTGACACATGACGAAGAAGAAGAAGGGCTGAAGCTGAAATACAAACCCTTCACTCCGGTACAAATTGATGCTATTGTTAACAAGTTACCTGACCCGGACAAATTTCCCATGCAGTATGTAAGGAAACTGGAACAGACTAGGAGCATCTACGGGGCTACATGGTCTGATCTATCAGGCATCACCTCAATCAAAGCCTCCGAATATTTTCTCCCCACCATCATGAAGGAATTGGACCCCACTAAAGCAGGACCTCTCAACAAGTTCAAGTCTGGAAAGGAGTTTATCGCTCAACTCACAAAGTGGGCCCAGGATCGTCTCTGTGACGAAGCAGGATCAATACAGGATATACAACAAGAATCTGGTGAAGCTGTGGAGAAATACGCTGCCAGACTAACTATGCAGTTTGAAGACTTGGGTTATTCAACTCATGTGAAGACGCAGGCAGCCTTGTTGGTCCGTGCTTTTATTGATGGTCTGGAAGATCCACTGAAGGATAAGGTCATGAAGCTTCGTCCCGAATTACCTGATGGTCCCCTAAAACAGGCCCTCACTGTTGTGAAGAGTTATCAGAAAATGCTTCAAAGGGAAGAAAAAGAAGCAGAAAAGGAAGCAGAGAAGGAAGCACAGAAGGACAAAGGCAAGAAGAAACCAGCCATGTATATGGCAGAAGCCTCAGAAGTACCTGTTATGGTGTATCAGGCTCAGGATCGGTATGGATCACCACGCTTGAGGCCGAGAGGGTCCCAGGGCCAAAACTACAGGGACAGACCAGTTCGTGATGACCAAGGGAGACCTCTGTGTTGGGAGTGTGCCAGCCCTGGTCATATGAGAAGAAGTTGTCCTCGCAGGGGGCACCCTCAGAGACCTCTTCCTCCTCCACACTCATGAAGTTCAGGCCAACCGGTGCCCACTTTTCCCGCCACCTGTACTTCCTCGTCTTGTGGTACAGTGACCCTGGAAGTGGACAATCAACCTCTCAAGTTCTTAGTGGACACTGGGGCGGCCACCTCTGTTATCTCTTCATCTCAGCTGCCTCCTACAATCTCCCTGTCTTCAGATTTCCTCACATGTATTGGAGTTGAAGGTCAACAAACCTCATCACCACTCACTGTTCCCGTCCCAGCTGGCCCATTCTCTGGTGTCTTTGCCAAATTTCTGGTGTCTGAAACCTGCCCCGTCAACCTTCTAGGAGCTGACCTCCTTCAAAGGCTTCACGCTACCATCATCTTCGGTGATCAAGGGATGGAATTGCAATTACAAGATCCTGCCTCACAACAAGGCACTGAAGATCGTTGTGTCCTTAAGGCTTTCCCTCTGATGATGATGACTCTGCAAACGACACCTTCCCCGGATTTGCCCAATCTACCTACCACTCTGTGGTCAACTGGACCTGAGGATGTGGGTCTGCTCAAAGTGCCTCCAGTAAAAGTCCACCTCAAACCTGGGCACCCATACCCCAGACTACCTCAGTATCCGCTTAAGGCTGCCCAAGAGCGGAGCCTTGGAGTTCAGATTACCTCCCTCTTACATTCTGGAGTGCTAATCAGATGTGTTTCACCCTGTAACACACCCCTGTTTCCAGTGAAGAAGAAGACAGCTCCTGGAGACCCTCCGAAGTACAGACTTGTACAGGACCTCAGAGCAGTCAATTCAGCCACCATCTTGGAAACTCCTGTGGTACCCAACCCAAACACCTTGCTTTCTCAAGTGCCTACTTCAGCAACACTCTTCACCGTTATTGACCTGGCTAATGCTTTCTTCAGTGTCCCGCTTCATGAAGACTCACAGTTTTTATTTGCCTTCACGTTTCAAGGATCTCAGCTGACCTGGACCAGGACACCACAGGGTGCCCAGAACTCCCCTAACCAGTTCACTCATGCTATGAAGATGACCCTGGATCCGTGGGTGTTACAGAATCTTCATGTCACGCTTCTCCAGTATGTTGATGACCTACTCCTCTGTGGAACTGAAGAGAATCTGTTTGCTGCTTCTGAGTCCTTGCTCCTTTTTCTTCATTCTGCCAACTGCAAAGTCTCAAAGGCCAAGGTCCAGTGGTGCAAAGAGAAAGTCGTCTTCCTCGGACACTGCATCTCTCAA
Organism: Dendrobates tinctorius; assembly: GCF_039654945.1. NCBI lineage: Eukaryota > Metazoa > Chordata > Amphibia > Anura > Dendrobatidae > Dendrobates > Dendrobates tinctorius. Next base: position 839,642 of record NW_027361932.1, on the reverse strand, counting down.
GGCTCGAGACACCTCACCGAGGACAGAAAACATGCAATCGAGGATATCCCTTATCCAAAGACATACTCTGCTATGCAGTCTTTCTTAGGACTCATTACCTACTGCAGACAGTGGATTCCGGATGCTTCAAGACTCATGCAACCTTTGTATGATTGCCTCAAGACTGGAGGACCGGACTGGGATCATGCTGAAAATCCGTATATCTATGCTCAGCAAAAGGACTGTTTCCTGGCTCTCAAGGAAGCTGTTGTCAGCGCCCCTGCTCTGGGTCTCCCTGACTACACTCAGCCGTTTCATCTCTTTGTTTCAGAATCTGAAGGACATGCCTCTGGTGTGCTGGCACAGAAACATGCTGATCGTTTCCGTCCTCTGGCCTACTACTCAGCCAGGCTAGACCCTGTTGCCAGAACTGCTCCTTCCTGCCTCAAGGCTGTGCATGCAGCCCATGTTCTTCTGGATAAGTCTGCTGACATAGCACTTGGTCATGACTTGGTCATTCAAGCTGGACATGATCTCTCTGCTGTCCTCCAACAAACATCTCCTAAGCATCTAACGAGCCAAAGACATCTCAGACTTCAATGCTCTCTACTTCTGCCCTCCAACATCACCTTCCAGAAATGTACTACCATCAACCCAGCCACTTTGCTTCCACATTCTAGGGGGGAGTTCCCTGACGGGTATAAGGACTTACCAGACGGGAGGTCACCTGATGACCCGCATGACTGTGTAAAAGCACTGGAACAAGAAGCCTCTGCACCACAAAATGTGGTAACTCAAGAACTTCTCAACCCTGATTTGCAACTATGGACTGATGGATCTCGATTTGCAGACTCTTATGGCAAGTTCCACACTGGATATGCGGTCACCACTGAAACAGAAGTCCTTCTGGCTGAAGCCTTGCCACCTCACCTTTCGGCTCAAGAAGCCGAACTTGTGGCCCTACAACAAGCATGTTATCTAGCAGAAGGGAAGACGGCCAATGTCTACACTGACTCAAGATACGGCTATGGAATCTGTCACGATTTTGGATTCCTGTGGAAGTCCCGAGGGTTCATTACGGCTACAGGAACCCCTGTTAAACATGCACTAAGGATTAAAGCCCTGATGAAGGCATTGGAGCTACCTGTACAAATTGCGGTGATCAAGGTCAAAGCTCACGGGAAAGTCAATTCGAAGGAGACTAGAGGAAACCATTTAGCAGATCAAGCTGCCAAAGCTGCTGCCATAAAGAATGTCTCAGCAAAGTGGGAAGAAGAAGAAACAGCACCAGAAAAACCCTGTTGGGAAGGCACTGATACACCTGTGATGCCTGTGCTTACCAGAGCACAAACAAGAGAACAGGCAACCAAAGAAGCTACCCAAGCCGAAGAAGAACGAGACTTTGAGAAGTCCGAAGCCCGAAGAAAGAAGAGGGAGTTGATAGAAGACATGGAAATGGAATACCCTGCCACCGGATCTGTCTGGAAGCCAGCCCGACCACCTGAAGAGAGATTGTGGGAAGAACAAAAGTTGACCTCTAAAGAAGAAAAGAAGCAGTGGGAAGCTGCAGGAGCCATTCATGGGAATCATAGTTCTGCCGGACAATACCAATTTCCTAGACTCTATAAGGTGGATGGGAAACCCTGTCTACCCAAAAGAATGTATCCAGCCGTTGCAGCATGGGCTCATGGATCAACTCATCGAGGAAAGAACCAAGCTCTGGCCTGTATCAAGAAGCTCTACTGGGCCCCAGGAATCTCTACCACTGTCACAGCCTACTCAAGAGCCTGCCCAGTCTGTGCCATCTGTAACCCAACAGCCACCGCCAAGGTTCCACTTCAGCATCTTGCCAAACCAGACTACCCTTGGCAGAGAATCCAGGTTGATCATATTCAGATGCCCAAGTCAGGAAAGTATGAGTACGTCCTAGTGGCTGTGGATATGTTCTCAGGATGGCCCGAAGCCTACTCCGTGACCAACATGACTGCCAAAACTACAGCTAAGAAGCTCATCACTGAAATTTCGTGCAGATTTGGAATTCCCGAAGTTGTTGAATCAGATCAAGGCCCAGCCTTCACTGCCAATGTCTACGAGGAATTGTGGCACATGTTAGGGACAGATTTGGGTCTGCACACCCCCTATCACCCCTCCAGTTCAGCCAAAGTTGAGAGAATGAACTCCACAATTAAGACCCAGTTGCTTAAAATGAGCCAGGACCACCCACTCCCATGGCCAGATTTGCTCCCCGTGGTCCTATACCATATCAGACACACCCCACAGGGAAAACACGGCCTGACTCCCTTTGAGATTCTTTTTGGTGCTCCACCTAAAATAGGAGACATTAGGCCACAAGAGTTGTCTGAGACAAATGATAAAGTTGTACAATTTGTGATTGCATTGTCTAAGGAACTGTCTAACACCCACTCTACAGTTTCTGCTTCTCTTCCAGAATCCACAGGTGACGTGGTCCATGACTTTGTGCCAGGAGACCTGGTGTATGTGAAAAAGTTTGTGCGCAGAGATTGTCTCCAGCCGAGATTTGAAGGACCCCACACGGTGATCCTGGTCACCCCCACTGCAGTAAAACTTGAAGGAAAGAGCACCTGGATTCATGCTTCACACTGTAAAAGAGACCGAACCAGTGTTTAGTCACAGTAGTGACTGAAGGGAAATGTTGCTGTTGTTTTTGACCTTGGGACTGGGGGCCATCCTCGCCCCTACCTCTTCGGCCCCTATTGTAAATAAGAATTCTGGTCCCTTTATTCTCTGGGTAAACCTGACAGCCCCGGTGAATATCTGGCGATTTGATTTCTGTGATGTAGTCAAGTGCCTTGAGACTGAACGGGTGGTAGAGGGGATCATCCAGTTCTATATGTGTGTTACCAGACAAGACAACAATAATTGTCATTATTGGACAGATGCTGCCTGGAGTACGGGGAATGATTGGGGATATAAACCTAGCGAAGCCATGTTCCCCAAGGATGGGACGGGTAGGAGTCTTCGTGAGAGAATGCATCTAACAGCCCTTCTGCAACCATTTAGGGGCTGTAAATGGGGTAGAAGCTGTCACCCCCTTCTCCTAAATCTTGAAAGCCCTCAATCTGCTGATCTGCAGACGTTCGTACTAGGAAGGCATTATAATTATGTATTTAGTGCTGGACCTTATGCGTATTTAGGCCATATACGGCTTCAGGATATTAGCTTCAGACCAACCAAGGCCCCCGTTACCAGTACACCTAAAATAGGCCCAGGTGAGCGTTTGCAAAATGTAGTTAATGAAGTGATCCCCATTCCAGGTCTCAGTTGGCAAGAGGTTTTCTCCATAGAAACACAAACAGCCCCAAGGAAAAATTTGTGGTTAGAATGGGTGAGGTACAATGTAAAAGTCCAGAATATCTCTGTAGGATGTATTGCTTGTGCTGCTGCGAATACACACCTATACACACATGCATTGCTTTTCCCTGATGACAACACCACTGCCTGTGTCATGAATTTGTTGAAAGGTTTGAAGCCCACTGATTGCCCAGATTACGTCCCACTAATTCATAAGGAACCCAAACTAAAGGTCCCAGGAGAAGTAACTGTATTAGCTGACAATTACACCTGCTATAATTCCCACGACACCACAGGTACACCAGTAGGGATCTTCGAGACAGGTTTCTGCAAAGAGAATAGTTCTCTAGATACTGACTTGTTAATCAAACATACACAATATATGTATGACATTTATTGGTTATGTGGAGATGGTAAGCTCCGTCCTAGGTTGCCAAATGCCTGGACAGGCCAATGCACCCTTGTTAAACTAGCTATGCAGTTCAAGATTCTACCCTGGGATCCAAAGATACCTGATGAACCTACCAGGAAAAGGAGAAGCCTCGATCAGCTCCATATGAGTTATGAAGAAGATCCACTAGTATATATTGATGCTATTGGAGTGCCAAGGGGGGTGCCTGACCAATTTAAAGCCCAGAACCAGATCTATGCTGGCTTTGCTTCTATAATCCCACAGGTGCAGATTAATAAAAATGTTGAATGGATCAATTACATATATTACAGTGAACAAAGGTTTGTCAATTTCAGCCAAGATGCCTTCCAAGGTATAGTTGAAGAATTGGGCCCTAACACTAGAATGACTCCAAAATCGACTAGCCCTTGATATGATATTAGCTGAGAAAGGAGGAGTTTGTGGGATGGTGGGAGAGGAGTGTTGTACCTATATCCCTCAGAACTCTGGGGTGAATGGAAAAACCATGATAGCCCTTAAAAAGATAACTGGGTTAGCAGCAGAATTGAAAACTAATGCTGGAGTAGACACATCTTTCTTTTCCGGCTGGTTGGGTGGACTCAAGGGATTCCTTCAACAAGCTTGTATAGTACTGATTGCCCTCCTTGTAATTGGATTGATAACTCTTTGTTGTGTTATTCCCTTGTATAAAAAGGTTATTGCCAAAGCAACTCCGACTGGCACCTTCCTCAATCAAGAAGTAGACCCACCAGAGTACGATGGTACTGATCTAGGGGAGATCCCTAAGTATATTCCCCTCAAGAGAGTAGACAAAACCCCCCATTCTCAGATGATGTTAAGAGACTTAGTTTAGGGACAGCGGGAGAACTCCATGTGAGGTTAGTGAAGGGTTCAGCTGCCTGGAGGCCTCTCGCTAGGGGAGAGCTTCTGAGGTGTCTGGATGAAGAAATCCACCTCCCCTTTTCCCATCGCATGGACAGTCTCGAAGGATCTTTCATTAAGGGAAAAACTTAGTGTTTAGGGGGGATTGTCAAGGTGAAAATATATTTTCTTATATAACTTTTATACTTTTATACTGTGAAACAATAAGTTTTTCCTAATTGCTTGCTAATGCAAATGTAACTGTATTAAAGATGGCTGCCAGTGTTCACTTTCACTTAAATTCAGTGTCTAAAGAGTTAAGTTTCATTTCTCCTAAAAAAAGATAACTCAGGAATGTGAAGAAGAAGTAACCATCGGGAGACTTTTTGACGAATCAGAGAGAGACTGGACACTAGATGTATACTGCATAAACCCCGCCTAATGCACGCCTTCCCCTAACACTCAATATAGTATTGTGTATTTGTAAATAAAGCCAGTTGTTGTACTGCTCCTGACAGGTGTGGATGCGGGACATTAGCTAAGACTGAATCAGCTGCGTGTCTGAGTCATTCTTAATTGGTACCAGATGTTTTGCGCTCGCACAATGATTTGGAATGACTGGTGAATGAGGATTTATTGTCGTTTACGACCCCGACACTATCACAAATCACCCAGATAACAGTCATTCTCTGAGAGACAGGAAGATCAGAATTAAAATCCATTGAGATATGGGTCCATGGCCTCTTGGGCACCGGCAAGGGCATCAGCAACCCACTAGAACGAGAACAGGGTTTAGACAGAGAACAAGTCCCACAGGACTGTACAAAATTCCTGACGTCACGAGATAAGGCAGGCCACCAAAAGGACTGACTCACCAAATCTCTGGTACCAAAAATACTTGGATGACCAGCCAAAGCGGAGCAATGAATTTCAGACATCACTCTTTTTCTCCACTGGTCAGGAACATACAATTTTCTTATAGGGCAACGCTCAGGTTTATCCTCCTGAAATTTCTCCAGGGCGCGTCTCAAATCGGGCGAAATGGCAGAAAGAACTACCCCCTCACCTAGGATGGTAGTAGGCTCGGTCACACTAAGAGAATCAGCAAAGAAACTCCTAGAAAGGGCGTCTGCCTTAACATTCTTAGTGTCCGGAAGAAAAGAGACCACAAAATTAAAACGCGTGAGAAACAAGGCCCATCTAGCCTGTCTAGGATTCAAGCGTTTGGCCGACTCCAGATAAATCAAATTCTTGTGATCGGTGAGGACCACAACTTGATGTCTAGCTCCCTCCAACCAATGTCTCCACTCCTCAAATGCCCACTTCATGGCCAACAATTCCCAATTCCCCACATCATTGTTGCATTCAGATGTAGAGAACTTTCGAGAAAAGAAGGCACAGGGATTCATCTTAGAAGTCACAGGGTCTTTTTGGGACAAAACAGATCCTGCACCAATCTCAGAAGCATCTACCTCCACCTGAAATGGAAGTGAGACATCAGGTTGCCGTAAAACTGGAGATGAAGTAAATCTCTGCTTAAGCTCCTGAAATGCTGAGATAGCCTCAGGAGACCAATTCAGCACATCAGCGCCCTTCTTGGTCAGATCAGTCAGTGGTTTGACAATACCAGAAAAATTACCTATAAATTTACGATAGAAATTAGCAAAACCCAAAAACTTCTGGAGGGCCTTCAAAGAAGTAGGCTGAACCCAATCATAAATGGCCTGTACCTTGGCCGGGTCCATTTCAATAGTCGATGGAGATAAGATAAATCCCAAAAATGAAATCCTCTGTACACCAAAGAGGCATTTCAATCCCTTAACAAACAGGGAATTCTCCCTCAAAATCTGGAACACAGTCCGGACGTGTTCCACATGAGAATCCCAATCACTAGAAAAGATCAAAATATCATCCAGATAGATGATCAAAAACTTATCCACAAGGTCACGGAAAATATCATTCATAAAGGACTGGAAGACAGAAGGGGCATTAGTGAGCCCAAAAGGCATCACCAGGTACTCAAAATGTCCCTCCGGAGTATTAAACGATGTCTTCCATTTATCCCCGTGCTTGAGGCGAATAAGATTATACGCCCCCTGAGGTCAAGCTTAGTAAACCAGCAGGCACTCTTAATTCTGGAGAATAAATCAGACATCAGAGGTAACGGGTACTGATATTTAACCGTCATCTTGTTAAGGGAACGATAATCAATACATGGTCTTAATGAACCATCTTTCTTGGCCGCAAAAAAAAACCAGCACCTAAAGGTAACGAGGATGGTCTAATATGACCCTTCTCCAATGACTCCTTAATATAGGATCGCATAGCATCATGTTCGGGTACTGATAAGTTGAAAAGCCAACCCTTGGGAAATTTACACCCAGGCATCAACTCAATTGCACAGTCATAACTCCTATGAAGAGGCAAAGACGCAGACTTGCTCTCACTAAATACATCAGAAAAATCGGCTAGATAATCAGGAATATCATGAGACTGAGGAGAGGTGGAGAAAACAGGAGCGGCCCTAAGAACACACTGACAACCCCAACCCACCACAGACCCAGATTTCCAATCCAGAACTGGATTGTGAGTTTGCAACCAAGGAAAACTGAGAACAATAGTATCATGCAGATTATGCAGCACCAAAAATTTACAATTTTCTTGGTGGTCTGGAGCAACTCACATTGTCACCTGGGTCCAAAACTGAGGTTTATTCTCCGCCAAAGGAGTAGCTTCAATACCCCTCAAAGGAATAGGCGTCCGCAGCAGCATCATGGAAAAACCATAACGTTTAGCAAAGTCCAAATCCATCAGATTCAACGCTGCTCCTGAATCCACAAAAGCCTTCTTGGAAAACGTGGATAAGGAGCAGATCAGAGTAATTGCCAAAAGAAACTTAGGTTGTATACTGCCCACAGCAAATGTGTGTGCAAAACATTTCTCCCGTTTTGGGCAGACAGAAATAATGAGAGGCGTCTCCACAGAAAAAACACAGCTTATTATGCCTTCTAAACTCCTGACGTTGCGCCCTAGACAAAACCCCATCACATTGCATAGGTTCAGACGTTTGTTCAAAAGGTGGCAGCTCCTCCCGTGTAGTTTTACGTTCACGTAAACGCCGATCACCTTGAATGGCTAATGACATAGAATCATCCAGACCAGAGGGAACAGGAAATCCCACCATAACATCTTTTACGGTCTCTGATAAACCCTTCCGAAAGAGAGCTGTCAATGCACTATCATTCCATGTAGTAAGGACCGCCCACTTTCGGAATTTTTGACAGTATAACTCTGCAGAATCCTGACCCTGGTTTAATGCCAACAGGGTTCTTTCAGCTTGATCAACAGCATTAGGTTCATCATACAACAACCCCAAGGCTTGAAAAAATGCATCCACATTAGTCAGAATAGGATTTTCAAGTGTTAGAGAAAAAGCACAATCCTGGGGATCGCCGCGCAGCAAGGAGATGACAATTTTAACATGCTGCACAGAGCTCCCCGATGAGTTAGGCTTCAAGGCCAGAAATAATTTACAATTATTCTTAAAATTCAGAAATTTAGACCAATCCCCAGAAAACACATCAGGAGTAGGGATCTTAGGTTCAGCAGCATGTGACTGAATGAGGTAGGTGGAAATTCCCTGCACTTCAGCAGCCAGCTGCTCCACACGATTAGACAATTGCTTAATCTCCATTAGGAAAAAGAAAAAAAAATCCTCCTATGGCCCCAGAGAAAAAAGAGGAAAAAATATAAAAAGAAAAAATTCTGACACTTTTTTCTTTTTAACAACCTTTTCCTGCTTTTGAGTACCCTAGAATCTGCGGTATGGCTGGTGATTCTGTTATGAATTCGTCACCGAGAAAAAAGCAAAACAAGCTAAGTCACAGAAAACCAGAGAGGTTGGTAACTATGCAGATTGCTGATCCCTGATCTTACCACACAACTAGCAGTAGCCGTGGAGCGTGCCTACGATGCTCCTAGACGCCTCGTCACTGCCGGAGGACTAAATAAGCCTAAAGCAAGAAAAGGGAAAACTATCTGCCCCAGAGCAGACCCCAAAGGAATAGATAGCCCCCACACATGTACTGACGGTGAAACAAGATGAAGGCACAAACACAGGCAGAAAAATAGGCTGAGCAAATGATGGGGCCCAAACTAACTAGACAGGAAAGGAAAGGAAACACACTGTCTGCAACCTGCAAATAACCCTATAAAAATCATGTCCAACACTTCTGATAGCAAAATTAACCCTGAAGTCACTAGACTTCTCCCACTATATCAGCACTCTGAAATATTCTGAGACAGAGCAAAAAGAGACCGAACTAGTAAGGGACAAAAAGCCAATTGGCAAAATACTGATAAGAGTGGAAATTCAGCACATCCCCCAGCAGGGGCTGGCTGACCACACCAGAAAACTGAATAGACCATCAAAATCAAGTGTGAACATTAGCAGAAAAACTTAGCTTTAGAAGACTGGAACAGAGCTGAAAACCAAGACCTGACAAGCCAGAAGGAATCACCAGCAACTGAATATGGCGTCGGCTGTTTTAAATCCAATCTGATACTCCTGAGATCCAATCGTCATCCTCATTCTCAGGTGGCAGATCTCCACCGATCAAATCAGCCGCTCTACCTCCTGTTACCACCAGAGGGAGTCTGGAAGGAGAACTCACAACTGGTGAACCAGAGAATGAACTCACAACAGCTATGGCTGCCACAAAATTCCGCCCATTATCACTGACTACCTTGCCTGGCTCAAGATGTAGACTGCCCAGCCATGACTCAGTTTGTCAATGCAAGTAGTCGGCCAGTACCTCCGCAGTCTACTGTCGCCCAAAGACATCATTTTTAAACAGCCTGCTGTCGCTTAGCACTAGCTGTTCGATAGTGGGACACCTCGTGTGCAACACTGACAGATGTGGATGGAGTGCTCGTGCGACTGCGCTCTGTCAACGAGCTTTCGCTTCTGGAGTAGGAGGGTCGAACGCCTACAGCCAACTGTTTCCTATACCGTGGGCTGGGCAGCACTGTTCCACCGCCGCTGTCCCTCCCCTGGGGAGCATGCATGCACCACATTAACCCAGTGCGCAGTAATGGACACGTAACGGCCCTGGCCATGCCTACAGGTCCAAACATTTTTTGTGAGGTGCACCTTTCCACTCACTGACTGTTTTAGTGCATGGACAATGCGGTCTTTCACATGCCGGTGGAGGGCAGGGATGGCTTTTCGAGAAAAGAAGTGCCGACTGGGTAGGTCATAGTGTGGGACAGCATAGGCCATGAGCTCTCGGAAAGCTTCGCTTTCTACCAAACGGAAGGGCATCATCTCTAATGAGATCAGTTTGGCAATGTAGGCGTTCAAAGTCAGTGTATACGAATGAGAGGATGAGTACTTTCTTGTCCTACTCAGAGTGTCTGGTAGGGTGAGCTGGATTTGAGAGCTGCATATGGGGGAACTAGCATTGGACATGACAGACTGAGGAGGGGTTGGTGATGGTGAGGGTGTTGATGGCCTAGATTCAGTGTTTCCGCACGAAAATATTGTGATTGCCTGACTGCTTTGGCCTAGCGCTGACACCTCAACATTTCTTGATGGTGGTGTGCTTAGCGGTGGCCTTACAGTGGGGGAAGCGACGGAGCATTGCCGGCTAACTTCAGTCAGAGCAGGTGCACATGTGCTACCTGAGGTTTTGTAGTCCGTCCACGCTTGCAAGTGCATGTTGGTTAAATGTCTAAGCATGCAACTGGTATTCAAATTTCTTAGATTTTTCCCTCTGCTAAAGGTCCTTTGGCACTTCTTACAGATAACCTTTGCATCATCATTAGGATTTTGTTCAAAAAAGTGCCACACTGCACTCTTCCTACTATGGTACAAATTTTCAGGCCTTGTACACTGTGCTAATTTGACTGACTGGCCAAGCTGTCCTGCAACTCTTTTAGTTTTCTTGCCAACTTTTTTGACAGCTACGGGCCTGCCGGATAACCGCTGCAGTGATGACGATGCCTGCTGCGGCTCCTTCTCCTGTTCTGACCTATTGTCACCAGCACCCTCTTCCTCCAATGGATGCCAATCCGGGTCAACAACTGAGTCATTCATGACCTCGTCTTCAATGTCATCTGCACCTTCCTCTGTAACTTCCTCTGTGTCAGGCTCAGTAGACTGCGAGGGCAATGTAGTCATGTGGGTGAATGTACCAGCAGATTCATGGCTGTGCATCAGTGCACTCCATGTCAGATTCATCTTGAACTGGGGAATTCAGGATTTAACTTGATAACCCAGGAATGGTATGTGAAAAGAGCTCCATGGAGTAATCTGAAGTGTGTGCTGCAGCATCCTTCACTTTTGGTGTGGGTGAAGGACACAAGGAAAGGTGTTGTTCCTAACCAGAAGCCTGCCCTGACGACTCTGCACTTGCAGTTTTTGTAACTTCAGAAGAGGAGGCAATAGAGCTGGATGCTGTTTCGGCAATGTAAGCCAAAACCTGTTCCTGATGCTCCGGCTTCAAATGCGGTTTACCTACTCCCAGAAAAGGGAACCTTAAAGGCCTTCTTGTGCCAGATGATGATGCAGGCTCAACACCTCCTCCCTTAGCTGCTAATGTGCTTTTTCCAGAACCAGCCAATGCACTACCACCATCCCCACCATCAGTACCAGCTGCACCCCCCCGTCCATGTCCGCGGCCTCTTCCACCAGACTTCCTCATGTTTGGCAAAATGTACCAAAAATACCAGCAGAGAAATCTTACTGCATGAGTAGCGTACAGTTGTGTAAGGTGTATGTAAGAAGTGAAATCTCCGTATATATTTTGTGAGTCACAGATGCTAACCCAGTATGTATTTCACCGTAATCCAACAAAGACATCAACAAATTGGAGCAAGTTCAGAAAAGAGCGACCAGAATGGTGACCGGTCTGCAAACCCTGTCTTATGAGGAAAGGTTGCAGGATATGGGAATGTTTAGTTTGCAAAAGAGAAGGCTGAGAGGAGACTTAATAGCTGTCTACAAATATCTAAAGGGCTGTCACATTGTAGAAGGATCAACTTTATTCTCATTTGCACAAGGAAAGACTAGAGGCAATGGGATGAAACTGAATGGGAGGAGACACAGATTAGATATTAGAAAAAACATTTTGACAGAGTGATCAATGAGTGGAACAAGCTGCCACGAGAAGTGGTGAGTTCTCCTTCAATGGAAGTCTTCAGAGGCTGGACAGACATCTGACTGGGATGATTTAGCGAATCCTGCTTTGAGCAGGGGGTTGGACCAGATGGCCCAGGAGGTCCCTTCCAACTCTACGATTCTATGATTCTATGATTCTAAGCAGATATATGGTACTGTATCAGAGGTGTACAGATGTATACATTATTGGTGAAACTGTCAATCTCCGTAAATGTATTTATGGAGTGTCACACACACACGCTGACTCTGTGTAGATGTTACCGTAATAAGAACACCAGATATCAGATACTGTTTGGTAATCGGACAGCTCAATACGGTGTATAAAGAAATGGAAATGTCCGTATATGTATTTATGGAGTGTCACACACACACGCTGACTCTGTGTAGATGTGACCATAATAAGAACACCAGATATCAGATACTGTTTGAGAATCAGACTGCTCAATACGGTGTATAAAGAAATGGAAATGTCTGTATATGTATTTATGGAGTGTCACACACACACACGCTGACTCTGTGTTGATGTGACCGTAGTAAGAACACCAGATATCAGATACTGTTTGAGTATCGGACTGCTCAATACGGTGTATAAAGAAATGGAAATGTCCGTATATGTATTTATGGAGTGTCACACACACACACTGACTGTGTAGATGTGACCATAATAAGAACACCAGATATCAGATACTGTTTGACAATCAGACAGCTCAATACGGTGTATAGAGAAATGGAAATGTCCGTATATGTATTTATGGAGTGTCACACACACACGCTGACTCTGTGTAGATGTGACCGTAATAAGAACACCAGATATCAGATACTGTTTGATAATCAGACAGCTCAGTATGGTGTAAAGAGAAATGGAAATGTCTGTATATATATTTATGGAGTGTCACACACACATGATGACTCTGTGTAGATGTGACCGTAATAAGAACACCAGATATCCGATACTGTTTGAGAATCGGACTGCTCAATACGGTGTATAAAGAAATGGAAATGTCCATATATGTATTTATGGAGTGTCACACACACACGCTGACTCTGTGTAGATGTGTCCGCAATAAGAACACCAGATATGAGATACTGTTTGATAATCAGACAGCTCAATATGGTGTATAGAGAAATGGAAATGTCCGTATATGTATTTATGGAGTGTCACACACACACGCTGACTCTGTGTAGATGTGACCGTAATAAGAACACCAGATATCCGATACTGTTTGAGAATCGGACTGCTCAATACGGTGTATAAAGAAATGGAAATGTCTGCATATGTATTTATGGAGTGTCACACACACACGATGACTCTGTGTAGATGTGACCGTAATAAGAACACCAGATATCCGATACTGTTTGAGAATCGGACTGCTCAATACGGTATATATAGAAATGGAAATGTCCGTATATGTATTTATGGAGTGTCACACACACACGATGACTCTGTGTAGATGTGATCGTAATAAGAACACCAGATATCCGATACTGTTTGATAATCGGACACCTCTATACGGTGTATGTATGGAAAAATGTTAATCTCTGTGTATTTTTTTAAGGAGTCACACACATATAGCAAGTATTTGTCCGTGATACCAGCCGGTACACGGTTGTGTGTGAGGAGCGTACACCTCTATACGGTGTGTGAAGAAATTTACGCTCAGTATCTACTGTGCAGAAAAAAAGGAATAAAAGGATTTTTGCTTTTAAAAAAGCAGTCTGCACAGCAGTGTGCAAACAGCAATGCAGCTATCAGGGAGCCTTATAAGGCAGCCTAATCACCAACAGAGCTGCTGCACAAAAACGTGTGAAAAAATGAACGATTGGTAACTGTGCAGAGAAAAGGAATAAAAATATTTTTGCTTTTAAAAAAGCACTCTGCACAGCAGTGTGCAAACAGCAATGCAGCTAACAGGGAGCCTTATAAGGCAGCCTAGTCACCAACAGAGCTGCTGCACACAAATATATCCTCCCCTGTCACTGCACACTATACTGATGTGTTGTACAGTGACATTCGCTATCAGCACAAGCAATTTTTTTTTCGCCCTGCCTAAACACTCTCCCTATTGAGAACGAGCAGCAGCAACCGCTAAGATCGGCAGAAGTAAGATGGCGGTCGGCGGTCACGGCCTTTTATGGGTGCTGTGACGCCACACAAAGCCAGCCAATCACTTGAATGCCCTTTTCTAACATGGTGGGGGCCGCTGCCTACGTCATCGCGTTGCCCACAGTGTGCGTCATTGATGATTGGATGAGAAAAGGCGCTGGAAGCATTGTGGGTAATGCTACTTTGGCGCTCAAGTCGGCGACCTCATGGCCCAACTCACGCTATGATCGGGTTTCGATCGGCGAAACCCGACTTTGGCCAAAGTCGGCGGATTCTGAATTTAGCTGACCCGTTTCGCTCTACTCTACTTACCAGGTAAAGTTGTGCTGGGTGTGTCCTGATTGCTGAAACACAATCCTACCATCAATTGGAAAGTTAAGTCTTGGGGGAATTTTTGTTTTTACAGTTGCTTATCTAAATCACTGGCATCTATGAGATCTCTTCTTCCAGATTTTATTCAGGATTTTAAGGATGTTTTTTTCTGAGATTGAATGTGAAATTCTTTCCCTGCATAGGTCTTATGATTGTGCAATCGAATTTATCCTGGGGGCCAAATTGCCTAAATCTCGTCTGCTTAACATTTCTCTTCCTGAAAGAGATGTCTTGAAAGAGTATATTCAAGAGTCTCTCCAAGGGTCATGTAAGGCATTCCACCTTGCCTGTCGCTATGAATTTTTTCTTTGCTAAGAAATAAGATTGAGGTTTGCATCTTTGTTTGGATTTTAACCCCTTCCCAACATGCGCCGTACATATACTGCTCTGTGGGAGCTGTGTTCCCGCAAACAGCAGTATATGTATGGTGCGGCCTCACGCAGAGTGCCGTGGTGATCGCGTGCGGGTGTCAACTCTGTGTGAGAGCTGATGCCCAGCAGCAACATACCCTCTGATGCCGCTGTCAAGAGCCAGTGTGATGGAAATATATATATTTCATGTAGATCTCACTTGCATATATACTCGTATATAATCACAGCTAATATATACACTATAATCCATTGCTTTAAAATGGCTGCCACGAACCAGACAGCTCTTTGGGGCTTTCCAAGATAAAAAAAAAAGAGGAACAATACCAGATGTGCTAAAGTGATGAGTAGATGTCTCAACTGTGTCCTGGTTTCAAGAGGCAAAAAAACCTCACAAAGAGGAAAAAAAAAAATCTTCCAAAAAATTCAGTTACAAACCAGACAGGCCCAAATGCATCTGCACTAATCCAGGGTGCAGCGGACCCATGAGGTTTTCATGTTAAAGTAGGGACTGACAAGTGTAAGGAACTTTGACGCAGTTTGTCAGCTTCCATATTAAGGCCTTAATATCAACCAATACCTTACATATATTGCTATGTTTTTTGTGCACTTTTTATATTTTTTCCAGGGTGCAGTTGGGCCCAAATGGTTCTGCAAACTTGTGACCTCTGTTCACATGGGATGCATTCTAGTTGGCACTGGGCAGCCCCCCTATATGGTATTACTTAGAGGTTGTGAACTATATGCTCTGCATTCCCTGTGTGAACACTGCCACATGCGGATTATTTTTTCTGCACTGGTGTACCACACGGCCAATCCCTGATTGTAGGCTGGCTGTTCCATTTGGTACTTATGCACCTGTGCAGCTGCCATTTTACTTGGGTCCGCTGCACCCTGGATTAGTGCAGATGCATTTGGGCCTGTCTGGTTTGTAACTGGTTTCAAGAGGCGCCAGTTACACTTTACTTGCTTAACCCCTTAACGACCAGGGGTATTTTTGGATTTGCATTTTCATTTTTCCCTCCCCTTCTTTCCAGAGCCATAACTTTTTTATTTTTCCGTCTATATGGCCATGTGAGGGCTTATTTTTTGCGGGACGAGTTGTACTTTTAAATGACACCATTGGTTTTACCATGTCGTGTACTCGAAAACAGGAAAAAAAATTCCAAGTGCGGTGAAATTGCCAAAAAAGTGCAATCCCACACTTGTTTTTTGCTTGCCTTTTTTGCTAGGTTCACTAGATGCTAAATCTGACCTACTATTATGATTCTCTAGGTCATTACAAGTTCATAGACACCAAACATGTCTATGTCCTCTTTTATCTAAGTGGTGAAAAAAATTCCAAACTTTGCTTAAAAAAAAAAAAAAAAAAAATTGCGCAATTTTCTGAGACCCGTAGCATCTCCATTTTTCATGATCTGGGGTCAGGTGAGGGCTTATTTTTTCCGTGCCGGGCTGAAGTTTTTAATGATACCACATTTGTGCAGATATGTTCTTTTGATCGCCCGTTATTGCATTTTAATGCAATGCCTTGGCGACCAAAAAAATGTAATTCTGGCGTTTTGAATTTTTTCCTCGCTACGCCGTTTAGTGATAGGGTTAATGCTTTTCTTATTGATATATTGGGCGATTCTGAACGTGGCGATACCTAATATGTGTATGTGGGATTTTTTTTTACTGTTTTATTTTGATTGGGGCGAAAGGGGGGTGATTTGAACTTTAGGCTTTTTTAATTTTTTTTATTTTTAAACATTTTTTTTTTTTACTTTTGGCATGCTTAAATAGCCTCCATAGGAGGGTAGAAGCATGCGCAACCCGATCGGCTCTGCTACATATGGGCGATGAGCAGATCGCCCATATGTAGCAGATTTACTGCTGTGCTTTCAGCGCCGACCACCGGTGGCGCTGAAAGCCATATGCCTGGAACAACCATAGAGGTCTCATAGAGACCTCTGGTTGTCCAGGCAACATGACGCCGACCCCCGATCACGTGACGGGGGTCGTCGATGATGTCATTTCCGGACGGAAATGCTATTTAAATGCCCGCTGTCAGCTTTGACAGCGGGATTTAACTAGTTAATAGGCGCGGGCGGACGGCGATTCTGCTCGCGCCTATTGCGGGCACATGTCAGCTTTTCATAACAGCTGACATGTCCCGGCTCAGCGCCGGAGCCCTCATCAAAGCAGGGGAGATGTCTGATGACGGACTGTGTCCGTCATTGGACATTAAGGGGTTAAGTAGCTTAATCAGCATTTTGCCATGCATTAATCATGAAATATTCCATACATATATTTTTAGATAGCCAATAACATTGAAGCTCAACAATATGGTAATTAATTATCCACCCCCTTTTCTATACGCAATTATAAAACTATGTATGTACAATAAACCATCAGTATTGATGGAAAGTTATTCTGTAACCATGTGTTTACAGTGTCATTCTTGAGCGCTCTAAATACTCAGTCTAATTGGGAATGGCCACAGCACACACCGGGTATAGATTTATCCCAACCAATTTTCCATAACATCTGGCGCCCAACGTGTGGAGTGGACGAAATGCATGGGGACCCTACTGACTGGAGAGACGAAGGTGTCGGCTGTGGCCTTGGCTCACAGGATGGAGACTGCACAGCTCCATAAGTAAGATAAGAAAATCTTATCATCTTACCTTAATGTCCCCTGTGCCCAGTCCAGGTCTATACCTCTTGCCAGACAGGTGTGGTCTCCACAGCATTCCCAGGTAGTGTAAAAACACCACCCCCTTATCCAAACCCTGAGATATAAGCCAAGGTGTCTGCTGTGTGCCGTGTATGTGTTTCATGTCTGTGTAAATCTGGGAGATAGATGGAACAGTGACTGATTTTGCATGTGGTTGCTGGGAAACCGATAACAGGAAGTCAAATCACTTGATAAGTTATCACAGATTCCCATAGGGGCAGGTGCTCCCAGATTTCCAGGCACGGATGGTGATAACTTAGAGGGATATTGTCATGCCGCCTGTCACGCCGCTCTCACCTAGGGCCGGGACCCCGTGTCTGATGTCACCAGTTCCGGTGCCGCGAACGCTCCAGGGGTCCCATTGGGTGCGCACGTGCACTTCTCACATCTAGTCCCATGGCTGCACAATGTTGCTAGTGCGCATGCATGCTCTTCTTGGCTCTGACTGCAGCCATTCCATCTCTATGGTCCTGGAGGATCTAACCCAGAAGTACCTGTGCTCTTGCCCTATATCAGACTACCTCTTCCTATGGGAGGTGCCTGATTATTGTTGTGCTTCCTGGCTTGGTCTGTCTGGTCCTTGCAAGGCTGCGTGCTGTACTCGGGTCCCCTGCCTTGTGCTCTGTCGTGTTTCTTAGCACATGCTCCATTCCTGTACTCTGCCTTGCCTTGCTTCCTAGCACATGCTCCGTTCCTGCACTCTGTCATGCTGTGCTCCTTAGCACACGTTCTGTCTCTGCCTTGTGCTCTGCCGTGCTTCCTAGCACACTCTCCGCTCTGTGCTCTGTCGTGCTCCTTAGCACACGCTCAGCTCCTGCCCTGTGTCCTGTCATGCTTCTCAGCACACCTTCTGCCTAGCCTTACATTCAGGTGTGCTTCTCTGCACGCTCTCTGTCTAACCCTGTACTCAGGCATGCTCCTTTGTAAGCACTCTGCTTTGCCCACACCTAGGCGTGCTTGTCTGTGCGCACCATACATGCTCCTGTGTACGCACCTTGCACTATCCAGTATCTAGCGCACTCCCGTGTACATTCCTTGTATTGTCCTGTACCCTCTGTGCTTCCGTACACTAGCCCTGTACTGTCCTATACCCTGCATGCCCCTGTGTCCACGCTTTGCACACTTCTGCTTTCTGCACACTCCCTGTTGCATTCTGCAGACACACTCATTTGTGTCACCTGTGAGCGGCAAGCTGGTTCCAGCAGTCGTGGTACTTTACCCCCTTGGGCCTGCCCCTGACACTCCCTGTATAGGGGGGTCATCACTAGGTCAGCTCGTCCTGGGTGGGTTGGTGCCACGACCCAGAGGGTCCACTCCAGGATGAGCCAGACAGGACAACCAGAGCGGAGGGTGATACTCCCGGGTACCTGTGTGCCCTGTGCGATTTGCAGTTGTCAGTTACCAGAATGGCTGGTACGTGTCACAGATTGATAAAGAGGGCTTCAATTTCTCCCAGACGTCTATTCATGTTTGTTCATTTTTGTAATGTAATGTACTGTATGTACTGTCACTTTAAATTTTAGAGTTTTAACAGAAAGCATTTTTTGCACTTCCCCTTAGCTGTTAGCACACTGTAAATCACACTGTCACATCTGTTTTTGCTATTCTGAGATAATTTCCAGCTGTAGTGTAGCGTAGAAACTTTGAGGAACTGAAACTGAGCTGTATCTGTGACTGTGCTGTGTGATACTTGTTTTTAGATACGTGACTTTAGTGACTATAGATACACCAGCAGTGAAAAAGGGGAAGTAAGTGCCAGCCGTGAAAAAGAGGAAGTGAGTGCGTCCGAGCACAGACAAAGTGTAGTTAGAAGCTGTATCAACTTTTTTGAAGATTTTGGAATGAGCACAGTAGGTGAATAAGAAAATTAAGTATGTGAAGAATTTTAGACGGTTGATTTAACCCTCCGTCAGGCGCAATATAGATTCTCCTCAGTTCATGCGCAATGTGCCTGACAAGCACAGGTCAGAAAACCACCTATAGTAGCTACATATTTCAATTTCAGGACTATAGAAGTAGTCAGTGACCTTCATAGGAATGTATTAAAAGAGATTACACCAAATCAGATGCAAAAAAAAACATTTATTAACCATAAACTTATTAAAACTAAAAGTACCACTTTTCGGTAGTACCGCCAAATAGGCTCCAGTTATCTTTACTTAACTATTGCTTAAATATAAAATTATGGAAAAAAACTTAAAGGATATTGCACTTAGATGTTACTTAATTATTTTCTACTCATCTTCAGTGGTTTCAATTGCAGCAGAAGCAGCACAGGTACACTTAGAAAAGCAAGGCTGGCAGACGAAAGTTGCATGGGAAAGGCAGATTGATTCTTTACATATTTTGCAGTCATATTTAGAAAGCCTTCTGAAACCAGATACAAATGAGCAGGTAGTACAACTGCATCTTTTAGAAGGTGGTAGAGTCGGTGTTTGTTCTGGAACGTCCTTGGGACATCCTTTGCATTTTTATCTTTGCCCAAATAATAAGCTAGATCTGTGTCTGTTTCCTCTGTATCAGTGTCATCACCATCCTGCTCTGTTCCAGAATCAGTGTTACATTCTGCTACCTCATCTTCAGATGAAATGTCACTAGATTCCTCTAAATCCTCAGTTACTGCTGGTTCTTCCTCATCATCTTCTAACAAAAAACTTCATTTCTTCTAAATGAAGGGGTTTAGATGAATCATACTGTTTTCTGACCATTGCAGCAGAAAATCTGAAGCAAGAGAGAAAGAGTATGTGTTAGGGCGCAATGTGCCTTAGAAGCCACCCTCCTTTTGTCTAAGAAAACAGTACTTATGTACACTAACTTAGCATTAATCCTTCATAAAACAAGCTAAATACACAATCGTGATGAATAAAAAAAGAAAATACTAACCTTTCAATTTGTGTTGAAATCAGGCGCAATGTGCCTGAGAAGCCAAAGTGTTGATATCTGCTCACTAGAAGGTCTGCTGAGTCACTGTGATATCAGGTTTCACAGAGCCTGTAGAGTCAGGAGATAACTAGGAGGGGTGGGGATTTCTGATAAGTGGGCAAGGAGAGAGAAGTGAAACTAATTACTGTGTGCCTGTCAGATCTATTGCGCCTGACAGAGGGATTTATGCATGTGGATTTACAAGCAAGGCAGTATTCAAGTTGCAGAATGGCATGATGCATTGAAAAGGAAAGTTAGATTGATGTTAAGTTGCTGACTGAGGCAAATGCATGGTATAGAGTAGCAGCAGACTTACATCGTTTAGGAGGTACAGAATGATATGTGAACAAACCAGGAAATGATTTGTATGTGTATAAAATGGGAAAAGGTTTTAAGCCATCAGCACCTCCCCCATATGGGGACCGGAGATATTGGACATGTGCAGTCTGCTCCCAACAAAGTCCATGGTATAGAAAATTTTGCACAGGGTGTGGCGCTCCCTGCTTCTCCCAACATGGAAAAGGCACCATTGTTCTGACCATGCCATCTCAGGCTGTACAAGAGGGGGAGGAATTTTCTCCTCCTCCCCCTCCTCTCTCTCTCTTTCTCTCTTTCCTTTTCTGCTCCTTCTGCCACACCTTTCTCCTCCTTCTCTGTCACACCTCTCTCCTCTTCACTTCCTCTCTCCTCTTTCTGCCACACCTTTCCCTTCCTTCTCTCTCACTCCCTTCTCCTCCTTCCTCACTCCTCTCACATCCTCGTTCTCTGCCACACCTCTCTCCTTCTCCATAGTTTTTCACACTCCCTTCTCCTCTTCCTCCGTCACTCCCCTCTCCTACTTCCTCACACCCTTCTCCTTCTTCTTCACACCTCCCTTCTCATTTTTCTTCTTTGTTACCAGCTGGGCCAACCATTGATAGTTATGATATCGGGAGAAGGTGAAAATCTCCCTACACATAGTGGTGCAGGTAGCCCCCAGACACAGCAGAGAGCACAGCCCGGGGTGCAAGGGGGGATGCAGCAGCTGCAGCAGCTAAAAATGAGGAACCTCAGTACCGGACAGAGCTGCCAACATTTACACCATCATGGAACTATAATCCTAATCCACTGCAGCCTCAGGGAGGGGGGACATCCTCACACAAAAAAGTAACCTCTAAGTCCAAATATCACAACTACTCCTCTGATGAGTATGAAGAGGCAACATCATACATGCTGTCCAGTACTAGGAAAAGAAACCCACAGGCACCAAGAAGGCAGGGGCAGATAGAGGCACCACCCTTACACTACGTGCACTTCACCCCAAGCCAGGTGACCAGTATTCTGAATAATGTGCCAGACCCAGAGATGCATCCTATGCCATTTTACCGAAGAATGCAGCAGAACAAGCAAACATATGCAGCAAACTGGAATTATCTCTGGGTCATAATGGAAATAAAAGCAGATGATGTATTCTGGCCAATCATGAAAGAACACTTCAGACCTCCAGCAGAATTAGATGTGAACACTTGGGAGTCAGAACAAAAGCTAATTGAGCAGCTCAGAGAGTGGGCCAAATGAAGACTGGCAGGGCAAG
This sequence comes from Dendrobates tinctorius, assembly GCF_039654945.1. Classification (NCBI taxonomy): domain Eukaryota; kingdom Metazoa; phylum Chordata; class Amphibia; order Anura; family Dendrobatidae; genus Dendrobates; species Dendrobates tinctorius. The sequence continues at coordinate 817,819 of NW_027361932.1, read as the reverse complement.
CTCTCAGCTTACATGACATGAGCCAAGACAAGTCTGTGGAGAAGTTTCATGGCAGAGTAATGCAAGTTTTCCAAGACATGGGCTTCACTATTCATGAATGATCAGATACACAGGCAAATGTTGGCACAGGCCTTTGTGTATGGACTTAGAGAACCAATCAGGAAACCACTGATAGTGGCCAGACCCAAGTACAGGTCAATGTCAATGGACACCCTGCTCACAGTAGCCAAAGGGTGGCCACTCACTTGGAAGGGAAACTACCCCACAAAGATGGAAGAAATGTCAAGTGTTACAACTGTGGCAAGTTTGGAACCCATACAACCCGAGAGCTTGCCCAGAGGAACAGGTCAAGGGAGAAACATGGAAAGCAGGGAAGAGCTCCATGCATAGGACAGGGGCAAGCCACGTCCTCAAGACACCACGCTCCTAACATGCGAAACCTCACCAGTGGGACCAATACCTCAAATTACCCTGAAAGTGGATGGGGTTGTCAGATCTTTTCTTGCAGAAACTTGTGTAGCCAGAAGTGTGATGAGACACTGTGGAACTCCCCGATCCTACCTGCCTATCAGAATCCTCTATGTCTTGCGTGGGGATTGATGGTCAAGTCAGGCATTCTCAGCTTACAAAGCCTCTGAGTGTGTGGACTCAGTCAGGACACTATATTCTGTCCCAGTTCATGGTGTCAAGGACCTGTCCACTCAACCTGCTGGGAGCAGACCTACTGCAGAAGCTGAAGGTGACATTAGTGTTCCAGGAAGATGGGACTACGACACTTTCTTCACCCCTGACCTAAAAAAGAATCAGTCATGCTGGCGGCCCTACAAGAACCTCAAACAACTGATGCAGGCCTACCCAAGAATTACTGGACGTATTACCAGGAAGTCTATGGTCCAAGGGACCTCAAGATGTGGGAAAACTTCAAGTTGCTCTAGGACGGGTGTCACTCAAGCCAGATACTCCGCACCCTCATAATGCCCAGTATCCCCTGTTCATCACCCAGAGTCAAGCTGTCTCTGACCAACTGAAGGTCTACCTGAAAATAGGAATCATTATTCCCTGCACATCTCCTTGCAATACCCCACTTTTCCTGGTCAAGAAAAAGACTGAAAAAGGAGAACCAGCCAAGTTCAGAATGGTGCATAACCTGAGGGCTTTGAACGAGGCTACGTTATTTGAAACCCCACTTGTACCAAATCAGCACACTCTGCTCTTAAATGTGCCAGCCACAGCAACAGTGATCACAGTGGTCGATCTAGCCAATGCTTTCTTCAGTGTTCCCCATCACCTGGGCCACCAGTACCTGTTTGCCTTCACGCACCAGGGGGCGCAGTACACATGGATAGTGATGCCCAAGGGGGCCCAGAACAGCCCTTCACAGTTCACCAAAGCAATGTCCTCCATCCTCATCAACTGGATTGCAGAACATGCAGAAGTCACTCTTCTACAATACGTAAATGACCTTCTCCTTTGGACAGCTGACATCGCTACCTGCACAGTCCATTCCTTGTCTCTCCTACTCTACCTGGTGGAGCAGCAATGCTAGGTCTTGAAAAACAAAGTCCAGTGGTGTCAGAAGCGAGTTACATTCCTGGGACACTGTATTGCCTGTTGTGAGTTCATTTTCCCCTTCACTACTGAGGCCCGAGGAACTCCCTCTTCTGGTGAAGAAAGGTAGTGAGCCTGATTGTCAAACACCTGGGGCTGATGATGATGACTGGCTGAGTGGAGTTAATGACTGGATATAAGGCTGCCGACGCCCTTCTGGCCTGCGGGTGATTTCTCTGTGGACTTCTAGGAAACCAGTCTGATTCTTGCTCATCTAAAGCTAAGATTTCTGCTTTGCCTTTGCATTAGTGTTTTGTTTTCCTTGCTTTTCTGGATTCTGCCATTCCCTGCTGGGGTGAGCTGAATCTCCTTTTGCCTGTTGCTCTGTCTTCAGAATATTCCTGAGTACTGACATAGCTTTTTTGAAGCCTAGCGTCTTCAGGGCCTTTTTTACTGTCAGTTTGTTGGCTCTTATTTTCATAGGGTTTTTCACGGATTGCAGACAGCAGCCTTCCTGTCCTTTCCTATCTAAGCTAGCGTGGGCCCCATCTTTGCTCAGTCTATCTTTCTGTCTGTGTTTTGTTCTTTCTTCTTGCTTCACCGTCATTATATGTGGGGGGCTGCCTTTTGCTTTGGGGTCTGCTCTGGGGCAGTTTAGATTTCCCTTTCTGTCTTTAGGCTATGTAGTCCTCCGGCTGTGTTCGAGGGGCCTAGGGCATCGTAGGAGCCCCCCACGGCTACTGCTAGTTGTGTTGATAGGTTCAGGGGTCTGCAATCCGATAGCTGCCAACTTCTCTGGTTTTCTGGACTTAGGTAGCATTTCTATTTTTGCCTCCTACGGTGACTCAATCATAACAATTGCCCTTCAGACGAAAGACCTGAAAGATGACTGGAAGACCACTGTGGAGTAGATGACTCCCCCAACAACTAGAAAGATGCTGCAGGCCTTCCTTAGCCTAGTTTCGTATTGAAGAACTTGGATCCCTGATGCCTCAGTCTTAAGGCAGCCTTCAACTCGCTCAGGAAACTGAAAGACTCCATAGTCTCAGTGTCAGCACTAGGTCTATCTGAATACAAGGAGCCATTTTGTCTCTACGTGATGGAAAAAAGCCATGCCTCCGGAGTCCTGACACAGATTCATGGGGAAAGCAGAGACCTCTAGGCTTCTTTTCAGCTCACCTGGATCCAGTTGCAAGGGGACCCCCTCCAGCATGAGGGCAGTATTTGCAGCGCACGCTCTCCTGGACAAGACTGCTGACATTGTTCTTGGACATCCACTGAAGATCCTGGCTCCACACGACATCTCAGCAATCCTCCAAAACATCTCTTCACCACCTGGCATATTCGCCTCCAGTGCTATCTGCTCTTGCCTGACAATGTCACCATCTCCAGATGCTCGGTCCTCAACCTGGCCACTCTACTCCCACTCCCAAGGGGGGATGCGGACATGGACTCTTCAGAACAAAATCTGCATGATACCTTTCACAAGGATCTGGATTTGCTCCAGACTGACGACCATGATTGTTTCAGCATCATGCAACAGGAAACAGCAGGATTACCCAGTGTGGTGGATGAGCCACTGACCAACCCAGAGTTGATCCTCTATGTAGATGCCTCCAGACTTGCAGATGATGAAGGAAGATTCCACATGGGATGTGCAGTGACCAGCAATCAAGAAATCCTATCGTCCAGAAGTCTGCCAGCTAGCCTGTCAGCCCAGGAAGCAGAACTGATAGCGCTGACGAAGGCCTGCCAGATCACAAAAGACAAAGCTGCAAACATCTATACCGATTCCAGGTACTTGCATGGCATAGCACACAACTTTGGACCCATCTGGGCTGCGAAGGACTTCATCACAGCAAGCAGGACAACCGTAAAGCATCATGGAGCCATCAGAGACATGCTGGATGCACTCCATCTTCCGAAACTGGTGGCAATATTAAAAGTCAAAGCGCATGGAAAACTGAATAATTGAATAAAGTAGAGGCACGGGGCAATAACATGGCGGACATGACAGTCAAAAAAGCAACCAAAGGGAGACAATATAGAGAGGTGGGAGAGGTCATAGAGCCGGACGGCTACTTCATGACAAATGAGGACAAGAAACCTGACAAAATGACATCCTGGGATCTGTTCAAGAAGTTGCAGGACCAGACTCTGAAGGAGGAGAAGGAAAGCTGGATGCAGAAGGGAGCAACACATGAAGAAGGAAGGGTACAAGCAATAGACTCCAAACCCTGTCTACCTCCTAGTATGTACCCTATGGTGGTTCAGTGGGCACATGGGCCCACACACAGATCGAAAACACAGATGAATGATCTGATTGGTGCTTACTGCTTCGCTCCTTGGATTTCCACCCTAACAGCCAAATTTACTAGTAGCTTAGACACTCCCAATTGCACTGTTTAGTGTAAGGCACACTCCCAGAGGCCCAGAAAAGCTGTCACCATATGAAATTTTGTTTGGGTCTAGTCCCAGGTTAGAGGTATTCTTCCCTCAGCAGTTGACTATGCAATATGATAACTTGTCTGCTTATGTAATTGAACTCACCAAGAAACTTGCTAATGTCCATTCTCGAGTTTTTTCTTTCACTGCCAGATCCAGACTCGGTACCTGGTATACACTCCCTGAAGCAAGGAGACTGGGTGTTGGTGAAAAAGTTTGTAAGGAGAACACTCGATCCCAGATTTGATGGTCCTTTCCAAGTGCTGCTGACTACACCAACCTCGGTGAAATTAGAGGGAAGACCCACTTGTATCCATGCATCGCATTGCAAGAAAGCTCCCATACCAGAAGATACACCTAAGCCAGGATGATGCTGTTGATGCCCTGCCTGACCGGATAGATGACCTACCTGATGAAGAATATACACAGCTGACTACACATGCTGCTGACTAAGAGACTATGACTGCAATGCCTTGAGCCCCTGTTAGGAACAGATCTCCTGACCACCCATTTGCGAAAGTCTCTACGGAGGGGGGTGTATGCACTAGGCATGCGTCAGCTCACCGGCAGCACAAAAGAGTTCCAGCGCTTTGGGACAGGAGGTTAGGATTAGGGTAAGTGATATCTAAGGGGGGATTGTGATGGAAATATATATATTTCATGTAGATCTCACTTGCATATATACTCATATATAATCACAGCTAATATATACACTACACTTATAATCCATTGCTTTAAAATGGCTGCCACAAACCAGACAGCTCTTTGGGGCTTTCCAAGATTAAAAAAAAGAGGAAAAACACCAGATGTGCTAAAGTGATGAGTAGATGTCACAACTTTGTCTTGGTTTCAAGAGGCGACAGTTACACTTTAGTTGCTTAAGTAGCTTAATCAGCATTTTGCCATGCATTAATCATGATATATTACATACATATATTTAGATAGCCAATAGCATTGAAGCTCAACAATATGGTAATTAACTAACCACCACCTTTTCTATATGCAAATATAAAGCCATGTATATGCATTAAACCATTAATATTGATGGAATGTTATTCTGTCACCATGAGTGTACAGTGTCATTCTTGAGTGCTCTAAATACTCAGTCTAATTGGGAATGGCCGCAGCACACAAAGGGATAGATTTATCCTAACCAAATTTCCGTAACACCAGCGGCATAGAGGAGCATCATGCAGGGAAAGAGTGGTGGCCATCTGACAGCATACAGTGATGTCCCAGGATGGGACAATGTAAAAAAAAAATTAAAAAAAAGGAAAAAAATAAAAATATGTTTTTAAAAATCCCTAAATAAAGAAAAAAATTTTTAAAAAATGTTCTTATAAATACCATATATGCTCGAGTATAAGCAGAGTCGAGTATAGGCCAAGGCACCTAATTTTGCCACGGAAAACTGGGTAACCTAATTGACTCGAGTATAAGCCGGGTATGCATTGTCCTCTCATCCCTGTTCTGGTATGTGTGGCTCCACCTGCTGTATGCATGGCTCCTCCGTCCTCCCCCTGCTGTATGCATGGCTTCTCTGTCCTCCCCTTGTCCTCCCCGTCATATTCACCCCCTCCTGTCGCAATCTCTGCACTCCCCTGCTTCTCCTATGGTCTCCGACACCAGCAGCTTCTTCCTGTGTTCAGCAGTCAAGGGGTACCAGTCATTAAAGTAATGAATATGCACTCCATGCATATTCATTACTTTAATGAGCAGTACCACATGAACGCTGAACACAGGAAGAAGCTGCTGGTGCCGGAGGCCATCGGAGAAGCAGAGAAGTGCAGAGACCACGCCAGGAGGGGGTGAGTATGATGTGACAGCTGCCGGCTCCTGCCACTCCCCCGCCAACCCCCTGGGACAATGACCCGAGTATAAGCCGAAAGGGGCACTTTCAGCCTAAAAAAATGGGCTCAAAATCTCAGCTTATATTCGAGTATATAAGGTACATTGTTTATGTAAATAAAAAAAAAACAATAAAAGTACACATATTTTGTATCGCCAAGTCCATCAAACTGTTCCACTAGTTAACCCCTTCAGTGAACACCGTAAAAAGAAAAAAAAGAGGAAAGAAACAATGCTTTATCATCATACCGCCGAAAAAAGTGCAATAAAATGCAATCAAAAAGAAAGATAAAATAAATAAAAATGGTACGAAGAAAAACGTAATCTTGTCCCACAAAAATCAACCCACCTTACAGCTCGTTCAGCAGAAAAATGAAAAAGTTAGAGCTCTCAGAATAAGTGTGGTTTTTCCGCACATGGATCACATACACGTTTGCTCCCAATTCAGCCATTTGTAATGAACGTGGAAAATATTGTAGTCCATTTAAAATGGGCAAGACGCGTGGCAAGGAACGTGGAAGTGGACGTGATGGTGATGGTGCATGCAGAGGCCGAGGCCGTGGGCAAGCTGAAATTGTGCCTCAGCAAACATCGACATCTTCTTGCATGACCTTCCTGTCCAAATTCATATGGGACCGCAGAAAAGCACTATTGAAACCAGAGCAGTGTCAAAAGGTTGTTGGGTGGATAGCGGATAATGCTTCCAGTCACTTTTCCACCACCAGCACCCTGTCTTCCACACGGTCAAGTCTGAGTAGCCGTGAGTCTGGATCGCATATTCCTCACCCTGATCATCCTTCCTCTCGCCATGCCGAGTGCCCAGAGACAACTGATCCCCCACTTGGACACTCCAAAGAGCGGTTCACTTTTACATTTATAGTTTTGGGCCTCTCACCTGGTCCACTTGAAGCGGGGCAAGATGTTCACATGAAAGCAACGGTGGGAACGTGTTACAACAGGTGCTCAATGATGAGACACAATTGCCAGAAAGTCAGGAGGAGGACCAGGGTGCGAAACTGGAAGCCGAGGTTGTAGATGATACAGTTAGTGACCCAATCTGGCAGAAGGATATGCAGTTCGAGGACAGCAGCACACAGGGAGAGGGAGGCGTAGCACCCCAACAGGCAGGAAGAAGCAGCGTGGTGTCCACAGACAGAAGACAGGCAACCGTTCCTCGTAACACCAACACGACAGAAGTTGGCAGTACAACTGTTAGGTCTTCCCGAGTCTGGTTGTTTTTAAAGACTCTTCCAATAATCCCAAACAGGTAATTTGCAACACCTTTCATGCCCGCATCAGCACCGGTAGCAAAACTACCAGCCTGACCACCACCAGCATGATCAGGCACTTTGCAGCAAAGCACCTGACTATGGGCCGAACACCAGGCTCCAGGAACAGTGTCTGGGCATGAAAACACTGCTTCTTCCAATTTTGTGCATGCAAGCCAATCCCCTGTCCACATTGCAAGCGATGATGCCTCCTGCCCTGCACCTGTCGTTGCCTACACTCAAATACCACCATCATCAATCAGGTCCATGTCCTTGTTCCCAGCAGAGCCTTCAGTTGTCTATACCCCAGTCATTGGAACGCAAGCTTAAATACGCAGCCAATGCCCCACAGAACAAAGTACTAAATTCATACATTTTTCATCTCCTTGCGCTCAAAAGGAACTTGGTGCCCAGCCGCCACTATTTCTCCCAGTGTGCAGTCTCGGCATTACACAAGCACGTGTTCCACAACATGCCCTGAACAATGCTCTTACTGGGAAATTCCACCTAACCATGGGCACGTGGACAAGTGCTTGTGGGCAGGGATGCTACATCTCGCTGATGGCACACTGGCTTAACATAGTGGAAGCCAGGACCCAGAGGGATCTTGGGATGGAACACGTCCTCCCGACGCCGAGGATTGTGGGCTCTACGTCAATCAGGGTTGCCCCCAAAATCTACAGCTCCTGCACCTCCTCCTCCTCCTTTTCAGCCTCCATCTCCAAAATGACCACATCAGTCACAAGCTGGAAGCACTGCAGCACTGCCTCAGCCAAGCATCAACAGGCTGTACTGAAGCTAATATGCTTAGGTGACAAACCGCACAATGCTGAAGAGTTGTGGAGAGCTCTGAAAGAGCAGGCAGATGTGTGACTGATATCGCTGAACCTACAGCCAGGCATGGTCGTGTTTGACAATGGCCAAAACATGGTGGTGGCTCTGATGCGAGGCGAGCTCACATACATACCATGCCTGTCCCATGTGCTTAACCTCGTTGTTCAATGGTTTCTTAAAAGCTACCTGGAGCTGCTGGATCTGCTTGTCAAAGTACGCTGCCTGTGTGCCCATTATAGAATGTCAGCTCCAGCTTCCGCCACATTTGCCGTGCTTCAGCAGTGTTTGCAGATTCTGGCTCACCGACTGGTGTGTGATGTCCCCACACATTGGAACTCAACACTGCACATGTTGCAGAAGAGGGCAGTTGTTGACTACCAACATCAACAAGGCTGTCGGTGTTCAGTTCAGACTCCACACATAAGACTTCAGGACTGGACATGGATGTCAGACATATGTACCATCCTACAAAACTTTGAGGAGTCCACTAAGAAGGTAAGCGTTGATGAAGCCATAACCAGCACCACCATACCACTTCTTTGTCTTCTGAAACACTTTCTGCTCACAATCAAAGAGGTGGCAATGCAGGCTGAACATGATGAGATGGACCATGGAGGCATATAGGGTGCTTACACACAACCCAGACTCATGTCATCCCAATGTTGATTGGTTGACAATGAGGAAGAGGAGGAGGGAGAATAGGAGCTACTTTTATATAGATGGTACTACAAGCACAAATGTCATACCATCTGTTCAGCACGGATGGCCTGAGGACAGGGACAAGGAGGAGGATAGCATGATCAGTCGTCATCTTGGTGAGGACACGGAAGTCTTGCCTATTACCAGTCTGCCACGCATTGCTGACTTTATGTTGCGCTACCTTTTCCATGACCCTCGTATTGTCAAAATTTTGGCTGACGCCATTACTGGTTGGTGACACTTCTAGACCCACGCTACAAGGAGAGCTTTCAATCTCTTCTTCCAGAGGCAAATAGGTGTACAAAAATGTTGCAGTACCAGAAGGCATTTGTTGCAGAAATATTAAAAAAATTCCCATCTGAAAACGCTGGCGGCAGAGGTCACGGTTCGTTGAACAACCAAGGAGTACAGGCGAGAGAGACACAACTCTAATCCAGCAGAGGCAGGGGAACACTGGCAAAGTTCTGGGAGAGTTTTATAAGACCCTACGATCGCAGTGGCCCTGAGGCACGGGGTACTCTTACAAGGAGTGCAAAGTTTTGGAAGATGGTGAGGGAGTACCTTGCTCACCTTACCAACGTCCTACAAGATTCCTCTGTACCTTTTAATTATTGAGTCTCAAAGCTGGATACATGGCATGAACTGGCTTTCTATAGCTTGGAGGTCCTGGTCTGTCCTGCCACTAGCGTTTTGTCAGAGCGCGTCCTTAGTTCTGCTGGTGGAATTATAACTGATAAGCGCATCCGCCTGTCAACTGAAAATGCTGACAGGCTGACTCTTATAGAAATGAACGAGGGCTTGATTGGGCCAGACTTATGTACACCACCGCATGATAACAGTGAAACCTAATCTCAAATCCAGTGTCTTTTTTTGGGAGGTATATTCCCATGCACCTCTTCAAAGCCACACATGGGTTTGTATTTCCTGATTTTGGCTATTTGCTGTTATCCTCCTCCTTCTCCTCAATGTGTACCAAATCAATTATGTGTAGTGGGTTTTCCTGTGGCCATCCTGTATGTTGCTTCACAGACTTATTGGGGTGCATGTAACTTTGATGCAGGGCAGGAATTGCATTCAATGCATAAGCAAACAGTATGGGAGTACCAAATGAATAATGTGAACTTGGTTTTCCTGTGGCCATCCGGTATGTTGCTTCAAAGGCTTATTGGGGTGCATGCAACTTTGGTGCACAGCAAATTGTATGGTCCATTTTCTCCTGTTACCCTTGTAAAAGTAAATAAAATAGGTATAAAGGAAAATTTTTGTGAAAGAAAAATAAATGTTTATTTTTTCCTTCCACATTCCAAAAATTCCTGTGAAGTACCTGAAGGGTTACTAAACTTCTTGAGTGTGGTTTTGAGTACCTTGAGGGGTTCATGTCACTTTTGGGTATTTTCTGTCATATAGACCCTTCAAAGTCACTTAAAATGTGAGGTGGTCCCTAAAAAAGTGGTTTTGTAAATTTTGTTGTAAAAATGAGAAATCGCTGGTCAATTTTTAACCCTTATAAATTCCTAACAAAAAGATTATGTTCCAAAAATTGTACTAATGTAAAGTAGACATGTGGGAAATGTTATTTATTAACTACTCTGGGGGATATGACTCTCTGATTTAAGGACATAAAAACTGAAAGTTTGAAAATTGCAAGATTTTCTAACTTTTTTGCCAAATTTCTGTTTTTTTGCAGATAAACGCAAGCTATAGCAAATAAATATTATCACTAGAGTTGAGCGAAACGGGTCGAAAAATTTCAAAAGTCGCCAACTTTTGGCAAAGTCGGGTTTCATGAAACGAAACCCGACCCTAGGATGAGGTCGGCCACGAGGTCGGCGACTTACGCGCCAAAGTCACGTTTCAAAAGTTTGTTTTGCGCTCTTTTTCAGCCAATCAGGATCCACGGACACTGCGGGCAACGTGATGACATAGGCAGGGGTCACCACCATCTTTCAGAAGGGCATGCAAGTGATTGGCTGGCTTTGGTGGGCGTCACAGGGGTTATAAAAGGGCGTGCACGCCGACCGCCATCTTCTGCCGATCTTAGCATAGGGAGAGGTTGCTGCTGATTCTTTAGGGAGAGCGTTAGGCAGGGAAGAAGAAAAAAAAACTGCTTCTGCTGCTAGCGATTTTGCCTGTACAACACACCAGTCACTGTGTGTGCAGTGCAAGGGGAGGCTATATTGTGGTTGATCAGCGGTGTTGGTTGTTAGGCTGCCTTCTAAGGCTTCCTGACAGCTGCATTGCTGTTTACCCACTGCTCTGCAAACTGCTTTTTTAAAAGCAATCCCAATTTTTTTTTTTGACCTGCTGAGGTACTGAGCGTGCATTTTTTCACACCATACAGCGGTGTACGCTCCTCACACAGTACCGAGTAACGGCTATTATCACAGCCACAGTGAAGCTATCTGTGTGTCACTCTGTGAGAATAAGTCGAGGACATGTTCCGTTCTTACAGACCTGCACCTACTAGTTTTGTCTAGCTTTCAAACAGTTAAATATATTTGCTGTTTGATCACATTCAAAACTATAGAGAGACAGCGTGTGTCAGTCCGTATACTTGAAAAACACGGAGCTTGACAATTTTACATACACCGGACAGCCGTGTACGTGCACGCTCCGCTCAGTACCGTGTAACGGCTGTTATCACGGCCACAGTGAAGCTATCTGTGTGTCACTCTGTGAGAATAAGTCGAGGACATGTTCCGTTCTTACAGACCTGCACCTACTAGTTTTGTCTAGCTTTCAAACAATTAAATATATTTGCTGTTTGATCACATTCAAAACTATAGAGAGACAGCGTGTGTCAGTCCGTATACTTAAAAAACACGGAGCTTGACAATTTTACGTACAACGGACAGCCGTGTACGTGCACGCTCCTCTCAGTACCATGTAACGGCTGTTATCACGGCCACAGTGAAGCTATCTGTGTGTCACTGTGGAAGGATAAGTGGAGGACTTGTTCCGTTCTTACAGACCTACACTCTAGGGAGATTCCTATTCTGCCCAATTCTACATACACCTTGTAGTTTGTGATACACTAGCCAATTTCTGCCTGTGACATAGCGCTCTGATATTCAGTGGGCCTCACACAATCCAAAAGTGTCCAGTGTCCACTAGTGTGTGCAGAAATTCAAAATCTCTGTGATCCTGTAGTCACTTTTTTCACACCTGTGCCATCGAGCCTGTGACATAGCGCTCTGATATTCAGTGGGCCTCACACAATCCAAAAGTGTCCAGTGTCCACAAGTGTCTGCAGAAATTCAAAATCTCCCCTGTCCTATAGACACCTTGTACCTTGTTTTACATTACTATATAGTTTGTTGGATTTTGTCTACATTTCTACCAAAAATGAGGAAGGCTGGTGGAAGAGGCCGTGGAATTGGGCGGGAGTTGGCAGCTGGTAATGATGGTGTTGATGGTGGATCTGATGGTAGTGGCAAAAGCAAAATAGGACCGAATGCAGGAGGTGTTGAGCCTGCATCATCGTCTGGCTCCACAAGGCCTCGAAGGCTTAGTTTTCTAGGAGTTGGCAAACCGCTTTTAAAGCCAGAGCTTCAGGAAAAAGTTTTGTCTTACATTGCTGACTCAGCCTCCAGCTCTATCGCCTCCTCTTCTGAAGTTGTAAAAAATAAAAGCACTGAGTCGCCATTGGAGGCTCATGTTCATGAACCACACCTTTCCTTGTGTCCTTCACCCCAACCAAGATTGAAGGATGACGCAGGCCATACTACTGATTACTCCATGGAGCTGTTTTCACATACCATGCCTGGATTATCAAGTGAAATGGTGAATTACCCAGGCCAAGATGAATCTGACATGGAGTGCACTGATGCACAGCCGCTGATAGATAATTCTGCTGGTACATTCACTCAGAGCACTACATTGTCCTCGCAGTGTACAGAGCCAGATTCTGACCCTGATGAGACTCAGGTGCCCCTTCCCGCACACTATACCACCATACACGGTGACACAGAGGAAGGTGCACATGACATTGAAGAGGAGGTGATGGATGACCCAGTTGTTGACCCAGATTGGCATCCATTGGGGGAAGAGGGTGCTGCTTCCAATAGCTCAGATGAGGAGCATCCACAGCAGACATCGACATCACAACAACTGTTATCTGTCAGGCCCGGAGCACTCCAAAGACAGGTTCCAAAAATCAAAAGAGTTGCTGGACAGCTTGTCCAGACAGTCAAAAGATCACAGCGTGCTAGGCCGCAAAATGTCTGCCAAAGTAGGAAGAGTGCAGTGTGGCACTTTTTTGAACAAAATCCTCATGATCAGGCCAAGGTTATCTGTAAGAAGTGCGCAAAGACCTTTAGCCGAGGGAAAAATCTGAAAAATTTGAATACCAGTTGCATGCTTAGACATTTAACCAGCATGCACTTGCAAGCGTGGACACAACACCAAACCTCAAGTGCCACATGTGCAACTGATCACAAAGAAGGTAGTCAGCAATGCTACATTGTTTCCCCCACTGTAAGCCCACCGGTTAGCACAGCAGCAAATGTTGAGGTGTCGTTGCAAGGCCACAGCAGTCAGGGAATCCCACTGTTATATCAACGAAATACTGAATCTAGGCCATCAGAAAGAACACCAACTCCATCACCATCATCAACCCTCTCTCAGTCCGCCCTGTCCACCGCTACTTCCACCATATGCAGCTCTCAAGTCCAGCTCACCCTCCCAGACACTATGAGTAGGTCAAAAAAGTACTCAATCTCTCATCCGCGTACACTGGGTTTGAACGCCCACATTGCCAAACTAATCTCGTTTGAGATGATGCCCTATCGGTTGGTGGAATGCGCAGCTTTCCGCGAACTCATGGCCTATGCAGTACCACGCTATGACCTACCCAGTCGCCACTTCTTCTCTCGCAAAGCCATCCCAGCCCTCCACCATCATGTAAAAGACCGCATTGTCCATGCACTCAAGCAGTCAGTGATGTCATGATCTCAGTGCGGGTTTGACTCGCACACGTGGGGTTAATGTTTGGTACCAGTGCTGATGACTGGCATTTCTGGGGTTAAAGGTTGTGATCCCGATGCAGGCTTACCTGCACACCTGGGGCTATGATTGTGGCCTCTCCCTAGTTCTGGGGGAGGCTTCTTATAGCCTCAGGACGCTCCCATCCCTGTCAGTTATACTCTTGCCCTTGCCATTGTGTGGTGACCCCTGAGTGTGTTAGTGCTGTGTTCTGGTTGCTTGATTCTCTGTGTATGACTCGGTCTGTTCCCTGGATATCGCTTTGGATTCTGCCTGGTACCTCCTATGTCTGTTTGGTTTTGATCTCTGCTTGGCCCTGATTATCCGCTCTGTCTCCTCCCTGGTACTGTACTGATATCTTGTGTATGACCTTTGGCTTTGTCTGACCTCCCGTCTGTTTATCCCTCCTGTACCTCGCTGGTCTGTAATGTGCATGACTTCTGCTTTGCCATAATCTGAGTTCTCTGGCTTCTCTGACACTATTAGTTGAAGCACGCTTTGTCACCTCTGCTGTCCTGCTCCCAGGTAACTCTTAGCACTGCTTCTGTACTCAGGGCACGTGCACTGGCTCTATGAGCAAGTGTAGTGCGGTGTCTCTGACAAGTGAGTGGAAAGGTGCACCTCACAACTGATGCATGGTCCAGTCGGCATGGCCAGGGCCATTACGTGTCCATCACTGCGCACTGGGTTAATGTGGTGGATGCAGGGTCCACAGGGGACAGCGGTGGTGGGACAGTGCTGCCTAGCCCACGGTATAGGAAACAGTTGGCTGTAGGCGTTCGACCCTCCTCCTCCTCCTCCTCCTCCAGAAGCGAAAGCTCGTCCACAGAGCGCAGTCGTACGAGCACTCCATCTGCAGCTGCCACTGTTGCACACGAGGTGTCCCCCTATCGAGCAGCTAGTGGAAAGCGTCAGCAGGCTGTGTTGCAGATGATGTGTTTGGGCGACAGACACACCGCCGAGGTGCTGGCCGAGTACTTGAAGCGACAAACTGAGTCATGGCTGGGCAGTGTACATCTTGAGGCAGGCAAGGTAGTTAGTGATAACGGCCGTAATTTTGTGGCAGCCATAGCCCATTCAAAACTCAGCCACATACCTTGCTTGGCTCACACCTTGAACCTGGTGGTGCAGTGCTTCCTCAAAAATTATCCAGAATTAACAGCCCTGCTGCAGAAGGTGCGAAGACTGTGCGCGCACATCCGCCGGTCGCCTGTACACTCCGTTCGTATGCAGAAGCTGCAGCGATTGCTCCACCTTCCCAACCACCGCCTCATTATCGACATTGCAACAAGGTGGAACTCCACCCTGCACATGGTGGAGCGGCTGTGCGAGCAGAGGCAGGCTATAATGCATTTGTGGGAGGATACACGGCCAGGCACTTTGAGAGCAGACATGGAGTTGACAGGTGTGCAGTGGTCAAAGCTGAAAGACCTCTGTAAAGTCCTTCAGTGTTTTGAGGAATGCACACGGCTGGTAAGCGCAGACGACGCCATCCTAAGCGTGAGCATCCCACTTATGCGTCTGCTCATGCACACTTTGACGCACCTTAAGGAGCAGGCGTCTGCAGCCAATGTTGATGAGGAGGAAGAGGAGGAGGGAATCCTTGATGACATTCAGCCATTGTCTGCTCAGGGACCTCTCCTGGACGAGGTGGAGGAAGAAGAGGAGGAGGAGGATGATGATGGGGATGATTACTTAGGGGAGGAGGATGCATCTCGTGGGGCAAGTGAAAATGTTGGCGTGGCAAGGTCTGGTACAGGGTTTGTGCGTGACTGGAGGGATGTGGATTTGCCAGAAAGTGCTCCTCCAACCAGCACTCGCAGTGCATCATTGACACCGGGAACATTGGCCCACATGTCAGATTATGCCTTGCAGATCCTAAAAAGGGACCCCCGCATTGCCAAAATGATGAACGATGACGACTACTGGTTGGCCAGCATCCTAGATCCACGCTATAAAGGCAAATTACAAAACATCATGCCACAGGAGAACCTTGACCTAATATTGGCTAATAAACAAGCAACTCTGGTAAATCGGTTGCTTGAGGCATTCCCAGCACACAGCAGCGGTGATGGTTCTCACACGAGCCATACGGGCCGGGGGCAGCTTGGCAGAGGTGTTCATGGTGCACACAGCAGAAGTGGCGTTGGAGACAGGGGTTTCATGACAATGTTGTGGACAGATTTTTCAAGTACCGCTCACACAACTGGTAATACTGCATCGATGGAAAGTGACAGGAGACAGCAGTTGTCAACTATGGTTACAAACTACTTTTCCTCCCATATCAATGTTCTCCCACACAGGTCATTCCCCTTTGACTATTGGGCCGCTAAACTGGACACCTGGCCTGAATTGGCACAATATGCCTTACAGGAGCTCGCTTGCCCAGCTGCAAGTGTGCTATCGGAAAGAGTCTTCAGTGCAGCTGGATCAATCCTGACAGAAAAAAGGACCCGTCTGTCAACCCAAAATGTGGATGATCTAACCTTCATTAAAATGAACCATGCATGGGTTTCCAAGGATTTTGTCCCACCTTCCCCTGATGACACATAGGGTGACAGAAAAATGGCTTGCTTTGGTCCCCCCCTTCCTGGGACTTGACCTATTTCGCCTTTTGCATCAGCTGAATGTCCAACATCAACATATGCCACTTTCTAAAACTCCCTAACTGTGCTGCCCCCCTCCCCAAGGCCGGGGTCACCACCTAGCGCACGACACCGTGCAAGTGCCATTGCCCTGGACAGGTGGGTAGGCCGACTCTTGGGCGCGGGCACTGGCACAGGGTCACTCATAGTGCAATCAAGTGTCTCTGACGGTGGTGGTGCACACCAGCCGTCAGACACACCACCGTACTATGAGGGGCCCAGTGCCAGTACCGACGCCCACGAGTGGGCCCCCCTTGCTTGGGCAGGGCCCCAGCATTTGCAATCTTTACCTCTCCCTGCTCCTCCGCTGTGTAGTCTGGGCCGTCAAATCCATACTGTGCCTGACACCGTCTGAGCCTGCCTCCTGATGTATAGACATATATTTTGAATGTGTACGCTATCCATAAATGTTATCCGGGGATACGGTACCCTTTCTCACCTTTGTGCAATCACGTGCAATCTATACTGGGCCTAACACCGTCTGAGCCTGCCTCCTGATGTATAGACATATATTTTGAATGTGTACGCTATCCATACATGTTATTCGGGGATACGGTACCCTTTCTCACCTTTGTGCAATCACGTGCAATCCATACTGGGCCTAACACCGTCTGAGCCTGCCTCCTGATGTATAGACATATATTTTGAATGTGTACGCTATCCATACATGTTATCCAGGGATACGGTACCCTTTCTCACCTTTGTGCAATCACCTACAAGCCATACTGGTCCTAACACCGTCTGAGCCTGCCTCCTGATGTATAGACATATATTTTGAATGTGTACGCTATCCATACATGTTATCCGGGGATACGGTACCCTTTCTCACCTTTGTGCAATCACGTGCAATCCATACTGGGCCTAACACCGTCTGAGCCTGCCTCCTGATTTATAGACATATATTTTGAATGTGTACGCTATCCATACATGTTATCCGGGGATACGGTACCCTTTCTCACCTTTGCGCAATCACGTGCAAGCCATACTGGTCCTAACACCGTCTGAGCCTGCCTCCTGATGTATAGACATATATTTTGAATGTGTACGCTATCCATACATGTTATCCGGGGATACGGTACCCTTTCTCACCTTTGTGCAATCACGTGCAATCCATACTGGGCCTACCACCGTCTGAGCTTGCCTCCTGATGTATAGACATATATTTTGAATGTGTACGCTATCCATACATGTTATCCGGGGATACCGTACCCTTTCTCACCTTTGTGCAATCACGTGTAATCCATACTGGGTGTGAGAACGGCTGGCGAGCTGTTAAGCAAGCTACAGCACCTGTGGTTTGCACACGTAAGTTTTTCATTTTTTTCAGGAATGACGGTTAGGCCTAATTCCAGAACTGCGGTTGACCTGCACTTACTGGGAAATCATCGTTCGCGGGTAATAATTGTAATCAGTGATCCCCATCACTAACGTTGTTCAGCGGGTTATCTGCACCTGTAAGCGACAAACGCTGGCCTTTTCAGTGTAGCGCACATGCAGCCACGGACATGTAAGGGCATGACACACCAGTTATTGGCCAATCTCATGTGCCAGAGCCTCACGTGTCCCTCTAGTAAGCCGGACTCGGACCGCGGGGCATGACGGAGTCTCGTTCGTTAACGGAATTAAGCTTGCAATGTGTGCATCTGTTTTGTAGCTGGCATGGTTGAGGTTTCCCAGGTGGAGTCGAATTTAACCGTAGGCTCCACTCCTGGTGGTGCCCTTCTGGACATTCCTTTAAGGTTCAGCTTTGCAACCATACTGCCCACGTAAAACAAACACTTTGCCTTCATGAACGCTGTTTGGAGGGTCATGACTCGTGGGAATAACGCCGCCCAATCAGTTAACCTGCTAGAGAGATCCTTCGTTGCTCCCAAGCATGACATCACACTCCCTAGGAGGAAGGTAATGCCACTGTGGCGACCGTACTCCTGGGGGCGACACAAGTGCACTGATGCCCAGCCACTGCTCGATGAATCTGCTGGTACATTGACCCAGACCACTACATTCCCCTCGCACGCTACACGGCCTGAATCTGACCCTGATGAAACTCAGGTTACCCTTCCCATATACAGTTCCATCTTACACGGTGACAAAGAGGAAGCTGCAGATGAAAGTGCAGGTTCGGCCCACCCGCCATCAGACACACCACCGTACTATCAGGGGCCCTGTGCCAGAGCCGTCGCCAACAAGTGGGCCCCCCCTGCTTGCTCAGGATCACAGCACTTGCAAGGTTGAAATACTGTGCAGTGAGATGGAAGATGGGGACGACGAGGAGTCCAGACTAGTACAGGGATTCCCTAGCGAGGAGACTTATTTGATTGTTTTCAATGTTGGGACAGCAATTTTTGGGGAGCACTATACTCTGGAGAATGATAGATGGGGCCCACCATACACTGGAACATTCCAAAGGTGGACATCAGACACTGGAGCAGCATTTACAGGGCCCATTATACCCTAGAGCATTAGAAATGGGGCCCATTATGTTTGGAGCATTATTTGGGCCCATAAGACAGTGGAGCTTCATCCATGGGGACCAACATATACTGTAGCATTATGTGGAGCTCATCATATACTGTTTCAAACATTATATGGGACCAATGATTCTGTATGGAGAAATAGATGGGCCTCGTCATGAGATGTAAAAAGTGAAGTATTTTTCATTGTACTATACCGCTAGTTCTCTGCCGTATCGGAGCATGATGAGTTGTGGTATGTGTTAAAGGGGCGCTCTTTCGCCCAGGGCACATGAAAACCTGGAGCCAGCCCTACCCCCCCACAACTTTAGCCAAATAACCCCCATTTTTCAGTGCGTAACTTGTATTATGAAGTTAATTAAGGTTGACAAGCTTAAGTAAGAAGAATTGATGCTTTTGGCATTCAAATGGGCACTGTAGGTGTGTTTCCTGTTCTCCTCTCACTGCCGACTTTTATTCCCCATTGACTTACATTGGGTTTCGTGTTTCGGGATGACCCTGACTTTTCCCTATAATCGGCCGATCTTGCTCGACCCGACTTTTGGAAAAGTCGGGTTTCACGAAACGAAACTCGACCCTAAAAAACCAAAAGTCGCTCAACTCTAGTTATCACTATCATAAAGAACAATATGTCACGAGAAAAAATTCTCAGAATCAGTGGGGTCCATTGAAGAGTTATGACCTCATAAAGTGACAGCAGTCAGAATTGTAAAAATTGGCCTTTTCAGGAAGGTGAAAACAGCCTTCGGGGTAAAGGGGTTAGAGAGATTAATAAGATTACTGTATGTAATCCATACCCATCACCTCTCATTTCTGATCTGTTTAATCAACTAGCGAGGGCTAAGCAGTTTTCTAAACTGGATTTGAGTGGAAGACTGCTTTCAATACACCCGAGGATCACTTAGAAAATTTGATGATGAAATTCGGTTTAACCAATGCTCCAGCAGTGTTTCAAAACTTCATAAATTATATTTTTCTTCTTTGATGGGTACATTTGTGGTGATATACTTGCATAATATCTTGATTTACTCAGGTTCTCGTACAAAGCATCGGGAGGATGTTCGACAGGTTTTCAGATGGATCACATTAAGGTACAGGTCGTCCTTGATTGTGTGCAACTTACTAAACTTAAAGCTTTACAAAGGTTCTGATGTTTTGATAATTATTATCATAAGTACAGTAAGAACTTTTCAGTCATAGTCAAACCATTTACTGATATTACCAAGAAGGGTACTAACTTTTCCCTTTGGTTTACTGAGGCTGTTGATGATTTAGCTGCTTTCAAGACAGTCTTTTGTAAAGCTTCTGTCCTCAGTCAACCCAACGTTGAATTGCCTTTTATGGTTGAAATAGGCTCCTCTTCTGTGGGGATGGGTGTTGTTCTTTCACAGAAGAAGGAAGGATTCTTTCATCCTTTTTGCTTTTTTTTCTTAGAAATTCTCGCAAAGTCCAGCTATGATATAGGTGATCAAGAACTCTTGGCTGTTAAGAGAGCTTTCGATGAATTTAGGCATTCGATGGAGGGGGTGAGCATAGAGTAACAGTTTTTACTGATTGTAAAAATTTACTGTATGTTGATGCCGCTAAATGCTTGAATACCATACAGGCCCGGTGTGTGTGCCTTATTTTTTGCTTGGTTTGATTTCTCTTTGACATATCTCCCTGCTGCTAAGAATGTTAAGGATTAAGCTTTAATATATAGTTTTGTTTCAGAGTTCAGGAACAAAAATCCAGTCAAAATTCATAGTGACTGGGTGATGGGTGCTCTGGGGATTGATCTCAGACAGAACATTGTGGAAGCTCAGGTTGGTGCACCAGAGGGCTTGCAACCCAGCAAGCTTTATGTGCCGTCCTTGATTTGCACTGATCTTCTTAATGAGATGCATGACTCTGTGTTGGTCAGACAACTTGGTTCATCTGCTACCTGAAGAGCTGTTTCCAGATCCCTTTAGCGGCAGAGTGCTCAAAAAGATGTAGAAGGGTATGTCTATAAGTGTAGAGTTTTTGCCAGGTCTAAAGCCGCTCACTAGGCCCCAAATGGATATCTTTTGCCTAACTAGGCTGACTTGGAGGCAGACAAGTAGTATGAGGTAGAACGAGTTTTGGATTAATCAGTTAGTGTCCAGTGTTAAACACAAAGCACAGACTATTCCCAGAAGTCTGTTGCAATGTTAGGCGTTCCGGGGGAGGTCTGATGCAGAGAAAGAATTTTTCTCGATCCAAAGTTCGAATCTCCATTGTTTTCAATGGGTTTTGGGTTCTGGTTCAAGTTCAGGTACAGTTCTGGTGTCCAACCAAACTATGGACTAAAGTTTGAGTTGGGTACCAGAATCCGAACTTCCAAGTGTCTGCTCATCCCGATTCCAGATTTGTCAGATGTCGATGGCAATATCAAGTTAAATGGAGGTGTTTTTGTCCACAGGATGATTTCTGGATTGATGTGGGAGATATGCATATGGGTTACCTAGCAAGTGATTTCTGTCAGCGGTTGGTGATCTCTGTAGGTCCAGTGGCCCCTTGTAGAATTGGGGTACTGTCGGGTTTCAGGGTTCAAATCCTCGAGTCGGTATTTTGTGGTCGGCTTCCCTGTCTGCCGAGCCACAGCAAGCACACCTTTTATCTGGGTGTTTTAGTTCAGTCCGTTTAGCATAACACAGGTGTTTTAATTTGTCTGCCATATCATCTGTCAGTTGCGGCTTTATATTATTTTCCCTGCTGGCATTTCCTGCAGGTGATAGTCTCATTTGAATGTCCAGCAATTTTGTTACAGTTTAAAGCCAGTCAGTGAAATTCCAGTTAAGGTTCATCTATTTGCTGTTTCTGTTTCTTTCCTCTGCATCTACCTTCTATTTCTTTTTAGGAAGTATGTGACATATTATCTAACTGTATGTACTTTATACTTTATTTTGTAATTAGTGGTTTATTTTGCTCATTCTGGGATCTTTACCATTTTCAGCACACTTTCCCTTTTGTAGGTAATGGCTCTGCCCTCCGGTTCTTTAGGAGGAACATGAAGCACTTGACGGCCTTTCAGGCAGCATAAGTCAGAGTTACCATAATCTGACTTGTGGTTAAGACTATCTCAGCTCATGCAGGAACCACTAGGGACTGTGGATCAGGATCGCTAGTTTGTACATGACCCAACATGGTCAGTTGCAGCTTTTAGCTTTACCTATTATCCTAAGTGAGTTGCTACACTAGCATAACAATGGACTCACACAAATTGGTGAAGATAAGCACAGAGTATATTCTACATGGCTTTGTGTCATGCCGGCGCCGCTGCTGCTGCCGCCGCCGCTCCTGGGTCCTCCTCTCTGCCCCGCTCCATGTGCCGCGCTTCTCCCCCAACCTGTCATCCTGCTGCCTGGGGGATCCAGCGTGGTGTCTCCTCTCCCTCCTGCTTCCGGCCTGCTTCAGCCCTGTGCATGCGCCTTAGGTCACGGGTGCGTGCTCCTCTACCCTCTTAACCCTCTCTGCACCTTCCCAGAGGGGTTAGCACTCCAATCAGGTGCCGGCACAGGGTATATCAGGTGGCTCCTCCATAATGGAGGCACCTGATTACCGTGTGCATATTGTACGCTAATCCTGGCCCGTCCTGACTACCCGCTCCGTCTTGACAACCCACTCTGTCCTGGCTACCCGCTTCGTCCTGACTACCCGCTATATCCTGACTACCTGCTCCGTCCTGACTATCCGCTCTGTGCGGATTACCTGCCCCATTCGGTCTATCTGCCCTGTCCAGATCTCTCAGTCCCATTCAGTTTCCAGAGCCTTTGCCTCTGTCCAGGTCATCCGTCTGGGTGGCCCCCGTCTTCCCAGCCGGGCTCAGTCAATCCCCTCTTGAGCCGCCCCTCTTGGTACCAGCTGTCGCAGAACTTGACTCCTTCGGGTTTGCCCCTAACGATCCCTGTATAGGGGTCAACTCCATCTGGTCCGCTCGCTCGTGGGAGCTTCAGTGCCACGACCCAGAGGATCCACGCTCGTAGCACGTCATTCCCTAGACGTCAAACTTTGGTTTAAGTTATATTTCATATTTCCAATACTTGCATTTAGCTTAGCATATACAGTGTGCTGCTGCACTCCATGACTTGTATATAATGCAGTCATAGCAGCTTACGTCTGTTCACATTTTACTTCATTCTGGTCATTTTTTTGTGATTGTAAAAACTAGCGCACTGACCAAACACTGATAAAAATCTGATGCCACGCTCTGTTTTGTTTTTTTTTTGTTCACACACCAAGAAAGCAGTTCCTTTTTGTGGTGACTAGTGATGAACGAGTATATTCGTTACTCAGGTTTCCACGGGCATGGTCTCCGAGTATTTTGGCGTGCTCGGAGATTTAAGGGCCCTTTACACATAGCGATATCGCTAGCGATATCGCTAAAGCGTCACCGATTTTGTGATGCAGCAGCGATATCGATAGCGATATCGCTACATGTGATACTCACCTCCAACCGGCTCCCCCGCTGCTCATCGCTGGTCGCGCGAAAATAGCCTGGTCCATTTCTCATCGTCGGCTTCCTGCTGGCGCCGACGAGCGAGACATGGACGCAGGCGGAAGAAGACATCATCGCTGCGTCTGAAAGGTAAGTACGACCGCCGAGCATCGCTACGTCGCTGGTGAGATCTGCCTGTTTGGCAGCTCACTAGCGACCATTTAGCGATGCACCAGCAATTCTGACCTGGTCGTATCGTGGTCGGGATCGCTGGTGCATCGCTAAATGTAAAGGGGCCTTTAATCAGATAAATATTTTTTATAATCAACTGGTGCTTCCAAGAAAAGCATACAAAAACCAATAGAGAAATTTGGAAGCTTAATTACCATAAAAACTGGATTTTATTTAGTATATGCAACAATGCAAATCTTTTTCATAATAAAAGACTGATTTTATTAAATATAATAAATGCAACAATGCAGTTAAAAATCGGGGAAACACCAATGCAAAAATTGCTGCAAAAAAGTCCCATGATATAGATAGAAAATACATTCCTTGCATAAATGCATATATATACAAAAATGCATGCTACAAAAAAAGCGGTGATAATGCAAAAGAGTGCTCATGAGAGAAGTCTATGTCTATACCTGCTAGCAGCAACCACCCCAACGCACGTTTCACACTTGGCTTTATGCAGGGGAGAGCAACGCTCTTTTTTTGTAGCATTCATATATATTAATAGGACTTTTTGTCTCAATTATTTGTACAATTTTGGGCAACTATGGAATTATCCTTTTAACAGACTTACTAGTCTGTAAATAGTTCATTATTGCACTGACACTTTACCCTTTTTCTCATAATTGTAATGCTGACATTGCTCTATCAGTGGTTTTCTTCTCCAATATTTGCACTAGCATTATACATATTTTAGTATTAGAAATCTATGCTACAGTGACTTTGCTCTCTAGGCCATCTTTTTTGGAGTACCCTGTTTAGAGATTTTTTTGTATTTTATATTATGATCATTGTCCTTCCTTTTGGCCATTATATGTATATATATATGCATTTATGCAAGGAATGTATTTTCTATCTATACCATAGGACTTTTTTGCAGCAATTTTTGTATTGGTGCTTCCCCGCTTTTTAACTGCATTGTTGCATTTATTATATTTAATAAAATCAGTCTTTTATTATGAAAAAGATTTGCATTGTTGCATATACTAAATAAAATCCAGTTTTTATGGTAATTAAGCTTCCAAATTTCTCTATTGGTTTTTGTAAAGGGGCCTTTAGTTTGTGTCACCGCAGTTGCATGATTTGCGGCTGCTAGACAGGCTGAATACATGTGGGGGTTGCCTGTTTGTTAGACCGCAAATCATGCAGCTGAGGCGACAAAAACTAAATCTCCGAGCACTGCAAAATACTCGGAGACCACCAGAGCATGCTCGCTCATCACGAGTAACGAGTATACTCGCTCATCACTAGTGGTGACCATTTAGTACGTTCATCAACATGGATTTAATTGGAAGATGTTTTCCCTGCACCTGCCTTCCTTGGCATGCTACATTTGGTTGTGTTAGGCCTTCCTGCATTTTGTAACAAGGAGCAGAAGATTGCACAAGAAATCATACCGCTTTAGTACAAATAAAACGAAGGCAAGCAGAAAACTGTGCAGGAACGGGAGAGATTATAAGCTACTGAAATATCTTTTGCCATAAGACAAGATATGTTTCCTAGAAGATTTTTCATACTTCTTGTTATTACTCCATCACTACCTGCATTTGGAGTCATGTATATTGTGCTTCAGAGACAGACAAGGACAATTCAGTCTCATTTGCTGAAGTGATCCTGCTATTTCCCCTGTCAATATTCAAAAAATCAGTTCTTTAGTATCTTGGGTACTGGCATCCTGTAGAGGAGCGATTTCTATTCTTGAGGTGTTTGCTGTAAATCAACCAAATCCTGTTCATTTTTTATGTACAGTACATGTTTATGAGGGATATGATGAATTGATTCATTATCTCACAATTCATCTGAACAGCCGTGTTGCCTCCTTAGACCCCCACAGAGCTCCGAGCATTTTAATGCAATGCATCTGTTACATTTGTTCCAGGGAAGGAATAAATTAAAAATGTTCTTCTCTTACTGCAAAGCAATCACCATTTTTTCATCAAGTTTGGTGTGATCGCTTGGTAAGGAAAGCAGAACATTCAGTATCAAGGGAACACATTTTTAGTTGTTTCATGTTTTTCAATTCAAATGTATTTATTGCTAATACAGACAGGGTTGGATCTAGACTGAGAATTGGCATGGGCCTATCAAGTGAAAATAAATAAATGTGTGGGATGAATTATTAAAAAGTATTATTGGAATGTAGGGGTTACATCAGATCACATTGGCAGGAGACAAATTGGCATTCTTTCTTCCACTCTGCAAAGCAAAATTTATTTTCATTTATTCAAAGGGCGTACACATAGCTAAAGGAAGGATTATCCCCTTACCGACATGTGCCATACATATACTGCTCTGTGGTAGGTGCGTTCCTGCAAAGAGCAGTATATGTACGGCGCACCAATCGCGCGGCCTCACGCTGAATGCTAGCACCGATTGTGGGCATTTAACCCCTCTGATGCCACTGTCAGTAGTGACAGTGGTATAGAGAAGCATCCATTGGGACATCTCAATCGCATCAGGATGGCCAAGGGGACCTTCCGGTTCCTGCAGGGAAGGTGACTTGTGAGCGCCTGCTAGAGCAGGCATTGGCATGCCTCCTTCCCTGCCTGTCAGATCCTGATCTGATACTCTGCAGTGCAGAGTCAGATCAGCGATCGGACATTATATAGTGATGTCCCATACTGGGATAATGTAAAAAAAAACAAAAAACATTACAATGTGTAAAAGTATTTTTTTTAAAATATCCCTAAATAAAGAAAAAATAAATAAATATTTTTCCAATAAATACATTTATTTATGTAAATAAAAAAAAGTATCTCCGCGTCTGTAACGACTCGCTCTGTAAAACTAGTTAACTCCTTCAGTGAACACCGTAAAAAAAAAAAAAAGAAAAACAATGCTTTAACATCATACTGCCGAACAAAAATTCCAATAAAATGCAATCAAAAAGACGGATGTAAATAAAAATGGTAGCTCTCAGAATAAAGCGATGCAAAAATAATTACTTTTTCTACATAATAGTTTTTATTGTGTAAAAGCACCAAAAAATGGCTTAATGTCATCTTGCAATTGGAAGGTGACATTAAGCCGATTAATAATGGAGAGGTGCCAATTAGACTTATCCATTATTAACCCTAGACTATTAAATGGTTAAAAAACACACACAGACATTAATTAAAAATTATTTTATTGAAATAAAGACACCTAATTTTTGACAAGATTTATTGCTCTGGTAATCAAAAAATAAACCATCGATCTGTAACAAAAATAAAGCTAAAAAAACCCATATCCTTACCTCTCCGCTGCTCAGTCAGGTCCCCCCGCTGCAATCCATCAGAAAGGGTTAAGTGGTTTACACAGGGATCGGTGCTAATGCGACCAGCCCCATGTAAACCACTGCCAGAATGAATTATTTCATCTCTGCGCAGCCTCCCTGGCTGCCCTGAGATGAACTAATTACCGTGGGAAAGTTTCTGCATTTTTTCCCACTCTCATTAGTTCACCTCAGGTCAGCCAGGGGACTCACTGAACATCAGCGGGAGTCCCCGGCTGACCTGAGGTGAACTGATGAGCGTGGAAAAAAAGTCATAATCTTTCCCACGCTAATTAGTTCATCTCCAGGCAGCCAGTGAGGCTGCACAGAGCTGAACGAATTCATTCTGAAGTAGTTTACAGTGTGGCTGGTCGCATTAGCACCGGTCCTCATTGTAAACTATTTAACCCCTTGTGACGGATTACAGCATGGGACATGACTGAATGGTAAGGATATAAGTTGTTTTTTTATGTTTTTTTTGCAGATCATGGTTTTATTTTGGAATAGCAGAGTAATAAAAATTGGTCAAAAACTTGGTGTCTTTGTTTCATTAAAAGACTTTTTAATGAATGTCTGTGTGTGTTTTTTAACCCTTTCATAGTCTAGGGTTAATAATGGATCAGTGTCTTATTGACACCTCTCCATTATTAATCGGCTTAATGTCACCTTCCAATCGAAAGGTGATATTAACCCTTTGTTATTAACCCATTCGCCACCGCTACAGAGCAATAGAGAGGATGTTAGGCATCAGGTTCCGGGCGCTGCACAGTGGGAATCCCGAGCCTTGCCGTCGTCAGTCTACCATTCCTCTCCGGCCACAGTGGATCCTGCTCAGCAGACTCCACAATCGCGGCGTCCTGCCCATACCAGCATTGTGGGTTTGGTTACTGCTGCCACCTCTGGTCCAGTTATGGCAATGCAGCCTGGTCAGTAGCAAAAGACTCCAGAGTCTAAGTCCTTCCTTCGGTCCACTGAGCATGCTCGTGAGATGATTTCCCATTGGGGATTGGGAGTCACATGCTCAGGTCCTTCCCCAGTTCTGATTGGTCCATCAGGAGAATCAGGAAGGTCCTGGAAGGGCACGGCTATAAAAGGTTCGCATGGCCGCCCCGCCATGTGCTATGATAGACTCTGAGGCTATAGTTCTTAGTGTATGTGTGATGATGGATGAATGAGCCTGGTGACTGACGCATTATAATTCCCCCTCCTTGGATATTATGCATGAGTTAGGGTTAGGAATTAGAGTCAGCAGAGCAGCTCTGACACTGCATAGCGCCGCAGTGTTCCTCATCGTTTTCCTTTAGTGCCTTGGGCGTCGGCCAGTACGAGCCTCCTGGACCACTGTTACCACAGCGTCCGCCTAAACGCCGTGCGCCTTAGGGGCGCTTTCCAGCTCAGTTGATAGGCCGGTTAGTGGCGTCCGTCTGGGCGGACATTGCACCCGTACTAGGCGGTGGTTCACACTACCGTGACGTCAACAGGTTGCAGTTGTTCGCCAGCTGGTACGTGCTTCATGAAGCAACGGGGTTCATGCCTGCTAACACCGGGTCAGTGGTTATCCACCAGTGTCCGGCTTTCTTCTACAAACAGAGGATAAGTGCCAGAAAAGGCACATCTTATAGATGCGCCTTTTCTGTGGTGTCTGAGGGCAGATTTTTGTAGCCGGGGGGGAGGCAAAAACAATGATCCCTCTCAAGTCTATTAAAATCTGCCCTCAGTCACCTGCGTTACCTCTCTGGTTGACAAATTACCACGGGAGCCCACGCAATTTATTACAACAAATTAATCCCTTAAATTAACACCTACACCTCCCAAATTTTACACACAAACCCTCATCTAATTACTAGTGAAAGACATATAAAAAAAACACATGAAATGAAATGGTTTACTGTATGTAAACCATGTGTCCTTTCATGTCAGGCTTTGGAATGATTTTAATGAAGCCGGCAAATGTTTAAGCGGCTATTCGGCTATGAAGAACTGTATTAATTATAAATATATATGTGTCTCTATGACATGTGTTTGTGTATATATATATATATATGCATTCTATGTGTCTATATCTATTCTTTCATTTCTTTATTAAACTTGTCAGTGCGATTTTTCTGTATTGCAAAATGAATTGCCGGCGTTTGGTAAAAGACACCGGGTGCGATTTTCTCAAGTCACACTTGTGGTTCATGTGTAATCTGATTTTGTTTCTCGTACCCATAGACTTGCATTGGCGAGTCTCGGCCGAGAATTGGTGACAATCGCAGCATGCTGCGATTTTCTCAGCCCATTTTAAACGGGCGGGAAAAAATCGGATGCTGGGAGCTGCCCCATAGATTAACATTGGGACGAGTGCAATGCGGTGCTACACCAGATGACCTGACCTCCACAGTCACCAGACCTGAACCCAATTGAGATGGTTTGGAGTGAGTTGGACCACAGAGTGAAGGCAAAAGGGCCAACAAGTGCTAAGCATCTCTGGGAACTCCTTCAAGACTGTTGGAAGACCATTCCCGGTGACTACCTCTTGAAGCTCATCAAGAGAATGCCAAGACTGTCTACTTTGAAGAACCTAGAATATAAGACATACAGTATTTTCAGTTGGTTCACACTTTTTTGTTAATTATATAATTCCACATGTGTTAATTCATAGTTTTGATGCCTTCAGAGTGAATCTACAATTTTCATAGTCATGAAAATAAAGAAAACTCTTTGAATGAGAAGGTGTGTACAAACTTTTGGTCTGTACTGTATGTATATATATATATATATATATATATATACATTCTATGTGTCTATATCTATTCTTTCGTTTGGGATTAAACCTGTCATAGGGATACATTATATGTCCATTTTGCAAGCCTGCGAGAAAATTTTGGCATACAGATGCTAACATGCGCAAAATACGCGGCCACACCTTGATTACGGATGACATGTGGATCACTATTTAGGGGACATTTCGCCGTATTACGCATGGAAAGTACCTTATTTCTCGTCGGTTAGTGTGACCCCAGCCTTATTGTTCATTCTACCTCCCAAAAACCAGAATAGAAAGCGATCAAAAAATGTCATGTGCTCGAAAATGGTACCAATAAAAACGTCAGCTGGTTTCGCAAAAAACAAACCATCATATGACTCTGTCCATGGAAATATAAAAATATTATAGCTCTCAAATATGGAGATGCAAAAGCTAGTTTTCGCAATAAAAACATCTTCTAGTGTGTGACAGCAGCCAAACATAAAAACTCAATATAAATCTGGTATTGCTGTAATCGCACCGACCCAAAGAATGAAGTCACCTAATCACTTATACCACATGAGGAATAGCATAAAAAATAAATAAAACCAATTCTTCACATGCTGTTGATTTTTTCATTTTGTCTCCCAAAGATGGCAGTAATGCTCAGCGCACATTTATCCTGAGCTCTGCGATGAGTGCTTACACTGGGGTTTCCGTGTAAATCTATGAAATATGTGATTCAGACAGAAACCCCAGTAGATAATTCCCTATAATGTGGAAGATGGAGGCACTGTAGAAGCCGTCTGATTGCATAAAAGTGCCATCGCCCACAGTTTTGTGCACTTCTGAAAAAGACAGAGTCCAGAGTAATTCTGCTGCTTTATTATAGTGAGTGGATCCCTCGGGGGTTTCATCTGAATCATGTCACTCAGAGATTTAGATCGAAACCCCAAAGTTAAGTGGTCAGCGTATAGGGCCGGATTAATGTGATCCCAAACGTTATGTAAAATGTTCTCAATAAAAGCTTCAACTCAATTCACAAAAAAAGCAAGCTCTCATTCAGGTCCATCATCTGTTGACGGACGTATAGGGGGCTTCCACGTTACTGGTAGTACAAAGGCCCTAGAAAAGCTAAATGGCTCCTCACCCCCCAAAAAAAATTCAGCAAATTCTCCGCTCCAAAATTCAAATGCCCCCCCCCTTCTGAGGCCCAGTGTGCCTAAACCACATATAGCGCCCACATGATAAGCATTTCTGTGGTGATGAGAGCAGGGGTGGACACAAAAAGCAATGGGCCCCTGTGCAAGAAATCTTCAGGAGGTCTTCAGCAGACCTTCTGCTGTCATAGCAACCCATTGGTGACCCGCAATCACATCATGACATTGTGCGCTTAGAAGGATGTGCCCCTCTGCCAGCGCACGTTTAATGTGGCTGTGAGAGTTTGACAGTGACGTTTAGCAGGTTGACAATCATGGATAGTGTGGCAGATCCAGGCTGTAACATGCAGCCAGTACCTGCTGGGTGTGGAGTGAGCTGTCATCATGATCTCTCCCTATACACCTGCTTTCAACTTGCGCTGTACATGCACAGCAAATGTTGTGAAGGGGTTATTTGTATATTTGGTCAGTATGAAGCCCATGTTCAACGGACAGAAAACTGACCTAACAATAACCAGTGCACCAGGGGATATGAGTGATTCTTTACACAGACTTATGGTCTATGTGAAAGAGATCACAGCTGGACAAAGACCAGGCTGGTGCATGTTACTAGCAGACCACTGTGCACAGAATTTGAGGATATGTCACTTTCCTGAGGTCAGCGGAATCAGTGATTAGCGAACGTGCTCAGATAAGGTGTTATCCAAGCATGCTTGTGTGCAGAGTGAATTTGGCGTTCTCTAATAATATGTTCGACTCCCCACCGCTTCATGGCTCATGACTGTTTGACAGCTGCAACACATGTGGGGATTACCTAACAAACAGGCAATCCTGCACGTGTTGCGGCTGTCAAACAGCCATGAATCACGGAGCAGCAGGGACTCAAACTGTAAGGATTCCGGACTTTCCTTTGTTCATAATATAGTTTTAAAGGCTGAAGGAAGACCTTATGTCCATCTAGTTCAGCCTATTTTTAGTGCAGCTTTTTGCCTTTATCCAAGATGGAGTCTTGTATCTCGCCTTGTCATGGAACTTCCTGTCGGCTCTGATTATTTAAGTCCGGGCCGTGTGTTCCTCTTTGCCTGAGTATTTTGTTGCTGTTGGCTCCTGAGAGCCTGCCTGTCTACTGGTGGACTCCCTGCTGCTACTCGTTTCTTGATGCTCTGCCTCTCCATGTTATGCTGCTTACAGTCCTCTGTGCATCTCCCTGATGCTGTCTGTGTTTAACTACTGTCTGGACTTCTAGTGTGGCACTATTCGCCTCTGGATCTGCTGTGGCCTGTAAAGAAGCCTGACATCACCATCTCCTCTAGGCATGTGTTTGTTGGGCTGCGGTGGTGGACTTGTGTGGGACTTTCAGCTCAAAAAGGTACATATAGGGACCTTCTCCTGTTAATGCCACTCCCATATAATGCTGGTCTTCTACGTATAAGTGCCGTGTATATTTCCACCCATATGATTGCTGGACTTCTGCACTTAGTGCTCATTCATAATATAGCTGGACTTCCTTATTAAACGTGGTGTGCTTGCTCTCATACTTACTGCTGGACTCCCATGTTTAGTGCTTTGTGCACATCAGTGTCATATTACTGTTGGACCTGTTCATATTAGCGGTCGCACCCCGCTCTATAGTTACACTGGACATTTCCATATTGTGCTGTGCATTCATTACTGTTGCAGGAAGTGCTCTGTTAGTTTTGCCTTACTTGCATCATTTTATAATATGCTGTGTTTGTGTTACTATTGCAGGAAATGCTCTGTTAGTTTTGTTTCTCTTGTTAATATACTCATTTGCATCAACTTTGGTCTTTGTTTCGTATTATCCTACTCAATCAGATTCCATAGTACCCAAATAATTGTTACACAAACATAGGGCCGGCTCCAGGTTTTTGAGGGCCCCGGGTGAAAGAGTCTCAGTGGGCCCCCCGTTAACACATACCACGATTCATGCCGTGTGGCATCCGTGGTGCCAGCCAAAAATGGACTTGTCTCCGTGTGGATCACATGGACACACATGTGATCCATACAGACACACGCTCTGTGGCAAAACACATTCATGTGAAGGAGGCTATTGATTAGTAGTGTATGTATGAAAGATGAGAAAGAACAGATAGAGAAAGAACAAAGAGAGAGAGAACAGAGAGAAAGAAAGAAGGGAAAGAAAGAACAGAGAAAGACCAGAGAGAGAGAAAGAAAGAACAGAGAGAGAAAGAACAGAGCAAAAGAAAGAACAGAAAGAAAGAGTGGACAGAAAAAAATAGAGAGAGAAAGAAAGAAAAAGAGAGGGGAAAGAAGTAAAGAAAGAACAGTGAGAGAAATTAAGAGTGGACAGAAAAAAACAACAGAGAGAGAAAAAAAGAAAGAGGGGAAAGAAAGGAGAGGTAGAAAGAAAGAGGGGAAGTTACAGAGAAAGAAAGAGGGGAAAGAAAGAAAGAACAGAGAGTAAGAAAGAGGGAAAGAAGGAAAGAACAGAGTGCGAGAAAGAAAGTGGATAGAAAAAATGAACAGAGAAAGAAAGAAAAAGAGGGGAAAAAAGAACAGAGAGGGAGAGAAAGAAAGAGAAGAAAGAAATAAAGAAAGAAAAGAGAAAGAAAGAGTGAACAGAAAAAACAACAGAGAGAGAGAAAAAAGAAAGAGGGGAAAGAAAGAACAGAGTGGTAGAGAGAAAGAGGGGAAGGAACAGAGAGAGAAAGAAAGAGGTGAAAGAAAGAACAGAGAGAAAGAGGGGAAAGAAAGAACAGAGAGAGAGAAAGAAAGATGGGAAGGAAAGAAAGAACAGATAGAGAAAGAAAGAAAGAACAGAGAGAGAAAGAGAGGAAAGAAAGAACAGAGAGAAAGAAAGTGGATAGAAAAAATGAACAGAGAAAGAAAGAAAGCGGGGGAAAAAAGAACAGAGGGAGAGAAAGAAAGAGGGGAAAGAAATAAAGAAAGAAAAGAGAGAGAAAGAAAGAGTGGACAGAAAAAACAACAGAGAGAGAGAAGAAAGAAAGAGGGGAAAGAAAGAAAGAACAGAGTGGTAGAGAGAAAGAAAGAGGGGAAGGAACAGAGAGAGAAAGAAAGAGGTGAAAGAAAGAAAGAAAGAAAGAAAGAACAGAGAGAAAGAAAGAAAGAGGGGAAGAACGAACAGAGAGAGAGAGAAAGATGTTAAAGAAAGAACAGAGAGAGAAAGAAATAAAGAACAGAGAGAGAGAAAGAAAGAACAGAGATAGAGAAAGAGGAAAGAAAGAACAGAGAGAAATAAAGAGGGGAAAAAGAAAACAGAGAGAGAGAGAAAGAACAGAGAGATAGAAAGAAAAAATATTAGAGAGAAAGAACAGAGAGAGAACGGAGAGAGAGAAAGAAACAGAGAGAAATATTCTATAAAGATACCATAGCAGCCCGGCTCCCATTGTAGTGCCCACCTAAGCCTCCCGATGCAGGACATATCATGATCTGCTCACATGACCGGCATCCCCCATTCCAAGGCGATCCTGCTGTTCGCGCTGTTGGAGGAGGACACGGTGATGGATCTGAAGCATTCCCTGAAGTGCCTCCATGGTTCCATCAAAATCTCCTCCCGAAATGGCCTCATTTCCAGTCAGCTTCCAGCACGTCACATCAGGTAGAACGTCACGTGCGAGTTTTAAATTGCTCCTTGGGGCTCTGCCGTGTACTCCTATGTCCATGGGAAAAGTAAGCTCCCAGCTGGGGCAGTCTCTCTCTCAAAATCGGGACTGTCCTGCTGAATCCAGGACGCTTGGAAGGTATGAATGCTCCCCACCATACACCTCGTACACACACGGCTCTGCACACCTCATACAACATGGTTGGTCTAAAGGAAATTTTTTGTGAAAGAAAAGTAAAGTTTATTTTTTCCTTCCACATTCTATAAATTTCTGTGAAGCACCTGAAGGATTAATAAACTTCTTGAATGTGGTTTTGAGTACCTTGAGGGGTGCAGTTTTTAGAATGGTGTCATTTTGGAGTATTTTCTGTCACATAGGCCCCTCAAAGTCACTTCAAATGTGAGGTGGTCCCTAAAATAATGGTTTTGCAAATTTTGTTGGACAAATGAGAAATCGCTTGTCAACTTTTAGCCCTTATAACGTCCTAACAAAAAAATTATGCTTCCAAAATTTTCTGATGTTAAGTAGACATGGGGGAAATGTTATTTATTAACTATTTTGTGTGATATGACTCTCTGATTTAAGGGCATAAAAATTAAAAGTGTGAAAGTTGCAAAATTTTTGCCAAATTTCCATTTGTTTTGCCAAATAAACGCAAGTAATAACTAAAAAAATTATCAATACAAAATTTATCACTATCATAAAGTACAATATGTCACACGAAAACAATCTCAGAATCAATTGGATCCGTAGAAGAGTTCCAGAGTTATCACCTCATAAAGTGACAGTGGTCAGAATTGTAAAAATTGTCCTGTTCATGTAGGTGAAAACAGGCTTTGGGGCAAAGGGGTTAAAGGGACTGTCAGCACAGAATGCCTGTTTAAAACAAAGCACAGACATTCGGTGCACTAAGATTTGACCACATAAAACCCATTATCTTCCAATGTCCTTTTTTGGGACTCCTATTCTTTTGCTTCTAGCAACTAAGATTTTATAATTAGGTCCAATTTTTTGTGTTGTGTTTGTAAAATGGATGTTTTCAAAACAGGAAATCATGTCATTATCATTTTTAATTGAATATTCTTCCACCCAGAGAGCTTTCAAAGCACCTATTTTCGAGGTTTTTTCAAAATTAGGATCATAAGCTGAAATTATTATTTAAAATCACCGTTCTGTGATCACAAAGTTATTAGAACTATTGTTTATACTTGAAGGAAGGTATATAATGCAATGACATTGATGTAGATTTACCAAGGCTAGAGTTATATTCAAGTGAAATTGCCGTCCCATTTTTGGGACATTGGCAGAATGCACTATCTATTTTCGATGTTTTTTTTTACATGGAAATTTTTGTTTGATTCACTAGTTTTTATACATAACCCTAAATCATTTACAACTGATATGGCAGGCAGAGGTCTTTTAGTTTCATTTCTTCCTTCTTACCAGATAGTCTGGAAATCCCTCACCCCTCCACCCCCTTCCCCAGTACCTTTCTGACTATATATGCTTTGTGAAACCTGATATCTCAGCTGTACTGGTGACACTCAGGAGAACAGACCCTGTAACTTGCTGGCTTGTCAGACATTGTTTACGATCACATCACAGTATATAAGGTTGGTATTTATGTTTTTATTCATCACAATTGTTTATTTAGCTTGTTTTATGAATGGATAGTGAAATGTGAAATATATTTATATACATATATATATATTTAAAATAATAATATATATTTTTATCTATAGTTTTCTGAATATTACTATACTAATTTTTGCTTTTGTTGTTTCAGCAGTAAGAACATGGCATATCGATATTAAAAAGGACTTACTGTTGATGAAATACTAGGTTATCTTGAGGAAATATATGACCAAGAAGAGGAAGTTTCTGATGTTGAAGTAGTGATTGTGCACCCTGACCCTGATGAGGCAACTGATGAGGAAGATTTTCAGGAAAATGAGCTTCTTGCTCATGAATTGAATGATGTAGCAGGAACTTTGGAGATATTGCACACTTCAACAGAAATTGAAGAGGCTCCTGAGGTGGCATCAACTGAGAATTTACCATCCACCTCAGCAGGAACTTCAAGTACCAGTAGCAGAAAGCGACCAAGGAATCAAACTTCAAAACCAGTTGTGAGCACGAAAAAAAAAATGCAACAGAAATATTACCATGTGCAGCAACTCCAAAATGGAAAAAATGTCAACCAACATATGAAAGCAGTGCGGACCAGGATACGTCCGAAATAAGCAACATTTGTGACCTTTTAGAAAATAAAAATGAAGTTGAAGTATTTGAAGAGTTTTTTTCCCATGATGTTATGGATATTATTTTGACCCAAAGCATGCTATCTATGTTTTCTTAGGCATATTATTACTGTCTGGATATCATTCTCTCCCCCAAGAGGACATGTACTGGGAACAAGCTCAAGATGTGGGAGTTCCATTGGTGTACAAAGCAATGTCAAAGAACCGTTTTAGGGAAATTAAAAAATATATACACCTAAATGACAATTCTAAAATTGACAAGTCTGACAAGATGTACAAAGTTAGTTTATTCTTTGAAGTACTGGGGAAAGAATTCCTGAAATTTGGTGTATTCCACCAGGAACTTTCCTTAGATGAAATTATGGTCCGCTACTATGGCAAACACCCTACAAAAATGTACATGCAAGGTAAGCCAATAAAATTCGGGTACAAAATTTGGTGTCTGTGCAGTTCCAACGGCTACATCTACAAATTTGTGCCATACTGTGGTAAGTCTGACAAAGAGGAAGGACCGTTAGGCTTGAGAGTAATTTCACAACTTACAAATGTAATTCCTAATTCCCAGTCATTCAGTTACAAGTTATTTTTTGACAATTTCTTTACAA
This sequence comes from Dendrobates tinctorius, assembly GCF_039654945.1. Taxonomy (NCBI): domain Eukaryota; kingdom Metazoa; phylum Chordata; class Amphibia; order Anura; family Dendrobatidae; genus Dendrobates; species Dendrobates tinctorius. The sequence continues at coordinate 780,791 of NW_027361932.1, read as the reverse complement.
GTATTGATGCTTTGGTGATGCTGAAAAACAAAAACATCCAAGCTACTGGCACTATGAGAGAAAATCGCACAAAACAGTGTCCTCTTATGCCAAGCAAGGAGATTGAAAACAAAAGGAAAGAGGATTTTGTGATTACCAGTTTGATAAAGCAAATAACATTCTTGTGGTGAAATGGAAGGATAATAAGGTTGTCACGTTTGGCACTAACTTCAGCACAATAGAGCCTTTGTCAACAGCTTGTAGGTACTCTCAAAAACAGAAAAAACATGTCCAGATCTCAATGCCGCTGATGGTTCAGGAATATAATTCCCACATGGGGGGAGTTGATTTATTGGACAAACAAATCTCCCTGTACCATGTCAGAATCCGTTCCAAAAAGTGGTGGTGGCCCCTTTTCACTCAAATGATATACATTGCCGTTGTCAACACCTGGAGGGCATATCAAAAGGCAAATCCAGAAGAAAGTGTGCCACTGCTAAGTGTAAGGAGGAGGATTGCATTGGCCTATCAAAGCAAAAGCACACAATCAACCCCAAAGCGATGTGGACCTCAACGGAGTAAACTATTAGGTGATGACGTCAGATTTGATCCTGGTAATCATTTGATAGAGCCAATTGCTACACAAAGAAGGTGTGCTTTATGTAAGAAAAAAACAACCAGAATTTGCAAACGGCGTGATGTTCCCCTTAATGCTTAGTGTTTTGCTGTATTCCATTCCCCTAACTGAGTTATTTGGTGAATTTTGTAATATAATATTTTGAAAAAAGTGCATAAACATATTGTTTGCATAATAGTTTGTAAGCAAAAAATGCTAAAAAATAAAGTTGAATAAGTTCTATCTTTTCTGAGTTTTTGTTATCACTTTCTGCCAATGTCCCAAAATTGGGACGCCCTTTTCTGAAAGATCCGTACTTGTAAAAATTTGGCAAATTATGTTTCTAATTCATTAGGACCCAAATCATTAAAAATCTGTCATTTAAAAAAAAAATGAAATTTTCTAATTTGTCAAGTAATGGGTTAAATACACCTTCCCAGCCGCTTGATTTCCATCTATCTCCATGCTTCTCTGGTGCTATGAAGGCAAAGCTGTCAATCAAATAAGGTGAAGATAGAGGGAAAACAAGCAGGTGGTAAGGTGTATATAAATGATTGGCTCCACCATGAAGCACCAAGCAGCGGGACTTTGAGTCATTCTCTGCGGACAGAGTCCAATTAAACTGAACCCACCATTACAACACATTTCTTTTCGACTTATGACAAGAGACACAGTTTTTTAGCTTTTCCGCTACATCTTTTCTATCTCATGTGTTTTATACTTTTTTTTGGAATAGGGCAAACAGTACTGGGCCCTCTCTTCAAGGATGCAAAAGAATTCACATGACCTGCTTACATGGTACCCCATGTAATTACAATTATACCCCAAATTAGCCAAAGCTGCAATCATATTGTAAGTGGATGAACTGTGACTACACCAGGAGAGCACTAAGACCCTGTGGTGTTTGCCTGCTGCAGCAAAGAGCAGGTGCTGCCAGTGCCCAGGAATCTGTGTTGGGGGTGGGGCCTAGTGTTGGCTGTCTAGAGCTGTAAGGGAAGCTTCCACAAGAAGAAGAGAGACTGCCCTGAGAGACACTGTGTGTGTGGAGCAGCTTGTGAGAAGCAAAGAGAATAAACGCTGTAAGAGACTGTGTACTGCAACCCTTCATCTTGGGAGCCTGAGACCTTGCTGTGGAACAAAGACTGAGCGTTCCTGAGAGCTGTGTAACTGTGGAGTCCCTGTTGTGTTGAACTGAGAAGCAATATTGGACAGACATTTTATACAGAAACAGGCATATTGCTTCTAGGAGAATTTGTGAGGACTACAGGAGGAGAGACAGCATCTTGAGGCTACAGAACTATAAGACTCTGGCATTTGGGCTCGGTACTGGCTGACAAGACGAGGAACCTTGTGTTGCTGCAACTGATTGGCGCTGAATATTTGGGACTGGCTGCAGCCTATGCAATCTATATGCCTGAGAGGAAATTTACCTCAGGTTAAAGGTACCATAGTCATAGATACCCAGGTATCCCTAGTTGAAGCACTTAAGGACCTTTGTATTGTATTTATATATATATATATATATATATATAGTTATTGTAGGTTTGTATAGGTTGTACTCAGTGTGCTGTTCCAGGGGGTCCCTTGATATCACTACATTCGATTTACACCTGTTCTCTGAGTACCTGAATTGACCTTTCCGATAAGTAAATTTATTTCAAATCCCTATGTAATACACTCTTCAGGGAACCTTGGATTGGCATAATGATTTCAGCTCCTGTTGAGTGAGTGTACTGTATAAGTGTATTCAATCTGTTTCTTTCATATACTAAGTTCTACTTTATCTCCTGTTTGAGTAAAGATTCTTTTGGGATTTCTGCCTCAGTCTCGGTTTGTGACCCACTGGATCTTATTTAGACTTCCCGTCATTATATTTTTCTGTAGTCGGCAGGATCCAGTGTTTGTCATGGACGGAGGCAAGGAAAGAAATGACCCCGCTGCACCAGCATCTCCCTCGGGGGATGAGGGTCCCCTGGCAGCCGTGGCGACCCCGGGAGGGTATCTGCCTGTAGGAGCTTTACTTCAGCACATGCCGAAATATGATGGGCGCAACATGGCGTTGCAGGATTTGACCGTGAGGGTCCGGAGTATTCTGCGTATGTGTAATCTGGCCCCCGCGTTACGCGCTGAGCTGGCCTTAAATGCACTAGAGGGCAATACTAGGTGGATGGTGATGGTGCGCCCAGAATCAGAGAGGGATACGTTAGAGAAGATTTTGAAACTGTTAGAGGGGAGTTTGGGAGGCAGAGCTGGTGTGACCCAGCTTTGATTCCTATTCTTTAATCGCTTTAAACTTATCCGAGACAAACTGTTGTAGATGGCCCGGACTACCCCAGATTTATCTTTCTGGCAGATTTATCGAGCCACGGTGGAAAGGGAGGCAGAGTCTGCCCTGGTGCCCGAGAGGTCAGTGAACAGTGTCCTGCTGGAGGGAAGCCGGTCGTCAGTGTCAGGAGGAGAACAGCTGGTAAGCGTGGTACAAGCTCTGCTTTCCGAGTTGAAGGAGCTGAAACTGGAAGTGTCTAAACTTATAGCTGGGCCAGCATCGACCCCCACAGGGGCACCATCTGCCGAACCCCCTGGAACGGTGGCACCGCAGATGGCCAGTTCGCCCTCGCAGAATGAGTCAAGCCTCATCCACGAGGAGCTAAAAGTCTGGATGCCAGGGACACATCTCTCGCTACTGTTGGATGCCTGTAGCCCCAGAGGTTCCATCACCAGCTTTAAACTCCCAGCCGCTGCCATTAGAGGGTGAGCAGCAGCGGCCCCACCCCCACAAAGCCCTCGACGGGATGAACAAGATTTGTTTGCATGCAGTCCAGTGATAGAAGCAGAGTTTGAAGGCTGGAAGATGAGGTGCTTAGTCGACACCAGATCTGAATGTACTATAATGCCTTTAGAAGTGTATGAGAGATACTTCAGTCAACTAGTGGTTCCAGAAGATGGCCGAGTGATACGACTTACTGCCGCTAATAATGGCCAACTGTCGGTTAAGGGGATCGTGTGGATGCAGATAAAAATGTTTGGTCAAGAGCTGAGACAGAAAGGGATAGTGCTGATGGATCACCCCCCTAGAAGAGGGATGGAGGTGACGCTCGGAATGAACGTGCTGTGAGATTTTGAACAACCAGATGTATGCCAGCTAGGGACCCAGATACTGGACCTGTGCTACAAGCCACCGACCCACACAGAGAATGTTACACAGGCTAGTGCTGAGCTGTGACTTGCTGAAAAGTGCAATCCCAGGGGCCCAAGTGGGCCTGGTCTGAGTGCCATCGCGGACCCCGATCCTGCTGGCACCCAGACAAGAGGAACTCTTATTGCTGCCGGTGGGAGCTGCACAGAGATTGAATGGTCTTGAAGTGCTACTTGAGCCAGCCCAAGAGAAGTCTTCATTTGCCAAGGTACATATGGCCCAGTCTCTGGTGATTGTGAAAAATGGACTGGTGCTGGTCCGATGCATCAATTTTTTAGATGAGGCTGTTACAATTCCCGCTGGGACCATATTCTGGCTGAACTGCTTGTGCCAGTGGTGAAGGTACCTGACAAGGCAGAATTCAAACTGCGCCCAGACCAACAGTCATCCTGGACATTAGCGGTCGAGGTAGGCCAGACTGAACCCCCTACTGAAGAATGGAATGGTCATGTGATCATGGAACAGATGGGAATGGATCAGGAGTACCTGACCTCCGTGCAGTTGGAGAGAGTTTCATGGGAGCATCAAGAGACCTTTTCATGACATGGGGAGGACTTTGGATGTGCCCAGACGATTGAGCATGAGATCTCCATGGGGGATACGCCTCCCATTAGGGAAAGATATCGTCAAATCCCTCCAGCACTCTATCAAGAGGTGAAGAGCATGGTGGCCAGTATGCTGGACAATCAAGTGATCCGAGAGAGCCGGAGTCCCTGGGCAGCTCCTGTAGTCTTGGTCCAGAAGAAAGATGGGACCCTTTGATTTTGTGTGAACTATCAAAAATTGAATGCCCACATGGTCCGAGACGCATATCCTTTACCCCGTATTGAAGACTCCCTGTCGGAATTGGGTCATGCCAAGTATTTCTCGATGGTGGATTTGTCAAGTGGTCACTGGCAGGTCCCAATGGCCGAAAAAGATCAGGCCAAGACGGCGTTTGTCTTGCCAATGGGGATCTATGAGTTCAACCAGATGCCCTTTGGCCTTGCTACTGCCCCGGGAACCTTCCAATGTCTGATGGAACATTGCTTAGGTGATCTGAATTTTGATTCAGTTCTGATATATCTAGACGACATCGTGGTGTTCAGGACCTCATTTGAAGATTATCTTGAAAAGCTGCGTCAAGTTCTCTGGCGACTCAGTAGCTACGGTCTGAAAATAAAGCCAAAAAAAGTCAACTGTTCCGGAGTCAGATTGAGTATTTGGGGCACCGCGCTATCCATATTTCCTCCTTCCCAGTCCCTGCGTGGAGTGCTTTTATTGTTTAATAAAAGCCTTAACTCTTGATCTGCCTCCTGTCCGTGGCAGCATCTCGCGTTCCTGAAATTTCTACACTTGGCGTAGTTGGCAAGATGTCGCACAATGGCGTGGAGGTGGCAGATCAAACAGTTGGAGGAGCCCCAAAATCCAGCATCTCCCTGGGGGCCATGTTAAAAAACCTCCCAAAATTCACTGGGAGTAATACAATGCTCTAGAGTTGGACTGAGCGTATTTGAGGGATGATGAGGATGCATCCCATGACTCCTGACCTTGAAGCAGAGGTTGCTATGTTGGCTTTAGATGGGGAGGCAAGGGACTCTATCATGCTCCGACCTCCCCCCCCAGATGAGAGACCAGTGGGGACCAATGAGGACCAATGATTAAGCTCACGGCGGCCAACCAGTCGCCCATCTCGGTCGCAGGGATGGTCTGCATGAATATTGTGGTCTGCGGTAAAGACTTGGGATGCAAAGGGGTTGGTGCTGACAGCTGGAGAAGTACATAAGGAGCATACCGTCATGTTGGGCATGAATGTGCTGAAGGAGTTCAGAAGCCTTCTTAATGATGAGTCCCCAGAAAGATTCCTAAGACAATGGAGTACCCATATGCCTCAGAGAGGAAGATCTTTCAGCAGCTGATTAGAGCGGCCCAAGCTCAGGAGACTTCCAGCGGTGGAAAGGCTTTGGGAAAAATAATTGCCCCTACTACATACAATAGAGTCCTACCACCAAGCCAAACAGTGCTTACTCTCCCCGTTTGGGCCTGTATTCCTTTGGAAGGAGGGGAAGTTCAGAGCGAGACAGGCTATCCTGACCAGCTGCCATCAGGAATTCTTGTAGCACAAACATTGGCTACAGTGGGAGATGGGTCAGTGTTTGTGCACTGCGTAAATTTAGGAGAGAAGGATATCACTTTACTTCCCAGGAGTGAGGTGGCTCAAGTCATGTGCATTCCAGAGGAATTAGTATCGCCCCAGGCCGTACAGCTTACCGCCAAACAAGGGGATCCCTGGGTGGTTACCGTGGACACAACGTTATCACCTGACCCACGACATTTGCAGGACGGTCGCCGGATTTTCGAACAAATGAGAGCTGAGCTGACCAAACTTGTGCCTCACAAATAAAGTCCCTGTTAGGGAAATATCAAGATGTGTTTGCAGAACACGAAGATGATTTTGGATGCATCACGGCGATCACTCATGAGATACCCACTGGAAACGCTGCGCCCATCAGAGAATGTTACCACCAGATTCCCCCTCAAATGTACCAGGAGGTGAAGGGAATGCTGTCCAAGACGCTTCAGAAAGGAGTGATACGAGAAAGTCAGAGCCCATGTGTTGGTACAAAAGAAAGATGGAACATTATGCTTCTGTGTAGACCTGTATGGTGAGAGACTCGCACCCTCTGCCAAGGTTTGTGAGTCTCTTTCCACTTTGGGGAACGCTAAATACTAATCCACTTTGGACCTCACGAGTGGCTATTGGCAAGTGCCTATGTCCGAACAAGATCGAGCTAAGACAACCTTCATACTTCCCATGGAATTGTTCGAGTTTGACCGAATGCCATTTGGTCTAGCTAACGTTCCAGGCACGTTTCAGCGGCTCATGGAAAGATGCTTAGGGGATCTGAACTTCGAAGCCACCCTGATTTTTCTGGACGACATCATCACTTTTGCTCCCTCATTTGAAGTACATCTCCAGAGGCTGGAACAAATGCTGAGCCGCCTACAACAACATGGGCTAAAAGTGTAGCCTCAGCAGTGTCATCTGTTCCACACTCAAATCAAGTACCTGGGGCATGTCGTCTCTGCAGAAGGAGTGAGGCCATCTTGAGAAAAGATTGCTGCGGTGCAGGATTGGCCATCCCCGAAGACCGTAAAAGACGTGCGAGCTTTTCTAGGACTCACTGGATATTTCAGGCGTTTCATCAAGAATTTCACCCGCATCATGAATCCGCTGCTGGAGCTGTTAAACAGGGTGCTGGCAAGTGCAAAGAACCGAGTCGTGCAATGGGGTGAAAGACAGGAGGAAGCATTTCAAGCCCTGAAACTGGCCCTGATGAAGGCACCTGTGCTGGCCTATGCCGATTTCACGCAGCTGTTTATTCTGCACATAGATGGGAGTTTACACAGACTCAGGGCAGTGTTGTCCCAGATACAGAAGGGAAAAGAGCAAGTGATCGCTTATGCCAGCCGGTCTCTACATGATTCTGAGAGGAACCCACACAACTGTAGTTCTTTTAAACTGGAGCTGTTGGTGTTGGTGTGGGCCATGAAAGAGAAGTTCGCTGAGTACCTGTCCGGATCTGAAGTCCACGTGCGCACAGATATCAATCCTCTAGCCCATTTGGAGAGAGCAAATCTGGGGGAGCTGGAGCAGCGATGGGTTGCCCGAATGTCGAAGTTCCACTACAAAATCCCCTACAAGAGAGGAGCAGAGACTACCCATGCTGATGCCCTGTCTTAAGTGAACTATGGGAAGCCTGGGCACAATCGTGATGAGGATTTGGAAACTGAGAAGGTTCTGGTTTTCCGAGACCCTGCCAGGATGGTGGCAACCATGTTGGAACAAACATAGGCTTGAGATGTCGCCTATCTATTGGGACAGTCTCTGGATGAATGGATCCGAATACAGCAAGAGGATGAAGAACTGGCTCTACTCAGGCAGTGGGTGTCTTCTAAGCATTTGCCCAGTCGGCAAGAGAGAGGTGCTCTGTCCCCTGGTGTCCTATGGATGCTGCGTCACTGGGAAAATTTACAGTTGAGTGATGGACTTTTGTACCGAAAAGTCTTACTTCCACAGGAACTGGGTAGTACCTGGCAGACGGTGATTCCCGAGACTCTGTTATCCCAAGTGGCAATGGAGGCGCACGAATGAGGAGCTCATTACAGGTCAGAGAAAACCTGCCAGTGGCTACAACGACTGTTCTATCACCCTCATTTAAAATCGGCAGTGGAACAGACTTGTCAACGTTGTCGGAGCTGTGATTTGGCTAAGCCACCCGAACAGAAGGTCATTGCGACATCCTAACCGCTGGAACTACTAATGATAGACTATTTGACCATTGGCCCAGCACATCAGGGGTATGAGTACTGCTTGGTAATGATAGATCACTTCACGAAGTTTGCTGTTGTAACTCCAGCTCGAGATCCAACCGCCCAATCTGCTGTCTATGCCATTTGTAAGAACTTCATTCAGGTCTACGGGTGTCCAAAGTGCATACATTCAGATCAGGGAGCTTGTAAAATTAATGGAAGAACAGCTTATACCAGGTCTGGAAGTTTCTGATGACACCCTATCATCCACAAGGAAATGGAGCTTGTAAGCAATTTAATCGTACCCTTATACAGATGTTGAGAACGTAAGAAGAGAACAGGAAGGCCCAATGGCCTGAAAATGTGGCCAAGCTGGTGTGGGTCTATAACAACAGAAAACACAATACCACCAGTTACACTCCCTATTCTCTTCTGTTTGGTCATACAGGAAAAGGGATCACTGAACTTGAGCTGGAGCCCAAGGAGGACTACCCACAGACGGGGGTGTCTTCCTGGGTTTGTGAGCATAGACATCGGTTGCAGACCTTACATTGTCTGGTACAGACTAAGTTTCAGGAGCTGGAACATCCCAGAATTGCTCCTCTGTGAGGGACAGCTCTGCATGCCGGAGATCGTGTTCTGGTACGAGACAAGCACCCTCGAGACCAATTGGAGTTACGGTGGGAGAAGAGTTGATGCTAGGGGACCAGCTTATGAGATCCAGCCTGAGGGGACAGAAGGTGTCCCCACTTGCATTGTTCACCAGAACATGTTACTACCCTGTTTGTCAAGAGATTCCAACCCAAGAAAAGAGTTTTCGGACATTGCAAAGGAAGTTCCAGCGGTCCCTGTAACAGAAGAAGAGGAGGAATCTGACATCGCCAGTCTGGCCAGAAGGAACGTGTCTACCAGTCCCAGAGGACAACCTGATGCAGTCGAGCCAATGCAATCTACTACTCCTTCTGCTTTACGGTGCTCCGAACGATCCACCGCAAGCGTACCCCCTATGCGCTACAATCAAGATCAGTTTGTCTGGCAACAGATAGTCCAAGATTTGGAAGAATACTGGCGTGAGAGAGAAGCTCTCGCCCGTGGAATGGCAAGCTAAAAGAGAGGGGGAATGTAAGGAGGGGTACTAGAGCAGGAGTCCCTTTTACACACCAGTTCTGGAACTGCTGGGGCTGTCCCCCATGTTGCAGGGGGGGAAGATGTAAAGTGCTGGATGAACCAGGTCATTTGACTGGGGTAGACAAGGGGGGACTATATAGCACTGAGCGAGGGAAAAGTGTCATAGCTTGCACGGGAAAGCTGAGTAGCAGTACAGGCGCTGTGACCACTGTGAAGGCAGAGCATCTCATTGGCGCAAGCCGCCCATACAGACCCCCTGCAGAGAGATCCATCGCTGGTAGGCGACCATTTGACAGGTTCCCACCACCCTCCTCGCCAGGAGGTGACTCAGGGCTGACGCCACAGATTGTGCCGTTAATAGAATGCCGTGAGGGACTCCCAGCTAGGCCAGGACCTATTGAACAAGGACTTGCACACACCGCGGAGCGAGAGCTCATTCTGGCAGTACCTCACGTTGGACTCAGTATCGTGCCAGACACCGTTATGTACGAGAAATCTACCCGCTTCTCAAAGACTGCGTCGAGACATCATGTGCCGCTGTTGTCGGTGACACTGTTGGATCTCCACCTGTCGCAGACGACACGCAACGCTGCTGTCAAGTACCTGACAAAGATCCATTTTGGATCAAAACATTGTATTTATCAAGGTGGAATAAAGTTTATTTTTTTACCACTACACCCGGATGGAGCGCTGTTCATCTTTTGCTGATCAATCTGATGTGTCACCTCTTTTCATATTGAACTATCATTCGCCACTACCCATCTTTCCTCCTTCCCAGTTCTGCCCCATTCCTACTATCCCTCTGCAGCCCCTCACTCCCTGCATGGAGTGCAGTTATTGTTTAATAAAAACCTTAACTCTTGATCGGCCTCCTGTCCGTGGCGGCATTCAGAGTTCCTGAAATTTTTATACCGGGATAAAAACTATCTCTGAGTGGTCATAACCATGGATATCTAAGCTACTGCAATGCCCTGCAATGGGGTAAGCGACAAAGCAAATCAGAAGAACTATACTACATTTCAAATTGGATGTAATTGCTAATATTATTATTATTACACCTACTACATATTGGGATAGGATCTTGGAGATTGGAATATCCCTTTAAGGCTCGTTTTACCCATTCTTGTTCATTAGCTTTAAATTGCTCTTCGTTAGTTAATATCACATAGCAAACAGTATTTCAGCATCCTATCCAGTGAAAAACATGAACCTGAACAACATATCAGAAGTAGAGTTGGTGTGAATCAATACACATGTCCCAGTCCATCGGCCACGACATTGATCTGTTCAAATTGGATAGGAGCAGGCAACCCATCTCTTAAAGGACAGCATCTCCTTTTGATTAACCCTCCATGGTGTGACATCGCTGTAGCGTGATGCAAATGGGGCTAATCAAAAGAAGAGACGTGGATGCCAGTAGGTAAGAGGCTGTTCTTCCACTCCTGATCAGCAGTCATTGACAACTGTCATGACTCATAGACTTGCGTACAGTTGTGGCCAAAAGTATTGACACCCCTGCAATTCTGTCAGATAATACTCAGTTTCTTCCTGAAAATGATTGCAAACAAATTCTTTGGTATTATTATCTTCATTTAATTTGTCTTAAATGAAAAAAACACAAAAGAGAATGAAGCAAAAAGCAAAACATTGATCATTTCACACAAAACTCCAAAAATGGGCCAGACAAAAGTATTGGCACCCTCAGCCTAATACTTGGTTGCACAACCTTTAGCCAAAATAACGGCGACCAACCGCTTCCAGTAACCATCAATGAGTTTCTTACAATGCTCTGCTGGAATTTTAGACCATTCTTCTTTGGCAAACTGTCCAGGTCCCTGATATTTGAAGGGTGCCTTCTCCAAACTGCCATTTTTAGATCTCTCCACAGGTGTTCTATGGGATTCAGGTCTGGACTCATTGCTGGCCACCTTAGAAGTCTCCAGTGCTTTCTCTCAAACCATTTTCTAGTGCTTTTTGAAGTGTGTTTTGGGTCATTGTCCTGCTGGAAGACCCATGACCTCTGAGAGAGACCCAGCTTTCTCACACTGGGCCCTACATTATGCTGCAAAATTTGTTGGTAGTCTTCTGACTTCATAATGCCATGCACTGCAATGTCAAGCAGTGCAGTGCCAGAGGCAGCAAAGCAACCCCAAAACATCAGGGAACCTCTGCCATATTGGACTGTAGGGACCGTGTTCTTTTCTTTGACTGCCTCTTTTTTTTTCCTGTAAACTCTATGTTGATGCCTTTGCCCAAAAAGCTCTACTTTTGTCTCATCTGACCAGAGAACATTCTTCCAAAACATTTTAGGCTTTTTCAGGTAAGTTTTGGCAAACTCCAGCCTGACTCTTTTATGTCTCGGGGTAAGAAGTGGGGTCTTCCTGGGTCTCCTACCATACAGTCCCTTTTCATTCAGACACCGATGGATAGTATGGATTGAGACTGTTGTACCCTCGGACTGCAGGGCAGCTTGAACTTGCTTGGATGTTAGTCGAGTTTCTTTATCCAACATCCGCGCAATCTTGCCTTGAAATCTCTTGTCAATTTTTCTTTTCCGTCTAAATCTAGGGAGGTTAGCCACAGTGCCATGGGCTTTAAACTTCTTGATGACACTGTGCATGGTAGACACAGGAACATTCAGGTCTTTGGAGATGGACTTGTAGCCATGAGATTGCTCATGCTTCCTCACAATTTGGTTTCTCAAGTCCTTAGACAGTTCCTTGGTTCTTTCTTTTCTCCATGCTCAATGTGGTACACACAAGGACACAGGACAGAAGTTGAGTCAACTTTAATCCATGTCAACTGGCTGCAAGTGTGATTTAGTTATTGCCAACACCTGTTTAGGTGCCACAGGTAAGTTACAGGTGCTGTTAATTGCACAAATTAGAGAAGCATCACATGATTTTTCGAACAGTGCCAATACTTTTGTCCACCCTCTTTTTTATGTTTGGTGTGGAATTATATCCAATTTGGCTTTAGGACAATTCTTTTTGTGTTTTTTCATTTAAGACAAATTAAATGAAGATAATAATAACAAAGAATTTGTGTTTGCAATCATTTTCAGGAAGAAATTGAGTATTATCTGACAGAATTGTGGGGGTGTCAATACTTTTGGCCACAACTGTATATGTACAAATATATTCACGCCAACTCTAAAAGTCAAGGCAATCTGTACGTATCAATTATATCAACCATGTCTCTAAAATAGGAAAGCATTGAGATAGCACATTATTGTACTGTATCACAAGGAGTTGTGAAACATACAATGCTCAGCTTTTCTATATTGACAAACTTGGCCCTGCATTATTTAATTTGTTACCAAGAAAGCCTTTGGCTGCAGTTTTATTTATTCACATCTATTGTTTATCTGGATCTTAAGGGGTTATTCCCAACATTTGAAGTTATAACCAATCTTAAGCATAGAGTATAACTTACTGATTACTGGAGGTCCAACAGTTGGGGACCCCCAGGGGTTCTAAGAACGATGATCTATGAAACTTCTGGAGAAAGCCATACATACATTGATATATCTGGCAGTTCCATAAACAGTAAAAAAAAGTGGAGGTCAACCAGGCACACTTACTCTCCAAGCTAATGAGCCCAGTTCTCTTGATCATAGCGGGTCCCAGTGATTGGATCCCCCAGCAATCAGTAAGCTATCCCCAATTCTGTCGATAGGGGATAAGTCCATATTACGGAAATAGCCTTCTAGTGTTTATCTGCTCAAATCCTACAGATACTACTGCCAAACCAGTCTTTTTACTGGCTACTCTTCATCAGCCTTTATTCTGACATGTCTTCATAACTTTGGATTGCTTGCAGAGAAAACAAATACTGTATACAATAATAATAAAAATAAGATTATACAGGCAGTATTATGAAGAAAAAAAACTACTATATGCATTCTGGGATGGCAAAGTAATGTGGATCATTTTGTTTATGGGTTGATTTGAATATTGTATGAGGGTGTATGTAGGTTTCTGGCACCCTTGCAGTGCTCTCCAAAATCTAATAAATCACATTCAGCTTATGTACAGATGTGCTATGTGGCTATCAGACTTCATTGCTCACATAGGGATGCGAAATACAAGTTCACCTGTCGAGTCTAAAAAATTTATACTGGCAGCAAAAGTTCTGAAGGTCAATGCAAGATGTAAAATATTGAGAGCAGCCAGACAGGGACATCAAGTTCTTGCCTTCTGCATTACATCTACTGAATGTCAAGTGTTATGCATTGTGGCATTGGTCTGTATTAATTACTGGCCAGTAACACATAGTCCATGAGCTGTGTACATTTATAAGCCAATGTGTTTTCTAGTTTCCGGTAACTAACAGACGTTCAGAAGATTTTAGGAAGAATTGCCGGCTGAAAAGTCATTTTGAATGTTACAGGTTTGCTGCGTATCCTGGCTATATTTCTTTTGTAATATATTTTACTTTGTCCTTCCTCTTAATTAGTGAATTTAATTTTTCATGTCAATTTTTAAATCTAATTCATTTTCTGATATCATGCATAATGCTAAATGTACCAACGACCATGCACAAAAAAAAAAATCTGATGACTTTTATATGTCTAATTGCTTATAAAGCACCAACATGTTCAGGAGTGTTGTACAGAGATTCTGAGCACTCATATCAGTCCCTGTTCTCAATGGGTATCACAAGCTAACCTCTATATACTATTTCACACTTGCGCTAGAAGCCAAGTAACTTCACAGGAAGCCAAGTCAAATATCATGTCAATCATGTTTTGGAGTGTAAGAAGAAATTAAAGAAATCAATGGAAGCAAATTCCAAGCAGTAAATGACACAGTGGATTCCATTGCAAAAGTGGCGTGGTGAATCTGTGCATGTATCCACAGCAGCAGCTATTGTGGATGTCATATCTGCAGTATCGGAGAGTTTATGCTGTGGATATTCTCTGAGGAGTATGCATGAAACTTCAGAGAATTGCATATACACACAGTTGCTACTGTAATACACAGCGGATTTTCTATCTGGAAAAATTGCTGTGAATGTGCGCCACGTGTACATAAAATTAAGGCCCCAGTGATGCAAGGAAACAATATTAACCTAGTGGTAGGGAAATGTCACTCATTTGTGGAATCATGGGGAAACATGTGACATCTTGTATTGCCCTATGAAAGGAACTTTTTTAGATTATACCATGATTCTTATGACAAAACTGGCTCACGTCGGTATAAGCGCATTATGTAGGTGCACATTCGCAATGTGGCCAATTAGCAGACAGAACCTAGAATAAAAACAAATGAAAAAACACCATACAGTAAGTAAATAGTAATAGAACACTGTTGAGGATGTCCCACTAGGGTGAGACCCTGCTTAATTGTCTGTGGCCAAATTATATGTGAGAGCATGTACATGCACGGAAGAAATACACCAGACAACGTGCTTGTGTCTAAAATGGATTCCTCTCCTTTGTTGCGGATCACAGTGGGTTTTTAAAGAGAAAAAGTAAGATGCCTGCCAAGTTATTACCTCATGGCTTATCGATATAGGTACAATAGTTTTTGGTCACAAGAACATTTCTCCTTTGTTCTTAATAGCCTTGGGCTGGTTATGTAAATATCTATCACAGGTCAAGCTATTGGCAAGCGTAGCGAACAATACACCAAGAGTTACTGAATCATAACATGTTAGCAGAAATAGTTTTAAGATCTCAAATCAGCATATATTTAAAGAGTCCGCATTGTATGTGAGTGTCCATGATTCAAATGTAGTGCCTAAGTCACGGGTTACTGCGACAGAACAGAGCCAGACGACCGCAGCGTCTGATGGCTCCTGCTTTGCCGTTGAGAAGAAACACTTCTCCGGTGTATTAAGGGTGTTTGTTTTCTTTCAGCAGGACAGGGGTTAATCGGCCATGTGCAAATCCCTGCTTTCAGCTGTGCTTGGTTAACCACTCCTCTCTCCTATAAAAACTAGGTCTGCAGGCCAGATCATTGTCTGAGATAGCATTTGCTACAAGGATCTGGAGAAAGAGGAGCTGGAGGAGTTTATTGCGCAACGGTTGCCTGGTTTGTATACTTGGAGATTCCTCATCCATTCCTGCTTTGTTTTCTTACCCCGCCCTTCACACCCTGGTGTATACCTCTGTTCTGCTCGTGAGAGTATTATTTGTGAGTGGAATTTTCTTTTACCCTTGTCTTTGTTCCCGTCTTTCGGGTTGGTGTACTTCGGTACACAGTCGTGCCTCTCTTCCCCGGGAGGGGGGAAGGGGACAGACACAGGGCTAAAGCTAGGAGACAGGGCTAGGGGGGAGGCCCCGGCATCCTCACCATCTGAGGTATCCTGGGGAACAGGGCGAGTTAGGGTGCCCCCTAGTGTCAGGGCCAGGAAAGGTGCCCCTGGTCCCAGTTTACTCACCAGCCCAATCGTGACAGCCTATGCATTTATACATATTTTGGATATCTTCATAACTAAATATTGATTTTATATCCTTAACAATAAATAACATAGGCTACTTAGTTGACACTATTTTAATTAAAAAATGGTAAAAGCCATCCCACCGGGACAAGTTGTGCCCAATCAGGATGGTTCTTAAATCTTGTAGTTCACCTTGCTACATGGCAGCAGGCCTCAAAATACAGGTGCTTTTCACAAAATTAGAATATCATCAAAATATTAATTTATTTCAGTTCTCCAATACAAAAAGTGAAACTCGTATATTATATAGAGTCATTACAAACAGAGAGATCTATTTCAAGTGTTTATTTCTGTTAATGTTGATGATTATAGCTTACAGCCAATGAAAACCCAAAAGTCATTATCTCAGTAAATTATAATAATTTATAACACCAGCTTAAAAAATTATTTTAAAACCTGAAATCTTGGCCTACTGAAACTTACGTTCAGTAAATGCACTCAATACTTGGTCGGAATCCTTTTGCATTAGTTACTGCATCAATGCGGCGTGGCATGGAGGCGATCAGCCTGTGGCACTTGTGAGGTGTTATGGAAGCCCAGGTTGCTTTGCTAGTAGCCTTCAGCTCATCTGCATTGTTGGGTCTGGTGTCTCTGATCTTCCTCTTGAGAATACCCCATAGATTTTCTATGGGGTTAAGGTCAGGGGAGTTTGCTGGCCAATCAAGCACAGTGATACTGTTGTTTTTAAACCAGATATTGGTACTTTTGGCAGTGTGGACAGGTGCCAAGTCCTGCTGGAGAATGAAATGTCCATGGAGCGCCCTCACTCACCAGGGCCGTGGGGTACTCAGTACCGGGCCAGTTGATCTTCTCAACGGGGGGTTGTCACGGCAGCGGTGACCCGGTCCGTGGCCCTGGGGCTCCATTGCAAAGGGGATCGTTGTTTCAGTGTGCTTATGGTGGTGAAAGTTTATAAGTGATTAGTGACGCCACCTGTGGTGTTCGGCAATAGAGATGTAAGCCAACGCTGCAGACAGATCCTCTGGGACAGATGGTGTGGTGCAGCAGTGATGTTATAGCCCTCCACAGGCAGGGCTGTAGTCCCAGGGCAGTGTAGGTGAAGTGACACTTAGATGTTGTAGTGTCAGGCGCAAGGGATGTAGCAGTGCTAGACAGGTTGGTGCAGGAATAAGTGGAGGACACCAGGGCATGTAGTTCCAAAGCTTTACTCACAGTCTGTTGCAGGTACAGGTGCCCGCATCCGTGCCGTGTCCTCCGGGTCAGGAGCTCAGCCAACTTCCAGGCGAGATGAAGTACTCCTTTCCAACACTCTGCCAACATATGTGCCTTTTCTGAGCGTCTCTTATATCGCCTAAGAATGAAGTACTCTCAGTACAGAGTTACACTGGAGTGCCTCCTATCAGATGTTCCTATGAACGCTACTTGTACGGCAGACAGCTGTAGTCTGCTTCAGGGACGCCTTGCTACTAAGTCCCGGTTCACTAATACATTGCTGTTGTGCCCCCAAGTCTTGTGTGGAAATATAGTGGTCACTACTTCTATTCCTCCGGTGTCTGCTGCAGGACCATTAGTATCCGTACAACCTCGGGGATCGGACCCCGGCATTGCGCTTAGAACTTGAAAAAGGTTCTCCTCTAACCCTGGTCCTTGTTCTCTTATTCTCCTTTCGTTTCGTTCTAATCCTTCTTTACAATGGAGAATCAAGCTTTCTCTCTCTGTCTCTTTGCTGTGCCAGCAGACCCAGATCACTGTGGCCTACTGTAGCACTTCCTTCTCTCATCCCTCTCCCAGGGATCTCCTCTGTCTCACACTCCGTCCGTCTACATCCTCACTCTCTGACTGAGTGCAAGGACTGACTGACTAACTCAACTCTTCCCGCTCTTTTGTGTCAACTAAACTCCACCCATTTCCCAGCATGTTTCGTGTTCCAAGCAGGGAGCCACCAAGGGGTGCTATGCTATACTCCAAGCAGGGACCCGCCGAAGGTGCTTTGCTACACTACTTTGTGGTGTGGGGTGCAGGTGTTGGAGCGTGGTCAGGTGTCTCCACCTTACCTGGATGGTGGGGTACCACACCTCAGGAGGAGGTGCAATACCTCTGTGGTGACTGAACCCTCAGGGGCGCCATATCCATCTCCAAAAAGCAGAGGGAAGCATGAAGTGCTCTAAAATTTCCTGGTAGACAGCTGCGCTGACTTTGGTCTTGGTAAAACACAGTGAACCTACACCAGCAGATGGCATGGCTCCCCAAACCATCACTGATTGTGGAAACTTCACATTAGACCTCAAGCAGCTTGGATTGTGTGCTTCTCCACTCTTCTCCAGACTCTGGGACTTTGATTTCCAAATTAAATGCAGAATTTACTTTCATCTGAAAACAACACCTTGGACCACTGAACAATAATCCAGTTCCTTTTCTCCTTGGCCCAGATAAGACTCTTCTGGCATTGTCTATTGGTCATGAGTGGCTTGACACATAGAATGTGACACGTAGCCCATATCCTGGATACATCTGTGTGTGGTGGCTCTTGAACCAATGACGCTAGCAGCAGCCCACTCCTTGTGAAACTCCCCCAAATTTTTGAATGATCTTTTCTTAACAATCCTTTCAAGGCAGCGGTTATCTTGGTTGCTTATGCACCTTTTTCTACTAAACTTTTTCCTTCCACTCAACTTTCCATTAATATGCTTGGATACAGCACCCTGTGAACAGCCAGCTTCTGTAGCAATGACCTTTTGTGGCTTACCCTCCTTTTGGAGTGTGTCAATGACTACCTTCTGGACATCTGCCCAGTCAGCAGCCTTCGCCAAGATTATGGAGCCTTCTGAAACAGACTAAGGGACCTTTTTAAAAGCGTAGGAAGTGACCTTTTAAAAAGCGTAGGAAGCCTTTGCAGATGTTTTGTGTTAATTATTCTAATTTACTGAGATAATGACTTTTAGGTTTTCATTGGCTGTAAGCCATAATCATCAACATTAGCAGAAATAAGCACATGAAATCATAGAATCATAGAATCGTAGAGTTGGAAGGGACCTCCTGGGCCATCTGGTCCAACCCCCTGCTCAAAGCAGGATTCGCTAAATCATCCCAGTCAGATGTCTGTCCAGCCTCTGTTTGAAGACTTCCATTGAAGGAGAACTCACCACTTCTCGTGGCAGCCTGTTCCACTCATTGATCACTCTAACTGTCAAAAAGTTTTTTCTAATATCTAATCTGTGTCTCCTCCCATTCAGTTTCATCCCATTGCTTCTAGTCTTTCCTTGTGCAAATGAGAATAAAGTTGATCCTTCTACAATGTGACAGCCCTTTAGATATTTGTAGACAGCTATTAAGTCTCCTCTCAGTCTTCTCTTTTGCAAACTAAACATTCCCAAATTCTGCAACCTTTCCTCATAAGACAGGGTTTGCAGATCGGTCACCATTTTGGTCGCTCTTTTCTGAACTTGCTCCAGTTTGTTGATGTCTTTTTTAAAATGTGGTGCCCAAAACTGGACACAATATTCCAGATGAGGTCTGACCAAAGAGGAGTAGAGGGAAATAATGACTTCACGTGATCTAGACTGTATGCTTCTGTTAATACATCCTAGAATTGCATTTGCCTTTTTTGCTGCTGCATCACACTGTTGACTCATAATCAGTCTGTGATCTATTAGTATACCCAAGTCTTTTTCACATGTGCTGTCACTTAGCCCTATTCCTCCCATTCTATATATGCTTTTTTCATTTTTATTGCCCATATGTAGTACTTTGCATTTCTCCCTGTTAAAAACCATTCTGTTAGTTGCTGCCCACTTCTCCAGTTTATTTAAATCTTTTTGAATCCTCTCTCTCTCTTCTCTAGTATTAGCTATCCCTCCTAGCTTTGTGTCATCAGCAAATTTAATCAGTTTACCCTCAATTCCTTCATCTAAATCGTTGATAAAGATGTTGAACAATACAGGGCCCAGGACAGAGCCCTGTGGTACCCCACTTGAGACATTCTTCCAACTGGATGTGCAGCCATTTACGACCACTCTTTGGGTCCGATCACTAAGCCAGTTATGAATCCACCTAACAGCTGCCTTGTCCATTCCATACTTAGTCATTTTTTCAATAAGGATTGTATGAGAGACTTTGTCAAATGCTTTGCTGAAGTCAAGATATACTATATCTACAGCATTTCCTTGATCCACCCAAACAGTGATACCGTCATAGAAGGAAATTAAGTTAGTCTGACATGACTTATTAGTTACAAACCCATGCTGACTCTGTTTGATCACTTCATTCTTATCCAGGTATTGACATACATGTTGTTTAATAATTTGTTCAAAGATCTTTCCTGGTATAGAAGTCAGACTCACCGGCCTATAGTTGCCTGGGTCCACCTTCTTCCCCTTTTTGAAGATAGGAACAACATTTGCTCTTCTCCAGTCTTCTGGCACTTCTCCTGTTCTCCAAGAATTTTCAAAGATTATGGAGAGGGGTTCAAAAATTTCTTCTGCTATCTCCTTCAGTACTCTGGGGTGTAATTCATCTGGACCTGGAGACTTGAATTCATTTAGGTTAGCTAAGTGTTTCCTCACTATCTTTCTGTTTATAGATATCCTGGATTCTTCTATTCCCTTAATAGGACAGTGAATAACAGTTGGTGTTACATTTCCTTTCTGAGAGAAAACAGATTCAAAATAGGAATTTAAAAGTTCAGCCTTCTCAACATCCTGTCTTACCATTTCATCATTTTCATCCTGTAAAAATCCTATAGCATCTTTGACTTTTCTTTTACTTTTGACATATCCCCAAAATCCTTTATTATTGCTTTTGACATCTCTTGCAAGCCTCAATTCATTTTCAGCTTTAGCTAATCTGATTTGTGCCCTGCAGGTTCTGCAGACAGCATTATATTCTTCTTTAGATATGCCTCCCTCTTTCCATTTTATAAACATTTTTTTCTTCCTTTTTAGCATGTGCTTAAGTTCTGTGTTCACCCATCCTGGTTTCCTTAAATGCTTCCTATTCTTCCCTCTTTTCGGAATTGTTAACAACTGTGCTTTGAGAATTTCATTTTTCAAGATTTCCCATCCTTCCTGGACATTTTTGTCTTTAAGGATATCCAGCCATTGGATCCCTCCAATTATCTTTCTGAATCCCTTAAAATCTGCCTTTCTGAAATCTAACCTTGACGTCTGAGTCTTCACAGGTCTTCCGCCTCTAGTTATCCAAAATTCTAAAATAGCATGGTCGCTACCTCCTAGGGTTCCAGCCACTTTTACCTCCTCAACCATTTCCTCCCTGTTTATAAGGATTAGATCCAAGGTAGCAGTTCCCCTTGTTTTCTCCCCTACCTTTTGGAAGATAAAGTTGTCAGCAAGAGAGGATAAGAATTTCCTTGACCTGTTAGTTTTGCCTGAGAGAGATTCCCAACAAATGTCTGGATAGTTGAAATCTCCCATGACAACTATGTCATATTTTTTGGAGAACTTGGCCATTTGATGCATAAAGAGTTCATCCATATCTTCAGCTTGCACAGGCGGCCTGTAGTAAATGCCTACAATGGTGTCCTTTCCATTGTTCTGTCCTTGTATTCTTACCCAAACAGTTTCCACAGAACTCCCAGTCTCTGAAGCTTCAATCTCTGTGCAGATATACGCGTTTCTAACATACAATGCAACACCCCCTCCTCGTTTATCAAGTCTGTTTCTTGCAAATAAGTTGTATCCTTCTAGTCTTGTATTCCAATCATGTGTATTGTCCCACCAAGTTTCAGTGATTCCAATGACATCATATTTCTTTTCCTGTGTTAGTAGTTCCAATTCTCCTTGTTTGTTGCCCATGCTTTGTGCATTAGTATAGAAACATTTTAGTTTGTGATTGGTTTCTCTTTCTCCAATATTTTTATTAATTAGATTCTTTCGTCTTTGTTCTTCCTTTCCACTTCTAATAGCAGAGTTCTCAATAGCATTTGTCAGGTGTATGGCTTTTTCTGGTCTTTTGCTTCCCTTCCCATGTTGTTCTAGTTTAAAGCTCTCCTTACAAGGGTAGCAAGGCGACTTCCAAATACATGCTTTCCAGTCTTCGTAAGGTGCACCCCATCTCTAGCAAGTAGTCCATCGTATAAGTAGTTCACTCCGTGATCCAGAAATCCAAATCGTTGCTGACGGCACCATCGACGTAGCCAGTTGTTCACCTGCAGAATTTTATTCCACCTCCTTGTTCCATGGCCATCCACTGGGAGGATGGAAGAGAAGACCACCTGCGCTCCCAGTTCTTTCACTTTCTTGCCTAAGTCTTCAAAGTCTCTGCAGATGGTTTCCAGGTCGTTTCTTGCGGTGTCATTTGTCCCCACATGTAGTAGCAGGAATGAGTAGTCATCTGTAGGTCTGAAGAGTCCTGATATCTTGTCAGATACATCTTTAATTTTTGCACCTGGAAGACAGCACATTTCTCTTGAAGTTATATCCGGTCTGCAGATAGCGGCCTCTGTTCCTCTCAACAGGGAATCCCCCATGACCACCACTCTCCGTTTCTTCTTCACAACATTTTTCTTTCTCCATCCAGGAGGACTCTGAAGGCGTACAAGGTTGCTGTTTGTTGGCAAGGTCTTATCCTGATGTATTTCTTCATCGCTTTCCTGCGTGAGAGCCTGGTACTGGTTTCTGAGCAGTATGGGTGCTGACTGCCTCCTGATCCTCCTGCTTCTCTGGGTCACATGTCTCCATTCCTCTGTTTCTTCAGGTGCACTTCGAATTTCTTCTCTTTCTGTAACATGAAGAGATAATTCTGCTCTGTCCAAGAACTCTTCACCTTCCTTAATGATCTTCAACGTAGCTAACCTCTCTTCGAGATTTTGCAACTTTTCCTCCAACAGGGACACATGCTTGCATTTGTGGCATGTGAAGTTTGGCTTTTCCACTGGTAAATCTGTGAACATGTAGCAAGAAATGCAGCTCACCAAATGGCTCCTGGCCTCTTCCATCTTGAGATTTCTTAAAAACGATGAAAGATGAGCCAAAATTCGCGCGCAAATGATCTCCTCAAGACTCTTCCCCTGGTTTTCCGATTTCCTCTTTTCAGCTGCAACAGCCAAAACCCAGTGATCGTTGAGCTTGCGGAGACTCTTCACTTTTCAGCTGCAACGGCCAAAACCCAGTGATCGTTGAGCTCGCGGAGACTCTTCACTTATCCCAGAAGGCACTGGGAATATGCAAATGATCTCCTCAAGACTCTTCCCCTGGTTTTCCGATTTCCTCTTTTCAGCTGCAACGGCCAAAACCCAGTGATCGTTGAGCTCGCGGAGACTCTTCACTTATCCCAGAAGGCACTGGGAATATGCAAATGATCTCCTCAAGACTCTTCCCCTGGTTTTCCGATTTCCTCTTTTCAGCTGCAACGGCCAAAACCCAGTGATCGTTGAGCTCGCGGAGACTCTTCACTTATCCCAGAAGGCACTGGGAATATGCAAATGATCTCCTCAAGACTCTTCACTCTGTTTGTAATGAGTAGAGTTGAGCGACTTTTGGTTTTTTAGGGTCGCATTTCGTTTCGTGAAACCCGACTTTTCCAAAAGTCGGGTTGAGCAAGATCGTCCGATTATAGGGAAAAGTCGGGGTCGTCCCGAAACACGAAACCCAATGTAAGTCAATGGGGAATAAAAGTCGGCAGTGAGAGGAGGACAGGAAACACACCTACAGTGCCCATTTGAATGCCAAAAGCATCAATTATTCTTACTTAAGCTTGTCAACCTTAATTAACTTCATAATACAAGTTACGCACTGAAAAATGGGGGTTATTTGGCTAAAGTTGTGGGGGGGGAGGGCTGGCTGCAGGTTTTCATGTGCCCTGGGCGAAAGAGCGCCCCTTTAACACATACCACAACTCATCATGCTCCGATACGGCAGATAAATAGCGGTATAGTACAATGAAAAATACCTCACTTTGTACATCTCATGACGAGGCCCATCTATTTCTCCATACAGAATCATTGGTCCCATATAATGTTTGAAACAGTATATGATAAGCTCCACATAATGCTACAGTATATGTTGGTCCCCATGGATGAAGCTCCACTGTCTTATGGGCCCAAATAATGCTCCAAACATAATGGGCCCCATTTCTAATGCTCTAGTGTATAATGGGCCCTGTAAATGCTGCTCCAGTGTCTGATGTCCACCTTTGGAATGTTCCAGTGTATGGTGGGCCCCATCTATCATTCTCCAGAGTATAGTGCACCCAAAAATTGCTGTCCCAACATTGAAAACAATCAAATAAGTCTCCTCGCTAGGGAATCCCTGTACTTGTCTGGACAGGTGCTGTAGCTTGCTTAACAGCTCGCCAGCCGTTCTCACGCCCAGTATGGATTGCACGTGATTGAACAAAGGTTAGAAAGGGTACCGTATCCCTGGATAACATGTATGGATAGCGTACACATTCAAAATATATGTCTCAGGAGGCAGGCTCAGACGGTGTTAGGCCCAGTATGGATTGCACGTGATTGCACAAAGGTTAGAAAGGGTACCGTATCCCTGGATAACATGTATGGATAGCGTACACATTCAAAATATATGTCTATACAGCATGAGGCAGGCTCAGACGGTGTTAGGCCCAGTATGGATTGCACGTGATTGCACAAAGGTTAGAAAGGGTACCGTATCCCTGGATAACATGTATGGATAGCGTACACATTCAAAATATATGTCTATACAGCATGAGGCAGGCTCAGACGGTGTTAGGCCCAGTATGGATTGCACGTGATTGCACAAAGGTTAGAAAGGGTACCGTATCCCTGGATAACATGTATGGATAGCGTACACATTCAAAATATATGTCTATACAGCATGAGGCAGGCTCAGACGGTGTTAGGCCCAGTATGGATTGCACGTGATTGCACAAAGGTTAGAAAGGGTACCGTATCCCTGGATAACATGTATGGATAGCGTACACATTCAAAATATATGTCTATACAGCATGAGGCAGGCTCAGACGGTGTTAGGCCCAGTATGGATTGCACGTGATTGCACAAAGGTTAGAAAGGGTACCGTATCCCTGGATAACATGTATGGATAGCGTACACATTCAAAATATATGTCTATACAGCATGAGGCAGGCTCAGACGGTGTTAGGCCCAGTATGGATTGCACGTGATTGCACAAAGGTTAGAAAGGGTACCGTATCCCTGGATAACATGTATGGATAGCGTACACATTCAAAATATATGTCTATACAGCATGAGGCAGGCTCAGACGGTGTTAGGCCCAGTATGGATTGCACGTGATTGCACAAAGGTTAGAAAGGGTACCGTATCCCTGGATAACATGTATGGATAGCGTACACATTCAAAATATATGTCTATACGGCATGAGGCAGGCTCAGACGGTGTTAGGCCCAGTATGGATTGCACATGATTGCACAAAGGTTAGAAAGGGTACCGTATCCCTGGATAACATGTATGGATAGCGTACACATTCAAAATATATGTCTATACAGCATGAGGCAGCTCAGACGGTGTTAGGCCCAGTATGGATTGCACGTGATTGCACAAAGGTTAGAAAGGGTACCGTATCCCTGGATAACATGTATGGATAGCGTACACATTCAAAATATATGTCTATACAGCATGAGGCAGGCTCAGACGGTGTTAGGCCCAGTATGGATTGCACGTGATTGCACAAAGGTTAGAAAGGGTACCGTATCCCTGGATAACATGTATGGATAGCGTACACATTCAAAATATATGTCTATACAGCATGAGGCAGGCTCAGACGGTGTTAGGCCCAGTATGGATTGCACGTGATTGCACAAAGGTTAGAAAGGGTACCGTATCCCTGGATAACATGTATGGATAGCGTACACATTCAAAATATATGTCTATACAGCATGAGGCAGGCTCAGACGGTGTTAGGCCCAGTATGGATTGCACGTGATTGCACAAAGGTTAGAAAGGGTACCGTATCCCTGGATAACATGTATGGATAGCGTACACATTCAAAATATATGTCTATACAGCATGAGGCAGGCTCAGACGGTGTTAGGCCCAGTATGGATTGCACGTGATTGCACAAAGGTTAGAAAGGGTACCGTATCCCTGGATAACATGTATGGATAGTGTACACATTCAAAATATATGTCTATACAGCATGAGGCAGGCTCAGACGGTGTTAGGCCCAGTATGGATTGCACGTGATTGCACAAAGGTTAGAAAGGGTACCGTATCCCTGGATAACATGTATGGATAGCGTACACATTCAAAATATATGTCTATACAGCATGAGGCAGGCTCAGACGGTGTTAGGCCCAGTATGGATTGCACGTGATTGCACAAAGGTTAGAAAGGGTACCGTATCCCTGGATAACATGTATGGATAGCGTACACATTCAAAATATATGTCTATACAGCATGAGGCAGGCTCAGACGGTGTTAGGCCCAGTATGGATTGCACGTGATTGCACAAAGGTTAGAAAGGGTACCGTATCCCTGGATAACATGTATGGATAGCGTACACATTCAAAATATATGTCTATACGGCATGAGGCAGGCTCAGACGGTGTTAGGCCCAGTATGGATTGCACATGATTGCACAAAGGTTAGAAAGGGTACCGTATCCCTGGATAACATGTATGGATAGCGTACACATTCAAAATATATGTCTATACGGCATGAGGCAGGCTCAGACGGTGTTAGGCCCAGTATGGATTGCACGTGATTGCACAAAGGTTAGAAAGGGTACCGTATCCCTGGATAACATGTATGGATAGCGTACACATTCAAAATATATGTCTATACAGCATGAGGCAGGCTCAGACGGTGTTAGGCCCAGTATGGATTGCACGTGATTGCACAAAGGTTAGAAAGGGTACCGTATCCCTGGATAACATGTATGGATAGCGTACACATTCAAAATATATGTCTATACAGCATGAGGCAGGCTCAGACGGTGTTAGGCCCAGTATGGATTGCACGTGATTGCACAAAGGTTAGAAAGGGTACCGTATCCCTGGATAACATGTATGGATAGCGTACACATTCAAAATATATGTCTATACAGCATGAGGCAGGCTCAGACGGTGTTAGGCCCAGTATGGATTGCACATGATTGCACAAAGGTTAGAAAGGGTACCGTATCCCTGGATAACATGTATGGATAGCGTACACATTCAAAATATATGTCTATACAGCATGAGGCAGGCTCAGACGGTGTTAGGCCCAGTATGGATTGCACGTGATTGCACAAAGGTTAGAAAGGGTACCGTATCCCTGGATAACATGTATGGATAGCGTACACATTCAAAATATATGTCTATACAGCATGAGGCAGGCTCAGACGGTGTTAGGCCCAGTATGGATTGCACGTGATTGCACAAAGGTTAGAAAGGGTACCGTATCCCTGGATAACATGTATGGATAGCGTACACATTCAAAATATATGTCTATACAGCATGAGGCAGGCTCAGACGGTGTTAGGCCCAGTATGGATTGCACGTGATTGCACAAAGGTTAGAAAGGGTACCGTATCCCTGGATAACATGTATGGATAGCGTACACATTCAAAATATATGTCTATACAGCATGAGGCAGGCTCAGACGGTGTTAGGCCCAGTATGGATTGCACGTGATTGCACAAAGGTTAGAAAGGGTACCGTATCCCTGGATAACATGTATGGATAGCGTACACATTCAAAATATATGTCTATACAGCATGAGGCAGGCTCAGACGGTGTTAGGCCCAGTATGGATTGCACGTGATTGCACAAAGGTTAGAAAGGGTACCGTATCCCTGGATAACATGTATGGATAGCGTACACATTCAAAATATATGTCTATACAGCATGAGGCAGGCTCAGACGGTGTTAGGCCCAGTATGGATTGCAAGTGATTGCACAAAGGTTAGAAAGGGTACCGTATCCCTGGATAACATGTATGGATAGCGTACACATTCAAAATAAATGTCTATACAGCATGAGGCAGGCTCAGACGGTGTTAGGCCCAGTATGGATTGCACGTGATTGCACAAAGGTTAGAAAGGGTACCGTATCCCTGGATAACATGTATGGATAGCGTACACATTCAAAATATATGTCTCAGGAGGCAGGCTCAGACGGTGTCAGGCACAGTATGGATTTGACGGCCCAGATTACACAGCGGAGGAGCAGGGAGAGGTAAAGATTGCAAATGCTGGGGCCCTGCCCAAGCAAGGGGGGCCCACTCGTGGGCGTCGGTACTGGCACTGGGCCCCTCATAGTACAGCGGTGTGTCTGACGGCGGGTGTGCACCACCACCGTCAGAGACACTTGATTGCACTATGAGGGACCCTGTGCCAGTGCCTGCGCCCATGAGTTGGCCTACCCACCTGTCCAGGGCAACGGCACTCGCACGGTGTCGTGCGCTAGGTGTTGACCCCGGCCATGGGGGGGAGGCAGCACAGTTAGGGAGTTTTAGAAAGTGGCATATGTTGATGTTGGACATTCAGCTGATGCAAAAGGCGAAATAAGTGAAGTACCAGGAAGACGTGGACCAAAGCAAGCCATTTTTCTGTCACCCTATGTGTCATCAGGGGAAGGTGGGACAAAATCCTTGGAAACCCATGCGTGGTTCATTTTAATGAAGGTTAGATCATCCACATTTTGGGTTGACAGACGGGTCCTTTTTTCTGTCAGGATTGATCCAGCTGCACTGAAGACTCTTTCCGATAGCACACTTGCAGCTGGGCAAGCGAGCTCCTGTAAGGCATATTGGGCCAATTCAGGCCAGGTGTCCAGTTTAGCGACCCAATAGTCAAAGGGGAATGACCTGTGTGGGAGAACATCGATATGGGAGGAAAAGTAGTTTGTAACCATAGTTGACAACTGCTGTCTCCTGTCACTTTCCATCGATGCAGTATTACCAGTTGTGTGAGCGGTATTTGAAAAATCAGTCCACAACATTGTCATGAAACCCCTGTCTCCAACGCCACTTCTGCTGTGTGCACCACGAACACCTCTGCCAAGCTGCCCCCGGCCCGTACGGCTCGTGTGAGAACCATCACCGCTGCTGTGTGCTGGGAATGCCTCAAGCAACCGATTTACCAGAGTTGCTTGTTTATTAGCCAATATTAGGTCAAGGTTCTCCTGTGGCATGATGTTTTGTAATTTGCCTTTATAGCGTGGATCCAGGATGCTGGCCAACCAGTAGTCGTCATCGTTCATCATTTTGGCAATGCGGGGGTCCCTTTTTAGGATCCGCAAGGCATAATCTGACATGTGGGCCAATGTTCCCGGTGTCAATGATGCACTGCGAGTGCTGGGTGGAGGAGCACTTTCTGGCAAATCTACATCCCTCTAGTCACGCACAAACCCTGTACCAGACCTTGCCACGCCAACATTTTCACTTGCCCCACGAGATGCATCCTCCTCCCCTAAGTAATCATCCCCATCATCCTCCTCCTCCTCCTCTTCTTCCTCCACCTCGTCCAGGAGAGGTCCCTGAGCAGACAATGGCTGAATGTCATCAAGGATTCCCTCCTCCTCTTCCTCCTCATCAACATTGGCTGCAGACGCCTGCTCCTTAAGGTGCGTCAAAGTTTGCATGAGCAGACGCATAAGTGGGATGCTCATGCTTAGGATGGCGTCGTCTGCGCTTACCAGCCGTGTGCATTCCTCAAAACACTGAAGGACTTTACAAAGGTCTTTCAGCTTCGACCACTACACGCCTGTCAACTCCATGTCTGCTCTCAAAGTGCCTGGCCGTGTATCCTCCCACAAATGCATTATGGCCTGCCTCTGCTCGCACAGCCGCTCCACCATGTGCAGGGTGGAGTTCCACCTTGTTGCAATGTCGATAATGAGGCGGTGGTTGGGAAGGTGGAGCAATCGCTGCAGCTTCTGCATACGAACGGAGTGTACAGGCGACCGGCGGATGTGCGCGCACAGTCTTCGCACCTTCTGGAGCAGGGCTGTTAACTCCGGATAATTTTTGAGGAAGCACTGCACCACCAGGTTCAAGGTGTGAGCCAAGCAAGGTATGTGGCTGAGTTTTGAAAGGGCTATGGCTGCCACAAAATTACGGCCGTTATCACTAACTACCTTGCCTGCCTCAAGATGTACACTGCCCAGCCATGACTCAGTTTGTCGCTTCAAGTACTCGGCCAGCACCTCGGCGGTGTGTCTGTCGCCCAAACACATCATCTGCAACACAGCCTGCTGACGCTTTCCACTAGCTGCTCGATAGGGGGACACATCGTGTGCAACAGTGGCAGCTGCAGATGGAGTGCTCGTATGACTGCGCTCTGTGGACGAGCTTTCGCTTCTGGAGGAGGAGGAGGAGGGTCGAACGCCTACAGCCAACTGTTTCCTATACCGTGGGCTAGGCAGCACTGTCCCACCACCGCTGTCCCCTGTGGACCCTGCATCCACCACATTAACCCAGTGCGCAGTGATGGACACGTAACGGCCCTGGCCATGCCGACTGGACCATACATCAGTTGTGAGGTGCACCTTTCCGCTCACTGACTGCTTGACTGCATGGACAATGCGGTCTTTCACATGATGGTGGAGGGCTGGGATGGCTTTGCGAGAGAAGAAGTGGCGACTGGGTAGGTCATAGCGTGGTACTGCATAGGCCATGAGTTCGCGGAAAGCTGTGCTTTCCACCAACCGAAAGGGCATCATCTCAAACGAGATTAGTTTGGCAATGTGGGCGTTCAAACCCAGTGTACGCGGATGAGAGACTGAGTACTTTCTTGACCTACTCATAGTGTCTGGGAGGGTGAGCTGGACTTGAGAGCTGCATATGGTGGAAGTAGCGGTGGACAGGGCGGACTGAGAGAGGGTTGATGATGGTGATGGAGTTGGTGTTCTTTCTGATGGCCTAGAATCAGTCTTTCGTTGATATAACAGTGGGATTCCCTGACTGCTGTGGTCTTGCAACGACACCTCAACATTTGCTGCTGTACTAACCGGTGGGCTTACAGTGGGGGAAACAATGTAGTGTTGCTGACTACCTTCATTGTGATCAGTTGCACATGTGGCACTTGAGGTTTGGTGTTGTGTCCACGCTTGCAAGTGCATGCTGGTTAAATGTCTAAGCATGCAACTGGTATTCAAATTTTTCAGATTTTTCCCTCGGCTAAAGGTCTAACAAGGTCTAACTTCTTACAGATAACCTTGGCCTGATCATGAGGATTTTGTTCAAAAAAGTGCCACACTGCACTCTTCCTACTTTGGCAGACATTTTGCGGCCTAGCACGCTGTGATCTTTTGACCCTCTGGACAAGCTGTCCAGCAACTCTTTTGATGTTTGGAACCTGTCTTTGGAGTGCTCCGGGCCTGCCAGATAACAGCTGTTGCGATGTCGATGTCTGCTGTGGATGCTCCTCATCTGAGCTATTGGAAGCAGCACCCTCTTCCCCCAATGGATGCCAATCTGGGTCAACAACTGGGTCATCCATCACCTCCTCTTCTATGTCATGTGCACCTTCCTCTGTGTCACCGTGTATGGTGGTATAGTGTGCGGGAAGGGGCACCTGAGTCTCATCAGGGTCAGAATCTGGCTCTGTACACTGCGTGGACAATGTAGTGCTCTGAGTGAATGTACCAGCAGAATCATCCATCAGCGGCTGTGCATCAGTGCACTCCATGTCAGATTCATCTTGGCCTGGGTAATTCACCATTTCACTTGATAATCCAGGCATGGTATGTGAAAACAGCTCCATGGAGTAATCAGTAGTATGGCCTGCGTCATCCTTCAATCTTGGTTGGGGTGAAGGACACAAGGAAAGGTGTGGTTCATGAACATGAGCCTCCAATGACGACTCAGTGCTTTTACTTTTTACAACTGAAGAAGAGGAGGCGATAGAGCTGGAGGCTGAGTCAGCAATGTAAGACAAAACTTTTTCCTGATGCTCTGGCTTTAAAAGCGGTTTGCCAACTCCTAGAAAACTAAGCGTTCGAGGCCTTATGTAGCCAGACGATGACGCAGGGTCAGCACCTCCTGCATTCGGTCCTATTTTGCTCTTGCCACTACCATCAGATCCACCACCAACACCATCATTACCAGCTGCCAACCCCCGCCCAATTCCACGGCCTCTTCCACCAGCCTTCCTCATTTTTGGTAGAAATGTAGACAAAATCCATCAAACTATATAGTAATGTAAAACAAGGTACAAGGTGTCTATAGGACAGGGGAGATTTAGAATTTCTGCACACACTTGTGGACAGTGGACACTTTTGGATTGTGTGAGGCCCACTGATATCTGAGCGCTATGTGACAGGCTCGATGGCACAGCTGCCTGTGACAAAAGTGACGAGAGGATAATGGAGATTTTGAATCTCTGTGCACACTTTTGGACACTGGACACTTGTGGATTGTGTGAGGCCCACTGATATCTGAGCGCTTTGTGTCAGGCTCGATGGCACAGCTGCCTGTGACAAAAGTGACGAGAGGATAATGGAGATTTTGAATCTCTGCGCACACTTTTGGACACTGGACACTTGTGGATTGTGTGAGGCCCACTGATATCTGAGCGCTATGTGACAGGCTCGATGGCACAGCTGCCTGTGACAAAAGTGACGAGAGGATAATGGAGATTTTGAATCTCTGCGCACACTTTTGGACACTGGACACTTGTGGATTGTGTGAGGCCCACTGATATCTGAGCGCTATGTGACAGGCTCGATGGCACAGCTGCCTGTGACAAAAGTGACGAGAGGATAATGGAGATTTTGAATCTCTGCGCACACTTTTGGACACTGGACACTTGTGGATTGTGTGAGGCCCACTGATATCTGAGCGCTATGTGACAGGCTCGATGGCACAGCTGCCTGTGACAAAAGTGACGAGAGGATAATGGAGATTTTGAATCTCTGCGCACACTTTTGGACACTGGACACTTGTGGATTGTGTGAGGCCCACTGATATCTGAGCGCTATGTGACAGGCTCGATGGCACAGCTGCCTGTGACAAAAGTGACGAGAGGATAATGGAGATTTTGAATCTCTGCGCACACTTTTGGACACTGGACACTTGTGGATTGTGTGAGGCCCACTGATATCTGAGCGCTATGTGACAGGCTCGATGGCACAGCTGCCTGTGACAAAAGTGACGAGAGGATAATGGAGATTTTGAATCTCTGCGCACACTTTTGGACACTGGACACTTGTGGATTGTGTGAGGCCCACTGATATCTGAGCGCTATGTGACAGGCTCGATGGCACAGCTGTGACAAAAGTGACTAGAGGATAAGGGAGATTGGATTGCTTTTAAAAAAGCAGTTTGCGGAGCAGTGGGTAAACAGCAATGCCAGCGTGTCAGGAAGCCTTAAAAGGCAGCCCAACAACCAACACCACTGATACACCACTATATAGCCTCCCCTTGCACTGCACACACAGTGACTTGTGTGTTGTGCAGGCCAAATCGCTAGCAGCAGAAGCAGTTTTTTTGTCTTCTTCCCTGCCTAACGCTCTCCCTACAGAATCAGCAGCAACCTCTCCCTATACTAAGATCGGCAGAAGTAAGATGGCAGTCGGCGGGCACGCCCTTTTATACCCCCTGTGACGCCCACCAAAGCAAGCCAATCACTTGCATGCCTTTCTAAAAGATGGTGGTGACCCGTGCCTAGGTCATCACGTTGCCCACAGTGTCCGTGGATCCTGATTGGCTGAAAAAGAGCGCAAAACAAACTTTTGAAACGCGACTTTGGCGCGTAAGTCGCCGACCTCGTGGCCGACCTCATCCTAGGGTCGGGTTTCGTTTCATGAAACCCGACTTTGCCAAAAGTCGGCGACTTTTGAATTTTTTCGACCCGTTTCGCTCAACTCTAGTAATGAGTATAATATGAGTTTCACGTTTTGCATTGAAGAATTAAAATAAATTAACTTTTTTATGATATTCTAATTTTGTGAGAAGCACCAGTAGATGGATATAGAGCAGGACCCAGACCTGACTGTTTCAATATCTGGCTGTGGAAAGCTAAATGGACAAAATACTCTTCTCTGTACATACAGTACAAAGTACAAGAAATATATAGTATAAGTGCAAAACAGTGTCAACTAAGTACCCTATGTTATTTGCATGTACTAATACTTTTAATTTATTTAGTGCATTAGTTTTTTTTCTAGGTTCTGCATGATCTTTATGTGTCCATAAGCTGTATAACATTGTATGGCTTTTTAATCACCATCCTACTTCAATTGATGCAGTAGCTTTTTATTTATTTTGCTTTTACTCTATTGCACCATTAATTCCACAGTGCTTTACAGACATTATCATCACTGTCCCCATTGGGACTAAATTCCTTATTAGTATGTCTTTGGAGTGTGGGAGTAAACTGTAAAACATGGAGCAAACCCACACAAACACTGGAAGAGGGGGAATGCAAACTGCCCGTGGATGTTGTCTTTGGGATTTGAATCAAGGATGCCAGCGCTGAAGGACTACAGTGCTAACTACTGAGCCACTGTGCTAGCATTTCAATTGATATTGACTTGTACCAATCGATGGTAGAACCCTGGCCATATTCATCCAACTTACACAGATTAGAGAACACTTTGAATGTAATGACCAATATCATTGGGGGTATACATAATTCGGTATTGAATTATCCATATTATCTGAGAAAGGTTAAACTTTAAAAGCATTAGTATTTTCCCTAAATGCTAATGATGAAACGGCTCTTTTGGTGACAATCTTCTTTATTTTATTGATGCATGGAAGAAAAACTGGACTATTTCATCTTTTTATGTAGGATTAATGTGTCAGTTGCTTGTGCTGCCATTTTTTCCTCAGATATTAGGTTGCTATCTTCTCATACATATGCAGCGTATACTTGCTTTAGCTAAGCTATTAAACTTGACAGGATGGAACAAAGAAGCTGTGAGATTTTTTTCAATCATCTCTGTAACAATGTCTGAGTTTGACACGAGGTGAATTATGCTGAGCAGTGTTTCCCAAAAAGTAGTACTCACGGCCCCCAAAGATCAGGTTTTTAGGAACGCCTTAGCATTGCACTGGTAAGAGAACCTATGACAATTTCTGATGCCTTGATAATAATTTTATCACCTGTGCAATACTATGGAAACCCTGAAAACATGACATGTTGGGAGCCATGAGGACGGGGTTTGGGTAATTGGATTACATACTGCATACCCAGAGGGCTAGTGTCTCACAGGTCTGGTGTTTTTAAGCTGAAGGAGCCTAAGTGACACTGTCTTCAAGACCCACATGCATCTTAATCCAATCCTATACACAGGGCCGCCATCAGGGTATTGCTGCCCTTACTGTTGTATGGGACCCGGTGAGTGGAAATAAAAAAGGGGGCCCGGACCCAGTCCATTCCCCCCTCTTGTGCTTTTGCTCACTGGGCCCTAGGATATAATAAAGCATTGTGTGCCAGCGGAGAGAGCCTTCCTGGAGCAGTGCAGCCCCAAGGGAGTCACTCCACCTCATTTGTGAAGCACTGGTAATGGTGTGTGATGATGTATGCGCTGGCATGTATGTGCACCACTCACCAGGACACCAGATGTGGAGCCGCACTTGCAGGAGATCAAGAGAGGTAAGTATGAAAAAATTTTTTTTTTAATAAAATGAATTAAATGGGCTTGGGGGGGTAGCAAATTATGATGAATTGAGAGTGGAGGGATGGAGGACAGTGAATGATGATCTATTGAGGTGGGGGAGCACAAATAACAATAATTAGAGGTGGGGGACAGCAAATGATGAATTAAGGGTGGGGAGAGCAAATAATAATGAATTGAGGGTGAGGTACAGTAAACGATAATGAATGGTGGGAGGAGACCAAATGATGATGTATTGAGGCTAGGGGATGGGGAGAGTAAATTATGATGAATTTACGGTATGGGAGAATAAAAGATTAATTGAGTGTGGAGAAGAGCAAATGATGCTATTGAGGATGGGGAGACCAAATGATAATGACTTTAAAGTGGGAGTGGGAAAAATAGAGAAAATTACATAATGAAATGGGGCAGAGGATGCATGTAAATATAATGAATCAGGGGAGTGGGAGATACCAAGTGAGAGGCGTTTAGGACCCAAGAGTGTGACTGGTGATGAATTGAGGGAAATAGTACTGGTTCTAATTAATTTATATATTTATTGCGTGGGGAAAGTGGCTATTTATAGTTAGTGGAGGTAAAGTGGTGGATTGCAATTTATATTTAGAATGATGGGTTGCATAATAACTAATTATATTTTAATGGTGGGTGCACGTCTGTATTCAGCTGGATGATGGTCTACAAAAAAAAAAATTTCTGGCATGGACTTTAAGAACAGTTTTAGACTAATTTGAGGGTGCTGAATTCAAATCTGATCTTATAATTTCTCTATCACATCACGTTTTTGCGATATAGGAATATAGCCCATTTTCATGAATTCCATGAAAAATATAAGTAGTGTATGAAAAGTGACGGTTTATACGGTTCACTAAGGTAAATTTAGTTTTCATTTAGTCTCCCAATAAATGTGAGAATATCTTTGTTTTCTTTGAACATGCATAATTCCCATTTGTTATGATTAGAAAGTAAACAAACAGTTTTCAACGTACACAACAGTCGTGTGCAGGTACTTTTTTATTTATTGAAATTTTCAGTGAATTTTGAGATTTATTGTTTTTATCCTGCTGTTTTTCTGTTTTTTGTTTGTGAATCAGTACCTAAGGTGTGGGGGGGACAGAAATTCAATGAACAACTCAGGTAGCTAACAACTTTTATCTTGTATTTCTCTGCAGGATGTTTTGCTGATCTAACAATGGCCTCCACATCTCGCAAAAGACAGCGCTCAAATGATCCAAATATTTCTTGCTACATCTGTGGAAACTTTACTGTGAAGACTCAGAGGCACAACATTACTGACTTTGCTAAGAGGGTGTATTTTGCGTACTTCAAAGTAAAACTTGGAGACCAAGACAAGCATTGGGCTCCTCACAAAGTGTGCAAAACCTGTATTGAGAGCTTGAGATCATGGTCTCAAGGAAAGAATGCTAAACTTCAGTTTGGACTTCCTATGGTTTGGAGAGAACCAAGCAATCATTTAGAAGACTGCTATTTCTGCCTTGTCGATGTAAAAGGTTTCAATAAGAAAAACAAGCAATATTTGCAATACCCGAGTATCCCTTCAGCTATTCGACCAGTTGCCCATACTGAAGACATGCCTGTTCCAAAATTTACTGCGCTTCCAGAAAACGTTGACACAGATCCCTCCTCACATTGTTAAGGCCCCGTCACACTTAGCGATGCACCAGCGATCCTGATAATGATATGACGCAGTCAGGATCCCTGGTGCATTGCTAAGTGGTCGCTAGTGAGCTGCCAAACAGGCAGATCTCACCAGCGACATAGCAGCGGTCGGCAGTCGTTACTTACCAGTCAGACGAGGCGATGAAGACGTCCTCCCGCCCGCGTCCACGCGTCGCTCGTCTCCACAGCAGGAAGCTGACGGCGAGAAACGGCCCAGGACGTTCTCGTGCGATCAGCGATAACCAGCGGGGGAGCTGGTCGGAGGTAAGTATCACACATAGCGATATCACTAGCAATATCGCTGCTGCGTCACAAAATCGGTGATGTTATAGCGATATTGCTAGTGATATCACTTAGTGTGACAGGGCCTTTATACTGATGAAGAAGACAGTGCAGATATTTTTCAGCCATGTGATGAAGATTGTGACAAACCAATACTGTTTACTCAGTCTGCTTTGAATGATATGATTAGAGATCTTTATCTACCAAAAGAGTCTGCTGAACTATTGACTTCAAGACAACAAGAGAATCGAATGTTGAAACCCCGGTACAAGTGTCTCATTTTATCATAACAGGGAAGCAGAACTGCGTAAGTACTTCCATTCAGATGGCCAGCTTGTCTATTGTACTGATGTTGAAGGGCTACTTCTCTTTATGGGACTTCCAGCATTTGATTCAAGGGATTGGAGGCTTTTTATTGATAGTTCCAAAAGAAGTTTAAAATGTGTTCTGTTACACAATGGAAATAAGTATGGCTCTGTACCAATAGGTCATTCTGTAAAACTTAAAGAAGAATATAAAAACATCAAGATTGTTCTAGAGAGGTTACAATATAATGTTCATGGGTGGTTAATTTGTGTTGATTTGAAAATGGTTAACTTTCTTTTGGGTCTGCAAGGAAGTTACACAGAACACCCTGGATTTCTGTGCTACTGGGACAGTAGAGCTACAGCAGAGCATTGGGTGAAAACTGAATGGCCTTAGCGACAGAGTTTGGCATCTGGCAATAAGAATGTCATCCATGATCCTCTAGTGGATAGGAAGAACATTGTCTCTCCTACCTTGCACATAAAACTTGGATTGATGAAGCAGTTCGTCAAAGCTCTCAATCAGAGTGAAGAATGCTTTAACCCTCTGTCAGGAACAATATTCGCACTAACTCGTAATGGAAGAATGTGCCTGTCAAGCGCAGGCTAGAAAAATGCCTAGAATATCTAATTTTCTCAATTTCAGTGATCTAAAAGTGATCAGAGACCTTCATAGGTATGTAATAAAAGAGACTACACATTATCAGGTGCAAAACAAACCCATTTACTCAACATAAAAGTAATAACTTTGATATACACAAATTTCAAAACTCCTGAGAAGTACACTTTGATTTGTAAGAAAATTTGCCTTATTTATATGAAATATCCACAAACCTTTCTCTATCCATTCATAAAACAAGCTAAATAAACAATAGTAATGACTAAAAACATTACATACCAACCTTATAAAGTGTGATGTGTTCGGGACCAATGAGCCTGAGAAGCCAGCACAGCTATATCTTCCTTCCTGAAGCTCTGCAGACCAACTGTGGTATCAGGTTTCACACAGCAGCTAGAGCCAGGAGACTATCTAGAGGGAGGGGGTTTCCTGAAAATCTGGTGAGAAGGGAGAAATGAAAGTAGAAGAGCTGCGCCTGTCAGATCCATTGTTCCTGATGGAGGGTTAAATATATGTTCAACTTTTCCTGGTCTTAGTAAAGAGAAGAAAAAGACTGGAATATTTGATGGACCTCAAATAAGAACACTTATGAGAGACCCAAATTTTATCACATCAATGAATGAGACAGAAGAAAGAGCTTGGAATGCATTTTGTAATGTGGTGCAGAATTTTCTAGGGAATAAGAAAGCAGACAACTATGAAGAGATTGTGGAAGAGCTACTAATGAGTCTGCGAAATCATGGATGTAGAATGAGTATCAAGATTCACTATTTACACATCCATTTGGACTTTTTTCCAGAGAACCTTGGGGATGTGAGCGAGGAACATGGGGAGCATTTTCATCAGGACATTAAAACAATGGAAGAACGGTATCAAGGCAGGTGGGACTCACATATGATGGCTGACTATTGCTGGAGCTTGATGAGAGACAACCCAGAAGCTGTACATCACAGATCAGCCAAGAAAAGAAAGTTCAAATAACTGCCATTTGCCATTCAACTGTGTGCCATATATATGTGTTTTTATATTTTGTAGTTTAATTCTGTAAGTATATTTGATTTGCTGTACATAGACTTTGTAATCTTTGTTATTCCTTGTTTAAAAATATACAAAATGTAGTACCAAAAATCATGTGTTTTTATCATAAAAAAGTTTGATAGGAGTAATTTTCATCAAAAATTGAAAATATCTCGAAATCCTGATGTGATAGCCAAAAACAGAGTTCATATTCATAATCAGCAGCCAAAATTGACTTAAAATACAGTATGTTTTAAAACCTTTTGCCAGAAAAATTGCATTGACCAGTGAGAAGTGGAAAAGTGGGGAATATGCTGTGAAAGCAGTGCTCTAGATAACTGTGTGCTATTTTCGGCAGAGACGAGGCCTGTCTGGAAAAAGTGATGGTGGTCTTCGCATGATGAAGAAGAACAGCAAAGTTGAAAGACTTCAACTAGAGATGTCACCAGTGAGTCAGTGTATTACCTGTTATGAATGGGTCACCGAGGAGAAAAAAACAAAACAAGCTAAGTCACAGAAAACCAGAGAGGTTGGTAACTATGCAGATTGCAGATCCCTGATCCTACCACACAACTAGCAGCAGCCATGGAGAGTACCTACAATGTTCCTAGACGCTTTGTCACAGCTGGAGGACTAAATAAGCCTGAAGCATGAAAAGGGGAAAACTAACTGCCCCAGAGCAGACCCCAAAGGAATAGATAGCCCCCACACATGTATTGACAGTGAAACAAGATGAAGGCACAAACACAGGCAGGAAAATAGGCTGAGCAAATGATGGGGCCCAAACTAACTAGAAAGGAAAGGAAAGACACTGCAACCTGCAAAAAACCCTACAAAAATAATGTCCAACACTTCTGATAGCAAAATTAACCCTGAAGTCACTAGACTTCTCCCACTATATCAGCACTCTGAAATATTCTGAGACAGAGCAAAAAGAGACCAAACTAGTAAGGTACAAAAAGCAAATTGGCAAAATACTGATAAATAAGAGTGGAAATTCAGCACAGCCCCCAGCCGGGACTGGCTGACCACACAAAAAACTGAATAGACCAACAAAATCAAGTGTGAACATTAGCAGAAAAACTTAGCTTTATATGACGGGAACAGAGCTGAAAACCAAGAGCTGACAAGCCAGAAGGAATCACCAGCAACTGAATAGGGCATCGGCTGTCTTAAATCCAATCTGAGACTCCTGAGGTCCCATCGTCATCCTCATTCTCAGGTGGCAGATCTCCACCGATCAAATCAGCCTCACTTCCTCCTGTTACCACCAGAGGGAGTCTGGAAGGAGAACTCACAACTGGTGAACCAGAGAATGAACTCACAACAATTACCTGTACACTTACACTATACACTGCACACTGTATACAGAGCTCCTGTGTATGTCACCTGTGATCACTGTGTGACCTGTACACTGACACTATATACAGAGCTCCTGTATGTAATGTCACTAGTGATTATTGTATTATCTGTATACTGACACTAGACACAGAGTTCCTATGTATTTTGGCACTCATGGTAATATTATTATTGTGTTTTTTTATTAATGATAAATATTGTAGCATTTGGTCACTATGTGGTAGTGATGTGTAGTCTGGTCATAACGTGGTGGTATTTGTTCCTTGTCTCTGGTATCATTCGGTTACTATGTGGTGGTAATATGTGGTCTGATCATAGTGTAACGGTATTTTTTCCTTTTATGTGGTATTATTCCATCACTATGTGGTGGTAATATGTGGTGTGGTCATAGTGCGGCAGTATTACTCCTTTATACACGGTAGTATTTAGTTACTATGTGGTGATAATATGTGGTTCGGCCATGGTGTGATGGTATTTGTCCTTTGTATGTGGTATTATTGGTCATTTAATAAAAAATGTATGTGTCACATTCCCCTAAAGAAAAATAAAGAAAAATATACCTAAAAAGAGTATTTGATATTTTAAGAAATGTTTAATAGGATAGAGGATTGTAAATCCCTGACAAAAGAGTCTGCGTTGTCATCATGACAGGCTTAAAAAATCTTTTGGCCAATGCAAAAGCTGATGACTATGTATGTGATATGGTGTTTAATGGGCACTGTTTGTGTATTATTGGTGAGGACCTTGTGCAGAAGTGGAGCTTTTCCAAAAGTGGGTGGAGGGACTGTGGAAGGTTCAAGGAGTGGAGGCAGAGCTGGGGTGGAGCCTGAGCAGAGTTTCAAGGGGGCCCGAAAATGTTGCCAGTATGGGGCCCTGAAATTCCTGGTGACAGAAATGCACATACACAAGTGGGTGAATGCAAAATGAATACTATTACAGGGAACCTGACAGCGGATACATGCTGCCTGATCCACTGGCTGCATGATTTCAGCCAGGTATGTTTAACTCTAAAATGCTGCAGTGTTCCAAAGAAAAGCATACTTTAAAAGCTGCCGAAGAACGAGCCACGCGTGAGACTAGTCGGACAGGCAGTTCCTTGGCAGCTTTTTCCTGCTCGCTCTCCAGGAATGACAGCTCTCTCCCTGTGTGCAAGTATAGACAGAGACCTGTCACTCCATGGCAGTGGGCGGGGAGAAGCCACCAGGGATCCTTCTATCCTATTACTCTCCCATTCAAGACCACAGTGTCAGAAACACGATAAGTCGCTTGTAAAAGAAAACAAAACACATTCAAAAACACAATGAACAAAATTGCAGATAACCCAATTTACATTATATTTGCAGAAATGCTCAGAAAATCTGCAAACACTCATCAAATATTCATCTTTGCAACGTAGCCCCTGTCTATAGATTGTGCCTTCTCCACTATAGTATTCGCTGCCACACAGTAATGTTTGTGCGTACTGAACAGTTAAACTCTCTGATATCATTTTTTCCTCACACTCCTGATCTCCTTGAAATCCAGATATTTCTGGCATAAATCCACACTCATTTTTTAAGCTGTCTCTTTCCATTTGCCTCACACAAAAGCCCCTGCGTCAGAATTATGGCAGGATCAATCGTGATTGTATTATCCTTAGGCCTGGTTTTCATGGGCATGTTGGCTTATTGGTAATCAGAAACTAATTTTCTCTGACACATCACGTTGCGTTTAATGCAACGGAGACCCATTTCTGGCATCTGATTACCATAATGTAAATTGTAACATGTAATAATACAAACCTCAGCTGAAAGAACAAGAATTTCTCAGCCGGATTTATCACCCCTCACGCGAGTTTCCTTTCCTTTTGTTCTTTGTATAGAAAGGTGACTTGGAATATGGACTCAATTGTTCGGCCCTTAAATTTATACAGTATGTATTTGTGAATCTCCGTCCATCAGCTATATATACTGCTCAAAAAAATATAGGGAACACAAACAGCCTATTGCAAAATGAATAGTGTTCCCTTTATTTTTTGAGCAGTATATTATTTTCTGTATATTTACTATATTGTAAAAGCAACTGAGCCTTGACCATATTATTTACTTATGAGATTTTTACTTGATTTAAAAGGACTTTTCTTGGTTATAACAGCTGAAAGCCAAAAATTCAAGTGTCAAGGATCATGTATTTAAAATGTATATTGTTGATCCATTTGTCTCTGACAAAGATGTAGTGACAACCTCATACAGATCAGATAGTTGGCCAGCTCCACCAACTTTAATCCCATGTATAAAGGGTCCCTTATGAGAGGTTATCAATGTGTGATTATATATAAATTGACCATCAGTACCCACACATCTCAGCAGATTAAAGGGCTTGTAATGTAGGGTTCCATCAAGGTCAGGTAAATTGATAAACGGGTTGTCCAGACTTGGGGTACAAGACTACAATCACTCTATGTGACTGCAGACTTGTGAATCCTTACAGCGTGCACACTGAATGCAGTACATGACAATAACATTAAGAAACCACACATTAGCAATGAGGTGCCGTATGTAACCGTGTGAACAGTGTCCAGGAGAGAGAAGTCACATGAGGGTCCCTGCCACCTCCTTACATGCCTTTCGGAGGCGGAAACTATGACGCAGTAGACTCCGTCTGAGTGTCCGCCTCCTGTAGGTATATACGCCCTAAAAAAAGTACACGGCAGAGCTCACATTCGCTCTGCCATCACCATTGCAGTCTATAGACCCATTGGTGCATGCGTTCAGACCCCGTTTTGGGGGGGATTTCAGATGTGGGCCCAGACAGGGCCACAGAACGCAATGTAAAAACACTATGAGAAGTGTATTGTAAATATCATTATATACTACAATGCATTCAGTTAGTGCGACAGATGTGTAATAATAAACATAAAAAGGAATTTCTAAATACTATGATAGGTTTATTTTCCCCCTGAAAGTTTCATGATAGTTTCAATCTCTTGATGATTCTACTACAGCCCAGCTGAAAAAGAATTGGGGGAAGGGAATAAAGCATATGGTATTTCGTGAATGCTTCTATAGGCAAGCAGTATCCAGCTGAGGATATTAATCAGAGAGATAAATGCGGCATCTTATGAGGAGGAAGAAGCAGAAGTAAGCAAAACCATGAAAGCTACTGTTTTTTTCATTAAAACAGCAGGACACAAAAATGATGCAGGTTCCTTTTTTCTGTCTTATTTAACAATAGGGTCCAGATGGATGATGTTTTTGGGAAAATAGAATTCAATGGAAACGGGACAATGAAATAGGCATTATGCTTAAAAGGTAACTTTTCTCAGAGATTTAAAGGAGTTGCACATAAGTAAAAAAAAATCAACAAACAATGTAATAAGATGGAATTAAAAAGAGAAAGAAAATCAAACGATCCAATGTTGCAACATGGATGCCCTGGTGTTTTTTTTTTTTCCCAACATCTAGCAGCGATGACATGTATTACTAGCAGGTCACTAATGAAAGCAATCACCGGAATCAGTGGTCATTCGCTGTACTTACTGGCCTCTCTGTTTCAGCTATCACATGCTCACAGCTGAAGTAGCACTGAAATCATAAGGGACTTACCTGGTAATATATTTTTACTCTTTTTTCCAGAAATATAGCTCCTCCCTTCAGTTTTTCCAAAGGTGGCAACATTCTTCACATGGTAATTTCATTACATTTGTATTGGTTTTTTTTAATTATATATCTAAGTGAAGTAGTTTATAGACATTGTCATCAGT
Organism: Dendrobates tinctorius; assembly: GCF_039654945.1. Lineage (NCBI taxonomy): Eukaryota > Metazoa > Chordata > Amphibia > Anura > Dendrobatidae > Dendrobates > Dendrobates tinctorius. The sequence goes on along the minus strand of NW_027361932.1, from coordinate 736,652 downwards.
CACTGTCACCATTGCGGCTCACAATCTACATTTCCTATCAATATGTCTTTAGGAGTAAACCCAAATAAAACTCTTGAAAACAAGAGAGAGCATACAAATTCAAAGCATATGATGCCCTTGCTTCAACCCAGGACCCCATCACTGTGAGATTAGAGTGCTAACCATTAAGCCACACACCTACAGAAGCTGCACTCCACTCCTCAACATTGAAATTACAACACCATCAACAAAAAAGCGTGGAACTCTTGAAATTTCAGGATGGATTGACATGTTAATGATAAGCAAATGATGAAAAATCGGAAACAATCATTTCAAAACATCTTAATTTATTGAGTATTCAGTACAAGTACCATGCACACATGGAAATACAGGTACTTTCACACCTTGGAATTCAATCAGTGAGGCTATTAATTATTGTCTTCCAAATGTTCTACCAAGCTCAAACAGTTTTTGCCAGCATCCTAAAAAAGTTTTCTGGACAACTAGACTCAAACTCACAGACGGCTAAAATTTTTATGGACATTTAACATGCCCCTAAATACCATGCCCTCTAAAGACCACTCCTCAAAATAACCAAAGTAGGAGCCAGAGGAGGTACTTAGAATTACTTTACAGGACAGGAAAATTGGTACTGTGCTAATTAAGAGACCACTGCGAAGTTTCATGAAAATTAGCTTCTCTACATGTCTGACAGTCATTCAATTCCAGTGTCAGTTGAATTCCAAACACAGTACACCTCATTCTACTTAATGCGCTTCTGATTAGGTGATCGCCTGAACCAAATCTTATTTAATGAAGGAAAGTATAAAAAACCCTGCTGTGGTGTTCACAATCCTCTTGCAATAGGACAAGCTGGATGACAAAACAAGTGCTAGTAATATCCCAAAAGTAATAGGAATGAAAAAATAACTTTTATCCATGACAAAGGAGTTGAAAAGAAAAGTCTTGAGTGAGGAAAACAAGGGCTCAATTCTGGCTTTACTAGCAGAGGGATACAGTGAGCATCATGTTGCCTCCATCCTTAAAATTTCTAAGACGGCAGTCCATTACAACAAGGTCAAGCAGCAGACATTGGGGGCAACAAAGCTACAGACCGGCAGAGGGTGAAAACGACTCTCCACTGACCGGGATGACCATCACCTTATTCGAATGTCACTCAGCAACCGAAGGATGACACCAAGTGACCTACAAAAGGAATGGCAAATGCCAACTGGGGTGAAGTGCGTGTCAAGAACAGTTGGTAACAGGTTCCTAGAGGCAGGGCTCAAGTCATGTAAAGCTGGAAAAAAAGCCTTTCATCAATGAGAAGCAAAGGAGAGCCAGGCTGAAGTTTGCCAAAGACCATAAGGAAAGGACCATAGAGGAGTAAGGTAATCTCTGATGAGTCTAATTTTCAGCTTTGCCCAACACCTGATGGTCTAATGGTTAGACGGAGACCTGGAGAGGCATACAAGCCTGCTCAGGCAATGTTCCCCATCTCTGAGGACTGGTTTTTCCAGCAGGACAATGCGCCATGCTACACAGCTAGGTCAATAAATGTAGGGTGTGAAGGACCACCACATCAAAATCCTGTCATGGGCAGCCCATTCTCCAGACCTGAACCCCATTGAAAACCTCTGGAATGTAATCAAGAGGACGATGGATAGCCACAATCCATCAAACAAAGAACAACTGCTTAAATTTTTGCGCCAGAAGCAGTGTGAAAGACTGGTGGGAAGCATGCCAAGACGCATGAAAGCTGTTTTTAAAAATCTTGGTTACCCCACAAAATATTGATTTCAAAACTCTTCCTGAGTTAAAACATTAGTATTGTTGTTTCTAAATTATTATGAATTGGTTTTCTTTGCATTATTTGAGGTCTGAAAGCACTGGGGTTTTTTAAAATTTTGACCATTTTTCTTTGTCAGAAAAAATACAAAATCTATCGCTTGGAAATTCGGGAACATGTCAGAAGTTTGTAGACTAAAAGAACAATTTACATTTTACTCAAAAACATATCTATAAGGAGAAAAATCAGGCAAACTAAACATTTCAAAGTGGTCTCTCAATTTTTGTCAGAGCTGTGTGTATATATATACACACACACAGGTAGTCCTCAACTTACGACGTTGATCCGTTCTTATGCGGCGTCGTAAACCAAATTTCGACGTAAGTCGGACCATACGTTCATACAGTACTGTACCATAATAACAGTACAGTACTGCAAACACTTAGCCTATCCAAACACCTATCCTAACAGGTGTTTCCCACTTATCAGATCGCCTTATGATATCCACTTTCACCTCCATGGTGATGGCCTTCCTTTTCTTTGATGCACTGGTATCAGATGAGCGTTAGGGAGCCATAATGAAGGGTGTTATGGTGTGCAGGAGACTCGTTTTCCTCGTGTAACCGGGTACAGTGTACAGTACTGGACTCTATTCTTCCGCCGCTGCACGTAGTTCGACTTACGACGCAAAACCGCGTAAGTCGGAATGAGGTGTCGTATAAAGCGTCGTAACCACGAAACGACGTAAGTCGCGACCGTCGTAAACCGAGGACTAACTGTATATATATATATACGAGTATACACAGTGCATATATATATAATGCTATATATATAATGCTATCTGAAGAGCCCGGCATTGCCTGGGCATAGTAACCAACAAATTATAATGATTATATTGCACATAAAAACATTTCACATCATATATTCAACACTACAGATTTGCAACACAAATTAACTAAATGATTACCCAAGTATTGATAGTATTTTATTTTCAACTCATTCAAGAGCCTTATAAATAATAATCTTTATTTTTATATAGCGCTAACATATTCCGTAGCACTTTACAGTTTGCACACATTATCATCACTGTCCCTGATGGGGCTCACAATCTAAATTCCCTATCAGTATGTCTTTGGAATGTGGGAGGAAACTGGAGTACCCGGAGGAAACCCACGCAAACACGGGGAAAATATACAAACTCAAGAGCCTTTTGATAAACAACATGTTTGGTTTTTCCTTTCGGTGCAAAGATGAACAGATTTTTGGCAGTTCCAACTCTTGAACAGATCATGTAAAGTTGACCATGAGAAAAGCATGGAGATTGCAAATCGATCCCTACTACTTAAATCGATCCCTACTACTTTCAAGGACTGTCCCTGAGCATTGTTAATGGACATTGCAAATAGCAGTTGAACTGGAAACTGGAGGCGTTTCAAATCAAAAAACAAATCAGGTGGAATGAGTGGAATTCTTGGAATGAAAATGTCCTCTCCTTTGGCACATCCTGTTTCTGAGCTGTGTATCTAACCCTATCCTGTGTGATAATGTCTGCAGAGCTGTGTACCTAAACCTCTCCTGTGTGATACTTTCTGCTCAGCCGTGTATCTAATCCTATCCTGTGTGATACTGACTGCTGAGCCATGTATCTAATCCTATCCTGTGTGATACTGACTGATGAGCCGTGTATCTAATCCTATTCTGTGTGATACTGTCTGCTGAGCCGCGTATCTAATACTATTGTGTGATACAGTGTGCTGAGATGTGTATCTAATCCTATCCTGTGTGATACTGTCTGCTGAGCCGTGTATCTATTCCTATACTTTGTGATACTGACTGCTGAGCTGTGTATCTAATCCCATCCTGTGTGATACCGTCTGCTGAGGTGTGTATCTAACCCTATCCTGTGTGATACTGACTGCTGAGCCGTGTACCTAATCCTATCATGTGTGTTACTGACTGCTGAGCCGTGTATCTAATCCTATCCTGTGTGATACTGACTGCTGAGCCGTGTATCTAATCCTATCCTGGTGATACTGACTGCTGAGCCGTGTATCTAATCCTATTCTGTGTGATACTGTCTGCTGAGCGGTGTATCTAATACTATTCTGTGTGATACTGTGTGCTGAGCTGTGTATCTAATCCTATCCTGTGTGATACTGTCTGCTGAGCCGTGTATCTATTCCTATTCTGTGTGATACTGACTGCTGAGCTATGTATCTAATCCTATCCTGTGTGATACTGACTGCTGAGCTGTGTATCTAATCCTATCCTGTGTGATACTGACTGCTGAGCCATGTGTCTAATCCTCTCCTGTGTGATACTGACTGCTGAGCTGTGTATCTAATCCTATCCTGTGTGATACTGACTGCTGAGCCGTGTATCTAATCCTATCCTGTGTGATATTGGGCTCCCCCTGCAGTCTGTGTCAGAGGATGGTCTGTGTTGGCACGGTAATAAATTGTGTTATTTCCAGCTTTACAGAAGGACGATAACACCATAGAAATGATAAGAATAATAGGCATCAGTTACTACAACTTTCTACAAAGAAAACTGTTGCTGATAGCAACCAATCACAGCTCATTTTTCATCTTTTAAACAGCTCTGGGACAGCGTGGTGAGTTTTGAGTGGCAACTTTTGTGTTTTGACTTTTATGTGGCGAGGATGGTGTATGTGTGGTGAAATGTGTGCTGAGGGTGGTATATGTGGTGAAGCACATGGTAGTGTGTGGCGCATTTTGTGTGTGTGTTCATATCCCCGTGTGTGGTGAGTATCCCATGTCAGGGCCCCACCTTAGCAACTGTACAGTATATACACTTTGGCGCCATCACTCTTATTCTTTAATCCCCCTTGTTCACATCTGGCAGCTGTCAATTTGCCTCTAACACTTTTCCTTTCACTTTTTCCCCATTATGTAGATAGGGGCAAAATTGTTTGGTGAATTGGAACGCGCGGGGTTAAAGTTTCACATCACAATATAGCCTATGACGCTCTCAGGGTCCAGACGTGTGACTGTGCAAAATTTTGTCGCTGTAGCTGCAATGGTGCAGATGCCAATCCCGGACATACACACATATATACACACACACACATTGAGCTTTATACACTCACTGGCCACTTTATTAGGTACACCTGTCCAACTGTGTGTTAAGACTTAATTTCTAATCAGCCAATCACATGGCGGCAACTCAGTGCATTTAGGCATGTAGATATGGTCAAGACAATCTCCTGCAGTTCAAACCGAGCATCAGTATGGGGAAGAAAGGTGATTTGAGTGCCTTTGAACGTGGCATGATTGTTGGTGCCAGAAGGGCTGGTCTGAGAATTTCAGAAACTGCTGATCTACTGGGATTTTCACGCACAACCATCTCTAGGGTTTACAGAGAATGGTCCGAAAAAGAAAAAAAAACCAGTGAGCGGCAGTTCTGTGGCCGGAAATGCCTTGTTGATGCCAGAGGTCAGAGGAGAATGGGCAGACTGGTTCGAGCTGATAGAAAGGCAACAGTGACTCAAATTGCCACCCGTTACAACCAAGGTAGGCAGAAGAGCATCTCTGAACGCACAGTGCGTCGAACTTTGAGGCAGATGGGCTACAGCAGCAGAAGACCACACTGGGTACCACTCCTCTCAGCTAAGAACAGGAAACTGAGGCTACAATTTGCACAAGCTCATCGAAATTGGACAGTAGAAGATTGGAAAAACGTTGCCTGGTCTGATGAGTCTCGATTTCTGCTGCGACATTCGGATGGTAGGGTCAGAATTTGGCGTAAACAACATGAAAGCATGGATCCATCCTGCCTTGTATCAACGGTTCAGGCTGGTGGTGGTGGTGTCATGGTGTGGGGAATTTTTTCTTGGCACTCTTTGGGCCCCTTGGTACCAATTGAGCATCGTTGCAACGCCACAGCCTACCTGAGTATTGTTGCTGACCATGTCCATCCCTTTATGACCACAATGTACCCAACATCTGATGGCTACTTTCAGCAGGATAATGCGCCATGTCATAAAGCTCGAATCATCTCAGATTGGTTTCTTGAACATGACAATGAGTTCACTGTACTCAAATGGCCTCCTCAGTCACCAGATCTCAATCCAATAGAGCATCTTTGGGATGAGGTGGAACGGGAGATTCGCATCAGGGATGTGCAGCCGACAAATCTGCGCCAACTGTGTGATGCCATCATGTCAATATGGTCCAAAATCTCTGAGGAATGCTTCCAGCACCTTGTTGAATCTCTGCCACGAAGAATTGAGGCAGTTCTGAAGGCAAAAGGGGGTCCAACCCCTTACTAGCATGGTGTACCTAATAAAGTGGCCAGTGAGTGTATATTAGATATATACTGTATATATATATACTGCTCAAAAAAATAAAGGGAACACTTAAACAACAAATTGTAACTCCAAGTCAGTCACACTTCTGTGAAATCAACACTGATTGTGATGATTAGTTACCCGCTGTTTACCTTGGATACCAGCTCCCAGCATCTGCTTACAGTGCTGGGAGCTCGCTGATTGTTGGTCTCCCACTGCCACACACAGCGATGCATGCTGGCCAGCGGGAGACCAACGATCAAAAAATGGCCCAGGACATTCCTGCACGATCAGCGATACCCGGCAGGGGGGCGGTCGCTGATGCATGCCACACACAGGAAGATCACTGGCGAGATTGCTGATGCGTCACAAAATCGGTGACGCATCAGCGATCTCGCTAGCGATCTCGCTTAGTGTGAAGTACCCCTAAAGGCCCCTTTACATTTAGCGATGCACCAGCGATCCGACCACGATACGACCCGGTCATGATCGCTGGTGCATCGCTAAATGGTCGCTAGTGAGCTGCCAAACAGGCAGATCTCACTTGCGATGTAGCGACGCAGCAGCGGTCGTTACTTACCTTTCACACCCAGCGATGCTGACGTCCTCCCGCCCGCGTCCACGCGTCGCTCGTCGGTGCCAGCAGGAAGCGCCCAACGAGAAATGGACCCGGCCGATCTCGCGCGATCAGCGACAGACAGCGGGGGAGACTGTCAGAGGTAAGTATCACACATAGCGATATCGAAAGCAATATCGCTGCTGCGTCACCAAATCGGTGACGCTTTAGCGATATTGCTAGCGATATCGCTATGTGTAAAACACCCTTTAGTATGGTCCTTGGAAGGAATAAGTTAGGCACCAGTCCTTTGTAATTGCCACATATAGATTTATACATGTAAATGAGATCTCCTCTGAGGCATCGTTTTACTAAGTGAAACAAGCCCAATTTCTCAAACCTCTCAACATGTGAGAGGCCTTGTAATAATCTAGTTGCCGGCCTTTGAACTGACTCTAATTTCTCAATGTCCTTTTTTAATGGTGGAGCCCAAAACTGGATCCCTTATTCTAGATGTGGCCTCATAAGTGATTTATAGAGGGGAAAATAATATGTTGGGATTGCAGGATTTTATTTTTCTTTTTATACACCTTAAAATCTTGTTTGCTTTTGCAGCTACTGCTTGACATTGAGTACTGCTGCTCAGCTTACTTGTAGCGAGAAAACCCAAGTCCTTCTCCTATCCTGTAGTCCCAAGTATACCTCATCTATTGTATATGCAGCAATAGGATTACTCCATCCTAGGAGTAATTTATCTACATTTATCTACACAAATCCTCATTTGCCAATTGTTTGCTCATTCAGACATCTTATACAGATCATTTTTGCAAATTTGTACTGTCAAGGTCAGATTTTAATATCCTACATAGTTTGGAGTCATCGACTGACACTTTACTCACAATCCCATCCAAAAGGTCATTAATAAAGAGGTTAAAAAGATCCCTGCGGTCCCCACTGCTGACCATATCCCATTTAGAGAATGTACCATTTATCGCAACGGTTCCTGTGTAGAAGAGAGGACCGGGCTGCCAGGGCTGCTGGAAGAACAGGTCCGGCACTGCTGGGGCCGCACATCCTGTTGCTGGAGGGAATGCAATTGCAGTCAGAGCGAGCCGGTAACCAGGGTGAAGGGGGCGTGGCCAGGGACAGTGAGATAAAAGGGGCTGAGTGGGAATGGAGAGGGTCTTCCCACCAGAACACTGAGCAGGTGATGATCGCAGACGCAGTGAGAGGTACGTTAGGCCACAACGTGCAGAGACAGGGTGGCTGCGTGAGAGAATTACTGATATCGGCAGGAGCGCAGGGTAACGCACGCCAGGCAGAGCATCACAGCACGGACATCTGGGTGTCGACTGGCACACAGAGAAGTTCACACCTAGCAGAACCTTGCAGAGCAGCCATTCAGGTGAAGGCAGCTGCTCAGAAAGACATATACTGAGTGGAACCTTGCGGAGAGCTCTACCTTTTTGCTTTGCCATTAAATGGACTAGCGGCGGAGACACCCACTGCCACCAGAAGCAGGACCGTGTGTTGGGTGGGGAAGCCTGAGAATGCTACACTGACCTCTGCCAGCATTCCATTACCTACTGGACCTTCAGAGAATGACGAGCTGCGAAGCCACATTATGTGAATATGTAAACAAAAGATTGTATAGTTAAATAACCATTGTACAGTTTACTTTTGCATCCCTTTTTCCCTGCTATCTCCCTGCGAGGACTTCATTGCTGTAGAACAATTAAATATAGTTAATCTCTGCTCTGCAGCATTTGTGTTACTGTATCCCAGCACCTGCTTATTACATTTGTTATAGTTGGCAGGATACAATCCGTGGACATAGATTCTGCAAACAAATCCACTATGGGTGCCCTCAGGTCCAGTTTGCTGTTAGGGGCAATGCTCAGTAATCTCCCAAAGTTCACGGGAGATAACATGATGTTGTGGGATTGGACTAAACAGGTCAAAAGCATGCCGCAAGTTCATTGCCGTTGAACAATTAAATATAGTTAATCTCTGCTATGCAGCATTTTTGCTACTGCATCCCAGCACCTGCTTAATACATCTGTCAATTCCTTACCCATCTGCATATAGTATCCCCCAGTCCCTGCTTATGGAGCTTGAGTATATGGCTGTTATATGGAACAGTATGAAATGCCTTTGCAAAGTCCAGCTAAATCACATCAGCTGCATTACCAACATCTTAATTTTCACTTACCTCCTCATAGAAACCCAACATGTTAATTAGACATGACCTAATTTCACGAGTCCATGCTGGTTGTCAGTTATTATATTATCCTATGCAATTTTTTTTGCAGTCATCTCATATAATGCCCTTAAAAATTTTGCACACTATTGATGTCAGGCTTACCAGATGGTTGTTGCATGGCTCCACCTTCTTACCTTTCTTAAATATTGGTACCACATCAGCTATCCTCCAATCCTGTGGCACCACCCCTGTTACAGCAGAGTCTAAGAATAGATACAGAAGTCTGTCAATTACTGAGCTCAATTTCCTCAGTATCCGTGGATGAATGCTTTCTGGGCCAGGGGATTTGTCAATATTTAATTTGTTCGCACACAGGCATACGTCTTGTGTTAAACTAATTATATCAGGTTGTGAACTTTGATTTTTGTCTTGTTGAATGATCCCTGGAACAGTTAGTTCATTGGTGGACACAGATGAAAAGTGCCTGTTTAGTATCTCAGCCTTTTCTTTATCCTCTATTATTATCTTATTATCGTCTTTTAAGGGACCTATACCATGTTTTTCTTTTATTTTTGGCATTGATGTATTTATACGATTTTTGGGGATTTATTTTAATGTCCCTGGTGATTTGTTTCTTTCTGAATAACTTTGCCAACTTGATTTCTTAGTTTCCAATTCTTACTTAGATCTTTACACTCCTGAAATGATATTTCTTTATTCTCAGCCTTCAAGATTTTGAATGCCCTTTGTTTTAGTCTTATTAAATTTTGTTGTGTCTTATTTATCCATAATGATTTCTTTTTATTTCTGAACATTTTATTATGAGAGGGTATAAGTTTTCTACAGGATTATAGTAGTACATCCTTAAACATGCCTCATTTAAGATCGGTATCCCCAGTTACCATGAGCTGGTCCCAATCTACACGATTAATCTCTTACCTTATTTTTTGTTGAAATCAGCTTAACTAAGGTTCTAGGATTTTGCATTTCTTTTTTTGAATGATTGAAAATTACTTTGTAATTTACCATATTATGGTCACTGCATCCCAAATGCTCCATGACCTGTAGATCTGAAATAGTATCTGGTATATTTGACAGAACTAGGTCCAGTAAATTACCTCCCCTGGTCAGTTCATCCACCATCTGAGAGAGATAATTGTCCTGAATTGTGGATAAGAACTTGCAGCGTTTAGCAAAACCAGAAGATTCTATGTCCCTTTGAATGTCTGGATAGTTAAAATCCCCCATAATAAGGACTCTATTATTATTTGCTGCCTTTTAAATTTACTGCAGCATTTCCTCCTCTACCTGTTCAGCTATATCAGGAGGCTTGTAGCAAGCTCCAATTGGCAGCTTTCCATTACTGCCATCCCCATGTACAATTACTCATACTCGTTCTACATTGTCGCCGCTCCCCCAAGGTCATCATTGAGCACTGGTCTTAAGTTAGATTTAAAAAAAATACACACCCATCCAACTCTTCTGTCTGACCTGTCCTTTCTAAATGCAGTGTTAGGGTACCGTTACACTAAGCGATGCACCAGCGATCCCGACAACGATATGGATCGCTGGTGTATCGCTAAGTGGTTGCTAGTGAGCTGCCACACAGGCAGATCTCACCAGCGACATAGCAGCGGTCGGTGGTCGCTACTTACCTGTCAGACGCGGCGATCCTGACATCCTCCCACCCGCGTCCACGCGTCGCTTGTCGGCGCCACAGGAAGCCCAGCAGGAAGCGCCCGACGAGAAATGAGATTAAAATAGATAAATCCCGGGGTCCGGATGGCATACACCCACGAGTACTAAGAGAACTAAGTAATGTAATAGACAAACCATTATTTCTTATATTTAGGCTATGTGCCCACGCTAGCGTTTTTAAACGCTCAGGAAAAGGATCCCCTTCCCAGAAAACGCACGTCTTTTTCCGCGTGTTTTTTGCGCGATTTTTGACGCGTTTTTGATGCGTTTTTTGACACGCGATATCTGGGATCATTGGGGATGGCTAAAAACGCACAGCAATGCGGGAATTAATGAGCATGCTGCGTTTTTAGCCGCTAAGCGATTCCTGAGCGGTTAAAAACGCATGCATTGGCACAAAAAGCCAAAAACGCATGCTAATTAATTTGATGCATCTTTTAAGAGTTTCTGCAGCGTCTGATCCGGCTCAAACGCTGCGGAAACACTTAACAAAAAGCATCGTGGGCACACAGCCTTAGGGACTCTATAGCGACGGGGTCTGTTCCACAGGACTGGTGCATAGCAAATGTGGTACCAATGTTCAAAAAGAGCTCTAAAAGTGAACCTGGAAAATATAGGCCAGTAAGTCTAACCTCTGTTGTTGGTAAAATATTTGAAGGGTTTCTGAGGGATGCTCTTCTGGTTTATCTCAATGAGAATAACTGTTTAACTCCATATCAGCATGGGTTTATGAGGAATCGCTCCTGTCAATCACCTTTTATGAAGAGATAAGCTACTGTACATACTGGACCAAGGTGAGTCATTGTACAGGGTATATAATTTTTCCAAAGCGTTTTATACCGTGTAACACAAAAGGTTGGTACACAAAATGAGAATGCTGGGTCTGGCGGAAAATGTGTGTAAATGGGTAAGTAACTGGCTTAGTGATAGAAAGCAGAGGATGGTTTTAAATGGTATATTCTCTAACTGGGTCGCTGTGACCAGTGGGGTACCGCAGGGGTCGGTGTTGGGACCTATTCTCTTCAACAATATTTTTATTAATGATCTGGTAGAAGGTTTATACAGTAAAATATCGATATTTGCAGATGCAAAACTATGTATAGCAGTCAATACAAGAGAAGATAGTATTCTGCCACAGATGGATCTGGATAAGTTGGAAACTTGGGCCGAAAGGTGGCAGATGCGATTTAACATTGATAAATTAAGGTTATACACAAGGGAAGAAGGAATCAATATCACCATTACACACTGAACGGGAAACCACTGGGTAAATCTGACATGGAGAAGGATTTGGGTATCCTAGTTAATGATAAACTTACCTGGAGCAGCCACTGCCAAGCAAACAGGAACATGGGGCGCATTTAAAGAGGTCTGGATACACATGATGAGAGCATTATACTGCCTCTGTACAAATCCCTGGTTAGACCGCACATGGAGTACTGTGTACAGTTTTGGGCACCAGTGCTCAGGAAGGATATAATGGAACTAGAGTGAGTACAAAGGAAGGCAACAAAATTAATAAATGGGATGCAGGAACTACAATACCCATAGAGATTAGCAAAATTAGGATTATTTAGTCCCTCCCAGTAATCTGTCTATCCGATCCGCAATATGCCGAACCCGATCACCTAGCAGACAACACACTGTTCAGCATTCGCGGTATTATTGACAGATGACCCTGTCTGTCCGCCTAATTATAGAGTCCCCTAACACGAACATCTGTCTGACCTTTTGTTGCAGGCCTATGTCCCTTATTCCTACAGAAATCTTTTTCCTGGTTGCTAGGAGCAACTGCTGTAGTGATCCCAGTCCTGGGCTTGCATTCCTAATATCAGCCAAACAGACATATTTACTAAGTTGTGCCAGATCAGGACTGAGCTCCCTGGCACTCTTCCCCCTATCACTACACCTTCTTGTAACCTTAAACCCAGCTATAAACTTCTCTCTCCTTATCTTCCCCACCTCCAGCCTCCTCTGTATCACTGGCCCCAGTCAGCACAAGCTCAGTGAGCTCTAAACTCCTCTTCAGTTTTGCAATGCTCCTGAGTGTTGCCAGGTGCACATTTATATTCATTACAACTAATGGTGATAAACAGTACAGATAAAAGCAGAAAAACACCAAACTACGCTTTGCAGTTAAACTATGATATTGTGTTTAACTATGTACTTACCTGCAGTCCTGCACTTAAAGGCAGCCCTCTCTCCAATCAGAATCCCTCGCTTTTAGTATGTGGCATTTGTAGCCCTCCTACCAACAAGCACAGATGTAGCTAATAGAAGCTACTAGAAGCTGGGTGGGCGGAGAGGGAGGTAGCTCTGGCACCCATGCTCCGAGGTGGCCCACCCAGAGCTACGATGCTGTAACTGTATGAGCGTGCACAAAGTGCCATTACAGCTACACTCAGGGGCAGAGCAGAGAGAATTGATCTCCTTGCTCTGCCACCCGGCCGCCATGAGGCCGCTGATCAAGCGGGGGCCCGATGCCAGCAGATGCCAATGCAGCTGACCACATTAATGAGAGAAGGAGCATTACGCTCCCTCTCCCATCATCCCCCTGTCAACGTCTGACGTCACCGACGCCGACAATGACAGCGGGTTCGATGATGTCACTGCTCGGCGCCCATGTCCAGAGATGTGCCATCACTCAGAGCAGCGGAGGAACCAGGAAGAAGAGAGGTGAGTATTGGATTTATTGTTATTTTATGGGGTGCATTACACTATAGAGTCTGACTGTGGGGGGCGAGTGCAGTATACTATAGTATACTATAGAGACTCCCTATGGGGAGTGCAGGATACTATAGAGTCTGCCTGTGTGTGGGGGGTGCATTATGCTATAGAGCCTGCAGTTTGTGTGGGGGTACAATATACTATGGAGTCTGCCTATGGGGAATGCATTATTCTATAGAGTCTGCCTATGGGGGTGCATTACACTGTAGAGTCTCCCTATGGGGAGTGCAATATACTACAGAGTCTGCCTGTGTGTGTTTGTGTGTGGGTGGAGGTGCATTATACTATAGCGTCTGTCTATGTGTTGGGGGGGTGCAATATACTATAGAGTCTCCCTATTAATAGTGCAGTATACTATAGAGTCTGCCTGTGTGTGGGGGGGTGCATTATACTATAGAATCTGCCTGTGTATGGGGGTGCATTATATTATAGAGTCTGCCTATGGGAAATGCATTATACTATAGAGTCTTCCTATGGGGATTGCAGTATACTATAGAGTTTGCCTGTGTGTGGTGGGTGAATTATACTATAGAGTCTGCCTATGGGGGGTGCATTATACTATAGAGTTTGCCTGTGTTTGGGGGGTGCATTATACTACAGAGTCTGCTTATGGGGGTTGCAATATACTATAGTCTGCCTATTGGGGGTGCATTATACTGTAGAGTCTGCCTATGGGGTGTGCAGTATACTACAGAGTCTGCCTTTGGGGGTGCATTATACTATAGAGTCTGCCTATGGGGTCTGATTGCTCCTACTTTGGCGCTAAGAAGAGGAACTTCTTTATTTTAATTGTGTTTATTCCTTCTGGCAGAACAGGGGTTAATCGGCTATGGTGGAAATTTCTGTGCTCGCAGCTGAGTGTTGTGAGCTCATTTTCGGGTTTGCCTCTGGCTTCTGGTGAGGGTTATGGAGCTGGCTGTGCTGACAGAGGAGTAGTGAGTTCTTTATCTGGACTCCCTCTGTTGGTGAAGGGAAGTAATGAAGCTGATCTAAATGGCAGAGACCGGCCACCTGAGGAAGAGGACTGTGATTGGACATCAGGAATTTCTGATTGGATTTAAGGCAGCCGACTCCCTAGTTTCTGGCTGGTGATTTCTCCTGACTGTGGCTTCTGGTTTCCAGTTTGGTTCCCGCCTTCTTAAAGCTAAGTTTTCTCTGCTATTGTTCATATGAGTTTTCATCTGGTTTACTTAGTTTTTGTGTTCAGCCAGCCCTGGCTGGGACTGGGCTGAATCCCCATTTTGTCTCTGATCAGTTGATCTCTTTAGCTCTGTCTTCAGAATATACCTGAGTGCTAATATAGGGAATTGAAGTCTAGCGACTTAAGGGCCTTTTTCTATCAGACGTGTTGGACATTTTTTTGGCAGGGTTTTTTGCGTGATTGCAGACAGCAGCTTTGCTTTCCTGACCTTTCTAGTTAGTGAGGGCCCCATTGTTTGCTCAGCCTATCTTTCTATCTGTGTTTGTGTTTTCATTTTGTTTCACCGACAATACATGTTGGGGGCTGTCTATTGCTTTGGGGTCTGCTCTGGGGCAGTTTAGATTTTCCCTTTCTTTCTTTAGGCTTATTTAATTCTCCGGCCGTGACAAGGCGTCTAGGACCACCGTAGGCACGCTCCACGGCTACTGCTAGTTGTGTGGATAGGATCAGGGGTCTGCAATCCGCTAGTTACCAACCTCTCCGGTTTTCTGGGCTTAGCTTGCTTTTTGTTTTTTCCTCCTCGGTGACTCATTCATAACAGCTGAGCTCAGTTAGCCACTCCTTTCCCCTTTATAATTTGGGCTCTGATACAAATCCTTGTCAGATCTAGCATTTGCTGCATGGCTTTCGGAGGGAGAGGTGTTCATTTGAGGAGTGTTGGAGGAAGTTATCTGGGACTGTTGCTTGGTTTGTAAGTGTGGCAATTCCCTATCCTTCTGTATTTTGATTTATTCCCCTACCTACTCATCGGTGCTTTCCTCTGTTATATGGTAGTGAATATTTTGTATGCCTGAAGTTTTCTGTTAACCCTGTAACGTAGCGCTGTCATTTGGGTAGGGGATACTCGCTTGGCAGCCAATAAATCACATCCGGCACAGGTTTCTTAACATAACTCCAACAGTCCATGCAGTTTATTAGGCATCATAAACCAGGAACAGCAACAGAAAGTTCATATAAACAGCATAGCGTCCAAGAAAGAGCTTCACTCTGCTAAGCCTGTGGTCACACAGGTTGTGCAATGTCCAGTACACAGGCTCTTCAGCCTCCCAGATATCTCACCCTGTCAGGGTTTACCTCATGGCTGCTTCAGCTCACTGCAGGCGTTCATTCCCTCTCCCTGGGAACTGTCAGACGCTTGCAGACATTACTCACAGCATTCACGTGCTGTCAGTCAGGAAGCCCCATCTCCCAGCGGGACCTTCCACAACGGACCAACCGGGTCCCAGCATTCTCTACCATGTGACCTACCCTGGCCACCTTATATGGTCGGTAGCCACGCCCACCGGGTCACATGGCTATGACCTCATCACAGGTCCTTCAACCATTCATACACTTTACAATAGCGTTCTTAACCACACCCCTGGGTGGATTTGTAGGTAACTGGTTCCGCCCATCTCACCAGCTACCTAGAGACTTCCCAAACACATTGAAGCAGCACCTCAGCAGTATCACTGCTGATCAACATACACACAAGTCTCCATCCCAAGGCCACCCACTTTGAGATACATAACGGTCATTCAGTATTCTGCCACTCATCCTCTCTCCTGGGACATCCACACAGCGCCCCCTAGTGGACACAGTGGTCACTACACCACAACCCTTGTTTGTGTTGCCTTGTTTGTGGGATTGATGTACTACAGTGCAGAGTAGTGCTGCTCTTCCCTGGGTAGGGGAAGAGAACAGACAGAGGGCTGACTCAAGAGACAGAGAAAGGGTGGAGGCCCTGGCATCTTCACTTTCAGAAGTATCCCGGGGAGTAGGGCGTCTCCTAGTGTTCGGGACAGGGAACAATTCCATGGTCCTGGGTCACCTGACAGCTGTGTTGTGACACAACTATTACACAGTTATCACGACTATGATATTGTGCTGAACTACAGTTGAAACTAGAAGTTTACATACACTATATAAAAAGACACATATGCAAGTTTATCTCAATATCTGACATGAAATCAGGAAAAAGCTTTCCCGTTTTCGGTCCATTAGGATTACCATAATTATTATTTGTCAAATGCCAGAATAATGAGAGAGAGAGAGAGAGAGAGAGAGAGAGAGAGAGAATGTTTAAGGCATTTTTATTACTTACTGCAAAATCAAAAGTTTACATACACTAAAATTTCTATGCCTTGACATAATTCTGGACTGCTCATATGATCAAGTCATGTGTTTGGAAGCTTCTGATAGATTTTTTGGCAACATCTGAGTTAATTAGAGACATGCATGTAAATGTATTTTAATACACACCTGAAACACACTGCTTCTCTGTGTGGCATCATGGGAAAGTCTCAAGAAATCAGTCACAATATCAGGAAGAGAATTGTGGACTTCCCCAGAAGGCACTCCAGACGAAAAGCACGTTGGGATAGCAGCACCACAGCTCCCAGGTAAGTTATGCTCTGCACAAACTTTATTTAGAATATCCCACCACCTCTCATTTTTTATGTGTTAGTTCCTCCTAGCTTTTTGAGTACTTACTCACCAGGTTATGATTGGGCATTTTTTCTGACACCTTATATATTTATTTTTTTCAAATTCCCTTCCTTCATACGTGTGCGTCATTTTTCACCATTTGGGTCATCAGTGTCTTTTTTTTACCATTCTCTGTCTCCACCATGCATCTTTTTTATGTCCTACTTTTTAAACATATTTCTGATAAATATTATGTTTTAAATTCTACTTGGTTTCTGTTGGCTGATGGGAGTAGTACTCCCATTAGCCGATGGCTGTGACAAAATGTAAACTTTTTACTGCCGGTCACAGCTGCTAGCTCAGAACTGCAGCACTGTGACCAATGGTAATAATCTTACTGCCGATCTGAGGCGCCGGTGTTTATCGCGCTGTCATGCAAATTACAGCGTGGGAAACATCCGATCTCCGGTTTCCGAAAAACAGTAACCCGGACTTTCTGGAAAAGTCCCTATTCAGGGTGCAGGCCCGAACAATAGCTTTTCAGTATGGACACCAAACTTTACTGTTCGGGTTCGCCCATCTCTAATAAATACTGAATAAATGCTGTATCATTACATACAGTAATGCAATGCAGTTAGAGAGACAGATGTGTAGTAAACAGAATGAGGTGTTAATTAGACCATAGAATTACTAATTATTATTGCATGGCTTTATTTCCCCCTATTACGATTCTGCACAGAAGCAGTTCCATGATACCATAAGATGCAATCTGCTTTGCTTTCTAGGTTATATGGAAACTGAAGGAAAACATCACATAGAATAAATATTCTGTGTTTGAGCTTCATGTTAAAAGTTAATATCCAGTGGAAGGAATAGTGACAAAGCTATAAACATAATTTGATAAAACATAAACTTTCTTATTCTGAGGAATCATGATGCTCATCTAGTGGAGCATCCAGTGGTCATAGAATCGGTACAGACTGTGTCCAGTGACTATTACACATTACGCTGCCCTGAAGCTGTCTACTGGGAATATGCATCAAAATGCAAGACAAACAGCAAACATTTACATCTATGTCAAATGACATCAGCAGCGGGAGTATAAATCATGTTTGGCTTGCTCTTTTATTCAGAGTAAGTGTTCTGTGAAGGTTTCTAGATCATTGTTGTGACATATTGGCAACTCACACGGCAAGAATCCAGTAAAGTAACCCCTTTGGTTTCATAGTTAGCATAACATAAATCCTCAATCTAGTATTTTTATGCAGTCTAGACATTTTTTTTCATATCACCCCACAAAAATGATGTCCCCCTGAAATGTACCTGATGCTTTAATGGTTTGCTATATTTTCTCCTTCCATAGAAAGCATAATCAATGCAAGCCATAAATTAACTTCAGGAGCAGGATGTCAGTTCAGCCTATGAATAGCCCAGCCATGTCATTTCTTGGACCATTTATGAATATTTATGTATATTGCACTGATACAGTGAGTTATTGTGTTGTGCCTTAACCCACAGTATCTAAAGAGAGCAATAAATAATTCTGATTATTATATGTCCAATGGATCAGAATAAATTGAGAAGGGCATTATTTGTGGATAGAGCAATACCAGCCAACTGAGCTGCTGTAAACCACATCTGCAGTAAATGCCTAGGACTTAGAAAAAGCTCTATGTCACTAATACACTCAACAATGAAACTGCAACACTAATAAGAAAAAGTCAAAGAATTATGGAAATCATAGGATCAATAGGCATATTCGTATACAAACGAAGAAAAATGGAAGCAAAATTTTTCAAAGTATCCCAGTAACCATTCTTCAACATAATAATGCTCATAAGGCCGCATGTTGCTGTGAACAGCCTGCACAACCTAAATGTGCTACCATAGCCTGCAGTGTCCCTGAATTTGTCTCCTGTTGAGTACATCTGTGAGGTAATTGGTCGGCAATTGTAAAGGAAGCTGCCAGCAGCAGATCTTGATTACATGCAGGAATTATGTCAGTAGGATTAACCCTCCTAAGCCATTTAAGTGGGTATGTAGGTTATAAGAAGTTGAATAAAATGATACTTTAAGTCAGATATAAAGTCAATGCCTAAAAAATGGTACTTCCAAAATCTATATTTTAAACAAAGAAGAGAAAAACTCCAAGGAAGATTTTTACCAACAATAATTCAACATTTTTATTTATATTCATATATAAGGCATAAATGCTACAAAGTTATATGTGGGGACAAAAATACAAATAGAGCCGCATAAACACTCAAGGTATAATATATATATATATATATATATATATATATATATATATATAGTCAATATATTGCACATGAACCAGTATATCGAACAAGGAAGACTAGTACCTCAATTCATAAAAAAGGCAAATGCCTATTAAATAGGCACAGGGCATATTCCAACAAATTTACAGCATATCAGCAGTTACTCCCATAAAGTGCATGTGCAAATAAAGTGGCTGATATTAAAAGGAACATAAGGTGCAAGGAAATGCAATAGCTGCCCGATAGTAAGAAGTCCATATATGTGCTAACGAAGAGTTAAATAGATATACCTGAAGGCGGCAAACACCCTGACGCACGTTTCGCACTAGCTTTATCCAGGGGAGGCGTATGTGTGAGATATCTTTAAAATGTGCTCTTTTATAGTACTCAGTTCATTAGTGGCAGTGGCTATGTGGCGTCAAATCCGTCTATGACTAAGTGTAGGAATGCCGGGAATAGACGCTGAGTGTACTACGCCCACCCTCCAAACACAAAGCAGCAAGGAAGAGAGGGTGGATACACATGAGTCGCGTTACCATAGCAGCCATACAGACAACCAAGCAGAGCCCGGGAGCAACCCATCCGCCCGAAGCGTCAGAGCAAGACGGCCGCTCCGAGCCCCATGTGGGTCTGTTGCTATGGTAGATGTACACAACGTCCCGTGTCATCCGATCATCTCTACAAACCCCGCGCGCCAGGGTAGGAGGGAAGAACGGAGGCCACACTACAGAGACATCCACAGCAGATCCACACAAAGACCATAGATTGGAACAATCCAAATTATTGTCTCTATATAATTAATAAAGTAAAAAATGGGGGATAGAAATGAATAGGGAAAGTGATAAAGTGCATATGAATACATCATATAAAGTGAATTATATATTATTCATTATAAAAGAAAAAAAGAAAACCTAACCCAATTCATATCACTATAATAAAGAAATTATAAAAAATAACTTGTCATATATAGTGAAAATATTATACATTATTGAATGACATTTAATGATATTCCACATCGTTCTACATTTTCAAGCCTAAATATATTAAGTGCAAAAAGTGCATAAAGTGCAATAAGGAGACCAAATTTACATAGTGTACAAAATATATGCATATTTTAACTCGTATCTGATATACACAGGAATAAGGCATACATATGCAAAGTGCATACAAAAATTATAAAAAAAAAATTTCTTTAAAAAATATTTCTAAAAAATATAAATATATACAGAGATCTTCTTAAAATATTCTTTGGAAAATGTTCTTTTCTTCATATCTTGTTTACAAGTATTTCCGGATACCGTCCCACTTAGCCAAAAAAATGTCAAAACTATGGATATAAGAAAAATAAAAAAATATTAAAATACAAATAAAAACATTAAAAACAGAGCATTTTCATAGAAAAGGGGCATAACTGAGAATTTCATTAAGACCCAATGGTTGCATAGATCCAATTCTAGAGATCCATTTGGCTTCTAATTGAGCCAGACTTTTTTTCAAATTTCCTCCTCTAATATCAGTATAGACTTTGTCGATGCCAATGACTTTAAGCAACTTAGCATCTCCTTTATGAAAAAGTTTAAAATGTTTAGGAATGGGTTTTAATATAGTCAAGTCATCTAGGTCACTGCCATTGAGAATGTCACGGTAGTGTTCTCTTATTCTTACCTTCAGGGCTCTTGATGTTAATCCAACATACACTTTCGGACAGGGGCATACTGCATAATAAACCACTCCCGTCGTGTCACGTTATATGCTGTGTGATCTTAAAATTTTTCTTACCGTCACAAGACTCAAAGTGGGTAGCACAATACATGTTCAGGCAAGCAGCACATTTTCCACATGGAAAGAAACCCCATTTCAATTTTAGTGGTCCGAGAGTTAGCTGTGGTTGCGGTACTGGATAGTGGCTGTGGACTAATTGATCTCTTAAATTGGAGGAACGCCTATAAGTGATAGATGGACCTTTGGGAATAAATTTACATAATGTTGAATCCAAACGAAGTATGGACCAATATTTCTCCAATATGTTTTTCATGTCAAGCCACTTCTAGTTGTAGGTTGAGATGAACCTTACCGTTGCTTCATCTTTGGATTTTTCTTTAGGCTTAAGGAGGTCAGATCTCATGTGTATCCGCCCTCTCTTCCTTGCCACTTTGTGTTTGGAGGGTGGGCATAGTACACTCAGCGTCTATTCCCGCCTTTCCTACACTTAGTCATAGACGGATATGACGCCACATAGCCACTGCCACTAATGAACTGAGTACTATAAAAGAGCACATTTTAAAGATATCTCACACATACGCCTCCCCTGGATAAAGCTAGTGCAAAACTGCCCCCCCA
This sequence comes from Dendrobates tinctorius, assembly GCF_039654945.1. Classification (NCBI taxonomy): domain Eukaryota; kingdom Metazoa; phylum Chordata; class Amphibia; order Anura; family Dendrobatidae; genus Dendrobates; species Dendrobates tinctorius. The sequence continues at coordinate 715,165 of NW_027361932.1, read as the reverse complement.
CTGTCATTCAGTGGTGGAGGGGCAGATCGCCGGTGGGGGGTCAGATAACTGTCTCCAGCCATGTCCGATGCTACTGCAGCATCGGCCATGGCTGGTTTGTAATATTTCATCAGATTTCATTGATGAAAAATTACTATCGCTCTGATTGGCTTTTTCACTGTTAACAGCCAATCAGAGCGATCGTAGCCACGTGGGGGCGAAGCCATACCCCCTGTGGTGAAGTGCAAAGCCCCCTGTATCTGCGAGTCGGGTGACCTTTCATTGACCCCGGTCACCCGACCCACAGGGGGGGCTTTGAAGTCATGACACAGTATAGGAGTCATTGGTCGGATTGGCACCGACTTTCATGACGCATACACTGTGTCACATGTCGGGAAGGGGTTAAAATAAACCCTGAAGGAAGATTATCCAGGAGATCAGTGTCTGGCCCAAACATCTTAACATTTCATTTAGATAATAATACGTGGATTTCTCTGGAATAAGACATTTGACTGCAGATATCAAGGTATCATTTTATTCAGCTTTACTTGATACAGACAGTTTAGGAGAGTTGATTCTACTGACAGATTCCCTTTACATGCACTCAGCATTGCAGAACATTCCTCACTGATAGCAGCCAAGGCATATAAGTGCAGGGATTTCTGCGTGTAGTGTAAAAAACTCAAAACTGAATAAATCAAGATGTTTTGAAAATGTCGCTTCCATTTCTCACCATTCACGTCTATCCATCCTGTGATTATCAAAATTCTATGACTTTTCTTTATTAGTGTTGCAATTTTAATGTTGAGGGGTTTAGATACTGTTCACTGTGCAGATAGCATTGAGACATTTCTACACCTAAATGTGAAATAAACAATGTATGAGTATAATACAAATTGGTTACTCTGGCAGCCCCAGCCGGATAAGGATATGTGCACGCGATGAGTATTTGTAGCAGATTTTTCTGTAGAAAAAAACAGTGTTGGCTGTAAAAACGCTGCATAAAATACTATCATTTATTACACATTTTTTTACATTTTTTTTATACGCTTTTACCTACGGTATGTTTTTTTCACATTTATTTAAAGGGGTGAAAAACGCTGAAAAAACGCAGAAGGAATTAACATGCCGAAGATGTGAAAAAACACTTTGAAGGTTCAAATCTACAAGGGAAAATTAAGCAGCCTGTGCATTAGATTTCAGGCATTTCATTCACTTTGCTACTACTGCAAACTGCTGCGCTTTTTCCATGGTAAAAACGCATGGAAAAACAGGCAAAAAATGTGTGACCAAGCCCTTACTTGTTTTTATTATGACCCGGTAGAAAATTGAGATGTCATAAAGGGTGAAGTCCACCTGGATTATAATGGGTAAAATAAAAATGCTTTGAAAAACAGCCGTGACTAGAGGACTGTGCATGATCAGGTAATGCTACATTTGGCGCATCAATCTTCTTCAGCTTATAACCGGGTGCGTGTTTCTGAAAGGAGGTTATCCAGCTGGAACAACCAACCCCTGTAATATGCAATTGGAATTATTATTGATTTCATATAGGTAATTTGTTATGAATTATGGGCAAGTCAAGCATGCTCATTCTTTTCTACTTTTCCAGATGATACAAGTCAGTCTGAATTGTTAACAGTCTAAAACTGGAGAAATACAATGTTTTAGGCCGGTTTCACATGTCAGTGTTTCCGGTACGTGTGGTGACAGTTTTCTCACGTAATGGAGACACTGACATACGTAGACCCATTCAAATGAATGGGTCTATGCACATGTCAGCATGTTTTCACGGACCGTGTATCCGTGTGCAAAACACGCAGACATGTCCGTTTTCCCCCAGACACATGGGCCGCAAAACGTGCCGTACACGTGCACACGGAGAACAGTGCGCACTGTCCTCCATACGCAATGCCGGCCACCAGGGAAGTAGCGCTATCTATGGCCCCTTACTAGCCTGAGAATAGCAGCCAGCACCTGTGAGTTTTGCCAGGTTGGTTTAAAAACATAGGGGAAACCCCCTTCGGGTTTTTCATTCAGTCATTCTCTGCTCGCCAGAAGAGCAGGAGAGAATGGATAAAAGCTGCGTTCAGCGCCTGCCGCCGGGGAACAGGGGCTTACAGTAGCGTTTCTTCCCCGTCAGCCATCCGAGTAGTACTGATGGCTTGCTACGGTTGCCACGCATAGTAAACACACGGACACTGATATCTCCAGTACCGGTTTTTCCAGTACCGGAAATATCAAGACATGTGAAACCGGCCTTAGTGTTTCTTAATTTAGTCAGGAGTATTATATAAATATCCCATGTCTAGTATAGTACTGCGCCCATCGCCTGAAATAAGGCACCTACTATACATTCACATTAATCCCACACAAAAAAAGATTGTTCCATTGCATCTTATACCACAGGCTGCTCCATATGGAGAGTATAACGCAGTACTGTATAATGTCACACACTTTCAGTATATTTAACAGTAGTCACTTTGGCCCCGATTTATCATTTGTGGTTTTTTACAGGGGATCTGTCTTACTGACAGTAAGAAAAAATAAGGCTACGTCCACACTTGCGATTGATGTTCCATTTGTCTGTTCCGTTTCTATGAACAGACAAATAGAATTAATGTTAAAAACAGATACCTTTATATTTTTGGTGCAAAACGAAGCAGAAGGACCTCGTAGGTTGTTATGGGGTTCACCTGGTTTCTATTTGGTGTCAGTTCTCAGAGCAGAACAAATAAAAAGCGCCCCATTGAGAACATTTCATCCATTCTAAAAACTGACACATAACGGTTTATATGGATCTGTTTTTGACATTAATTCCATTTGTCAATTCCTAAAACTAGAGAAATGGAATATCAAACACAAGTCTGAACATAGCCATAGAAGCACTTGCCACGCTGCAATTTTGCCGACCTTATTGATAGTGAACCTTTTAGTTCAGTGGATGAAATAAAGTATGGAGGACAGTGAAACCTAAACAGACAACTACTGACTACTAATGTTCTCTACTGTTTACTATTAATATTACCTCCACAAAGGCCTCCGTACTCTGCATGTTTAGTCAATTTCCTATTTAACTTTTGTACAATATTACAATATACGGTACATTTTTTGCTTGAAATGCAACTGACTAAATGCTTAAGAGTGAGAGATACAGAACAATTAGAGGAATATATATTTTTAGGGATCATGAGTGAAACATATTTGTCTGCTTTTTTGCATACACTTATGGGTGAGGTACCACTGTGCCACCTGTTGTTCAAAGAGGTATAACACATAGCCCAAAGATTTATAATAATAGAGACAATGAGAATAAAAAAGTCATGCTTGTTGATGCAAGACGTTACTTGTATTAACAATAACACATACATCAACTTTGTAAAGATGGATGATAAATCATCATCACATACTGTATATGGGTCCAGGTATCAAGAGGATGTTGGTAAGAGAGCACAAAATCAAGTAGTGACTTGTAACAATGCACAGTGACAGACGATGGTGGTCCAAACTGAAGGCGGATGAGCAAAAGGACATCATTTTTATAATCTACAAAATGTCACTTATGTCACTTTCAGATGTGGTAGATTTATTGATTGATTTGATGCAGATTTCGGTGCAGATTTTGTACCCTCCAAATCCCCACCTCCCCCCAACTAATGTATCAACTTGCACATGTAGCAGGAAAATCAGATTTGAAATCACACAACATTCCCATTTTATTGCAAGTTTCACTGCAGATTTGACCTTACATGTATGCAGAGCACAAGGAACAGTATCCATCACTTCTGAAACTATCCAGATTTATCTGGGAAACATTGATGAGCAGAAACATAACCTGAGACATAACTTGAATCTCACCAGCCCAAACCAAGCTAATGTGGGGGCCATTATATAATTTGGGAGCTCATGCGGGGACCATTATACAGTTTGTGTACTAATGCAGAGGTCATTATACCGTGTTGGAGCTAGTGTGGGAGCCATTATACAGATTGGGGGCTAGTGTGAGAGACATTACACAGTTTGGGGCTAATGTGGGGGGCATTATACAGTTTGGGTACTAATGCAGGGGTCATTATACCATGTTGGAGCTAGTGTGGGAGCCATTATACAGCTTGGGAGCTAGTGTGAGGGACATTACACAGTTTGGGGCTAATGTGGGGGGCATTATACAGCTTGGAGACTATTGCAAGGGTTATTATACAATTAGGGGCTTATGTGGGGGGCCATTATACGAATAGGGGGTTTAGGAGGGGGACCATTATACAGTTTGGGAGATAATGTTGTTAGAAGTGGCGGAAGGCACTAAATAAAAAATAAATAAAGTGCCTTCGCCACTCAGGGTCCACCGTGCGGTGGATGGAAAAACCGCTGCTAAAGAGGCAGAGCACTGTGGCGGTAATGTGCACAGGGTTTAACTGCACCCAGTGCACTAAAGCAAGCTCTGTTAAAGTCACAGAACTGCAAGCCTAAAGCATGCAAAACCGCTGAGTCTGTTCTAGGTCACAGACTCCAGCGGAGCAGACACGGTATTAAAAGTCACAGGAGTAGCCTTAGACGTCAGGACTACTCCGTCTAGACCTACCGTGAAGTAAGCTGCGTGGCGTCGCAACTGCGAACGCCCGGCAGGACTGCTACCACAGCGCAGCGTGAACTAAGCCGCAAGGAAAGCACCGCTAACACGCAAGCGCGATGGACGCAAGGACCCTAGCTGCTGGAACAGATGGAGCTAGAGCGCGCTGGTGCTAGCGCTGCTACTGACTAAATCCCACGCACTCACACAGACGTATTAACAGAGGGAAGGGGTTTCTTAATAAGTCAGTCACCAGTCCAAGCATCCATCACCATACACACAGCAGCAGTATGAAAATACTAGCGCATGGCGGAACGGCTATGCGCACTTTTTATAGCGTACGGGACCTGCTGGAAATCTCCAGGTCTCCAAAAGGAGCCAATAGGATCCAGAGCGAGACCTGAGCAACTGACTCCCGAACTCCAATGGGAGCTCGTCCCGTGAGCATGCTCAGATGACGGAACAAAGGACTTAGCCTCTGGAGATAAATGTGAGAATCTGGATTCCTGCCTAGGCATGGTAGAAACCAGATTCCTAACAAATGTGAGGGAACCATTATACAGTTCTAGTGCTAATGTTGGGGCCATTACACAGTTTGGGAGCTAATGTGAAGGCCATTATACGGCTTGGCGGATAATGCAGGTGCCATTAAACAGTATGAGGGCTACTGAGGGGGTCATTATACTGTGTTTTGGGGGAGTAGTGGGGTCATCAGACTATGTGTAAGTGAGTTATGGGCCCTTCATACTGTGTATAGGGTAGCTTTGGGTTCATTATACTGTATATATTAAAGCTGCGGACCCACCATAATGTATATAGAGGGGTCGTACATTGGGGAACTCAGGGAACATTATTAGATGTTAAGTGGCCATTTAGAGTACTGTGACTGTCAGATGTGCACAGGGGGCATAATTACTTTCTAGGGGCAAAATGTGGACACTGTTTTCAAGTGCACTTGCACAGGGCATTAATATTTTCTATAGGGCAATTTTAACATCTAGAGTGCGCAAAGGAGGCATTATTACTATGTAAGGGGTAGAGTGGTGAGCATTATTATGTGGAACAGTAAGAGGAACCTTTATTGTACCACACAACAGGTGTAGTAATAGGGACGCAGCAACAGCGTCTCAGTATTTGGATATCAGCAGGAATTTATGCATGCCGGGCATAAATGGGGATGGTGCTAGAAATGTGAGAAGTCAAATGTATCTTTGCTGTAATCTATGTAGACAAGATGAGGCTGGAGAACTGGAGAAGTTGTCGTGTCTTTCTATGCCAAATGAAAAAGATAGGAAAAGTGAATGACTGCATAAGAAAGAGCATCAGCTGTAGGTCACCATCTATAACAGTTCGGTAACCTCTTATATGGTCTTCAGAACTGGTACCTACCACTATATGGTCATCATATGGCAGTAATATAGATCTTGGTCTTTGTAGACTTTTTTCCAGTAACAATGCGGTTATCTGGTGAGGTTCCCCTATACCCACTGTAAGGTGGCTGTTAGACACAATGGATGGGAGATAAACCTGGAATAATGCTTTAGTGCATATAGAACTAAAAGGGGTTAAACGGCCATGACTGGTTGATTATGACCCGCTGAATGTCTGCTCACCATATCTCCACCCATGGGTGGGGTTCACTTGGTAAAATGGGACCTGTTTGTCTCACACAGGGCTGTGTGTATGGAGGTGTGCAGATCTCCTGCATTGAGTCTTTTGGCTAAAAAACTGAGAAGCAGGACTCTGAGTCAGGCGGGCTAACCAGCACTATTATATGGACATGTTACTTTATGTTTTACTTTATGCCACACTAGGGCTGTAGTTAAGTTTTTCTGTGATGTTGTTTATGAGGACTGAAATAAGCCAGACGGATTTTAAATAGAAACAGTTCCTGTGTTACCTCAGATTGCTCCCAAATGAGTAGCATTGTTACACCATGATTAGGCTGCGCCATCATCAGGATTACTGTTTAGGGCCCACTCAGATGTTTTGCCCCCCCCACCTGAGCTGATACCCCTAACTGCGCCTCTGGGGAGAAGTGTAGGACTGTGAAAGCAGCCTGAGATATAACCATAATGGTAGGGACGAATAGGGAACACAGGCTGGGATCCAGTGCAGAGGTGTTGCAGTTCTTCATCCCAAGAAATAATGTCTAGTAGAATAGAGATTAAATATACTTGGAAAACAAAAATCTGATATGCCATGTAATCTACTCTTAGCTGAAGACAAGGGCTGACAACACCACTATTCACTGGGCAGGATTGACAACCGTCCAGAAGTTCCAAAACAGTCCATAAAAATAAAGCACTTTTTTGTCCTGTCTGTAAAAACATTGAAAGCATCCGTGATTTTTTTGAAGCTGAAGAAACGATATACAGATTATTTTGTCTGTAATTATCATCATTTTACAGTTCACTTTGAGTGCATCTGACGTTGTAATATCAGAATTATGGTTTGTAGACATGTATAACTTATAATTATAATGATTTATTATGATTTTACAATGTGTCCGTAAAAATATTGTCTGTCCCTGATTTTTTGATAGGTTGTCCAAAAAAATAAAAAGTCAAGTTGGCAATCTCAGAGGTTAATGAGGAGACCTCAATAGAATAATCCTAATCCTTGAAAAAATAAATTCAATATAATAGTTTTACTTATTGTATTAGTTATTTTGTATTCCCTGTTATATACCCCCATCATAAGTCAATATAAGATTTGCATAACAAAGCGAAATGCTGGGAAGGTAAAAGCTGAGCTCTGTGACCCAGGCCATCATTTTCCTAAATCTCCAAGTCTTTATTCTCGCTCTCATCATTCAGCGCACGGCAGGTGGAAGATCCGGATAATATACTGGCTAATTACCCATCCTTTTCCTCCTGCGGCGACTATAGATGGAGAGCACTGGTGACTGACATGAGGATTAGAGGACGTGTAACAGGTTCGGTTTTACAGACAAAGATGTGTAGTCTATGTGTAAAATCTTTAATTGTAAAACTTCACTAATGAATATACAGTATGTTGGAATATGTTTGGAGCAACAACTCCATTCCTGTCTGAGTGTTCAGTTGCTAGATTTGTATGCTGTTTAAAAAGTTAGAGCAGGAAAAAGAGAAACTGCCAGAGGCTCACACAGGGAGAGCATGTAATAGTCCATGAGCCAAGAGCCAATTTTGACGATATCGGTACCACCCGGAGTGACTAATTCTCTTTGGTGTTTTTAGGTAGATGCATGTCTGTAGTTTATGTTTTGATATGATAGCCCTTGCACATCAGTAGCTTAACCCCTTCAGGCCTATTTGTACCCAAATGCCTAGGCCCTTTTTTTGTAAATCTGACCTGTCACTTCATGCGGTAATAACTTTGGGACGCTATCACCTACCCACGCCATTCTGAGACTGTTTTCTCGTGACATATTGTACTTCATGGTAGTGCTAATTGTGAGTCAATAGATTTTACCTTTCTGCATAAAAAATTACAAAATACACGAAAATTTGGGAAAAATTCGCTATTTTTGAACTTTGAAATTCTCTACTTTTTACAAAAATGCTGATACCCCCCATAACAGTTATTAGTTTACATTCTCCACATGTCTACTTCACATTGGCATCATTTTGGAAATTAAATTTTATATTTTTCGGATGTGATAAGGCTCATAGTTTTATACGCAATTTTTAAAGTTTACGACTAAATTTCCAAAACCCATTTTTCCAAGGACAAAGTCAGTTCGGACGTCACTTTATGGGTCTTGTATAACAGAACCCACCCATACATTACCCCATTTTGCAAACTACACCCCTCAAGGTGTCCAAAACGGATTTTCAAAACTTTGTTAACCCCTTAGGTGTTGCACAGGAATTCAAGCAAAATGACAGTGAAATATCAAAATTTCAATTTTTTGGCAGATATTCCATTGTAATCCAATTTTACCTGCAACCCAGCAAGGGTTAACAGCAAACCCAAACCCAAAATTGGTTACCCCAATTCCGCAGTTTATAGAAACACCCCACATGTACATGTAAACTAAATTATGGGCGCGCAAGAGGGCTCAGCACAGAAGGAGAGCTAGGCGGTTTTTGGGATAATAGATTACACTGGAAGAAATCCAGTGGGCCATGTCGTATTGGAGAGACCCTGAGGTACCCCCAGAGTGGAAACCCCCAAAAGGTTACCGCATTTTGGAAACTACACCCCCTAAGGAATGTTTTAGGGGTTATAGTAACCACTTTGACCCAACAAGCGCTCCAATGGAGTTTCATGCACTTGGTTGAGGAAATTGAAAAGTACGTTTTTTTACCGGAAAAAGTCGCTTTAGTCCCACATTTTTCATTTTGAAAAGGGGGACCAGGAAAAAGTACACCCCACTTTTTATTCCCCATTGTCTCCCGAACACGGCAATACCACAAGTGTTGTCTAAAACCACAGTATTGGCGCATATGGGAGGGGGGGGATGTGTAGTGTAGTGTTTTTGTTTTTTTTAACTTTCTTTTACACTTTTTGCCTGCCTGCCCAGACTTGCTGGGACTTGTGGTACCACAAGTTCCAGCGAGTGCAGGCAGGTCCGGCCAGCCTGCACAGTGCAGCGATCGTCCCTGTATGAGACCCTGTGCTGACAGGATCTCATACAGGCAGAGGCGACACTGTGTCGGCCCTGCTACATCGCTGCTATGGCTAGAACGATGTTCTAGCCAATCGCAGCACAGGGGGAGGACATCAGACACTGACATCCTCCCCCTGGCCTGTGGAGTGACTGGTAAATGCACCAATCGCTCCACAGGCACGAACCCCTGCAGCGAATCACGCCATGTTTTACAAGCCCAGCGAATCACAGTGATTCTAGCTGCAGGGGGTCGGCGCGATGGCCACACACGGCGAGGGGACAAGCCCTGCTGCCGGTAAGTGCGGCCATCTACCCCCGATCCCCGTGCGATTAGCGGCGGGGACGCTAAAGGGGTTGTGCCGTACTAGTACTGCTCTTGTCCTTTGGTCCAGGACGAGAGAGCAGTACTCGTACGGCGCTCGGTGCCAAGGGTTTTAATGTTTTTCTTTGTGTTTGCAGGTGTTTACTGACATATCTAATGGCATGATGGAAGTACCAGCGAGGAAGAAATCACGGATCGACTGTATCATACACTGCTCTAATGATGACAGTGATGATCTGGCGTCCCTACAGGATTTGGACTCCTGGAAAACATTGCTTAGGGCTGCAGAGATCAGACAGCATGAATCCGTCCTGGAAGCAGCTAAGGGCCTTGAAGAACGAGAAATACCACACATACAATATCACCGTAAATGTCGTAGTCTCTTTACAATGAAGAAGTCACTGGATTCTATCCTTGCCAAGGGTGTCAATGTCGAAACAGCAAGCGAAATCCCCAGGAGGAGGCTACCGAGGGGTACCCCCAGTGATAGCAGGGTGTATGCCAAAGTATGTATGTTCTGCGAGAAGTCAAGCAAGTATCTCAAAGGAGAATAAACAAGGGAGCCAATCGTCCAGTGTGTTGAGCTACGAGCAGATGAGACGATCCGCAGAGCAGCGATAAGGAAAGGCACACAGAGAATCCTTGGTTTACTTAGCAGAGACCTTGTTGCTTCAGAGGGGCACTACCACAAGTCGTGCTACAAACTATTCACAAAAGATGATTCCCAAGTGGCCTGTAGATCTGGTGCAGCAGAAAATCAGGAAGAAAGCAAGGAAGTACGCTACGGAGAGGCAGAGAGAGAAGCCCTTGAGGAACTCTTCTTGTATATAAGGACTGAATTGTTCCCAAACCCAGAAGTACTGCCTATGATAAACCTCACATCTAGGCTTCAGAGATGCATGATGTCCCGTGGTATCATCAAACTGAAACCATCGACAAAGAAACATGTTCGCCGAAAACTTGAAACAGAGTTTGGTGAATCACTCCGCTTTCTCTCCGATGAGAAAGGTAAGCTTCTAGTCTATCCATATAGCCTATCAATGGACGACCTTGCCCGGCAAGCACACAGCATGACAAAAGATCTGCAAGAAGCAAGAACCGCTAACTCTGGAGATGTCGTAACCAAAGCAGCAATGCAGCTGAGGAATGAGATCAAGAAGCAAGATGTGAGTCAGCCATGGCCTCCCGATACAGATCCTGCATTAGTCACTCAATTCCTGCAAACCCTGCTTACAGGAGATTGTGAGTGCCAAACTCCCTCTGAAAGAGCTCAACGTCTTGCCACATCCTTCGGCAGTGACTTGGTTTTTGCTGTTACCAATGGAAAGACAAAGCCACCCAAGCACGTACTGCTGTCCTTTGCAATTAAGTCTTTGACCGGCAATACAGAACTGGTTCGAACTCTGAATCGTCTTGGCCACTGTGTGTCATATTCAACGGCTGAGGAGATCGATACAGCCCTTTGTATCCAGAAGTTGGAATGTTCAACGGATGACATCCCAATGCCAGCAAATATCTACCCTGGTGTGTTCAGAACCTTGGCCTGGGATAACATTGACAGACTTGAGGAGACACTAAGTGGAGCAGGTACATCTCATAGAGTCAATGGCATCGCTGTTCAGTCCAATGTTGCATGCTCTGTGACAAAAGTCCTGCCAGATGTAACCAAGTCGAAGAAAAGAAGCATAATTCCGACAGAATTAATGCTACCAATATACAATGTTGGGCGGCGGGGAGGGCCACCCAGGATTGAGACTGCGAATGTTAACACTACCGAGGAGGTCCAGGATTCAAAAACCAAGAACCATATCTGGCTTCTGGCTAGAATGTCAGACCATGATGATCAGACCATTAGCAGTTGGACTGGGTTCAACATCCAAATCCGCAGCGACATTGTAGTGGCCCAGGACACTGTAAGCTACATGCCCACTATCAATGCTCCTGCAACAGCCATGTCCACTGTGAATGAAGTCTTGGAGCAAACACATGCCATCATGCAGACCCTGAAGCTTAACAGAATTGTGTGCGTGTTTGATCAAGCACTCTATGCCAAAGCTGCTGAGGTTATCTGGAAACAGGAGAAGTTCAAGAACATTATAATTAGAATGGGTGTCTTCCACACAATCTGTAATCTCCTCTCCATCATAGGTAAGAGATTTCAGGATGCAGGCCTTAGAGATCTGTGTGTTGAATCCGGTGTCATCGCTGAAGGATCAGTGTCTGGAGTGATGGACGGCCGGAGGTACAACAGAGCAGTGAGACTACACAAGCTGGTCTATGAAGCACTTATGAGGCTTGCATGGAAAAACTTCCTTCCATGGCTAGAAGAAAACCATGCAAGGGACCTTCACCATCTGGATGAAACACTGAAGAACATCACAAACTTTCGCATCAGTGTGTTGCAGGGATCCTTCGAAAAGTTCTTGGATAATGAATCTTGCACACTTACCCTGAAGCTCTTTCAAGTTTATCTTGAGACCTTCAGAAATGAACAACTCTCAGCATTCTGGATGTCATACTTGGACATGGTCGAGACCATGCTGGCCCTGGTTCGAGCTTCAAGAGAAGGCAACTGGATGCTTCACCTAGGAGCAATCCGTCAGATGATACCGTGGTGTTTTGCCTATGACAAGGTCAACTATGCCCGATACCTAACCTATTACTATGCTACGATGTCTCGGCTGCCCATAGACCACCCAGAGGTCCATGAATACTTCATGAAAGGTGGCTTTTCGGTCCAGATCGGTAGCAAGAATCCTTTTGGACGGATTCCTGTGGACCAGACCATCGAAGAAACAATCAACAAAGACACCCAGACACCAGGGGGCTTCAGCCTCAAAGTTGGAGCTGTCGCCAGATTCTACCTGACATCGGAGTACCGCAGCATGTACTTGAGGCAGCTGAGGGCCCTAGTAGGCCAACAATATACTGACTTCAGTCATTCAGACCTACAGGTGTCCAGGATTAGAAGAGATGAAGCCGATGTCCGATCTTTTGTTGAACTGCTGGAGACTGGTTGGTTGAACCCCTTCAACAAAGAGCATAATGGTGAACTTATCAGTTTATCAACAGCGACTGCAGCACCACCAGATGTAGCCAAAGACCTTCTAGGGGCATACAGTATAGGAGAGGATGCATATCACACATTCAAGGATGAGCGTTTGGGTACCGATACGCCAACTACACTGTTTCATGACAAGATGACGAAGAACAATCTTAAAACGTTCTCTAACATCAGAATAAAGACACACAGACAAGACCTTGGCAAGGAAGTAATTTTGAAGGCTGACAGGAACCTATTTGGCCAGATGATACTTGTAGCTGAGAACAGAAAGCTACAAATGAGTGATGTCTTGACTCATCCCCTGGGGCCATTGCCATGGGCACTTGCCAACGGTGATGGGTCTATCCGCAAGACCAACAAGGCTGCCCTAGCAAGGGAGTTGGAGAGGAATGCTCCTCCTGCAGAGGTGATCCCTGAGCCCTCTGCAACCATCATTGATGGGATGAGCCTGGTTCAGAAACTGAAGGGAAACGATGCAATATTTGCCCAGCTAGCAGGCACAGCAATGAGTCGCGCTATCCATGAGGGTGCTAAGAGCAAGCGCATTGATATTGTCTTTGACGTCTACAAGGAGACATCCATCAAAGATACAGAAAGAGTCAACAGATATGAAGGCACAGGGATCCATTTCAAGAACATTCAACATGGGCACAACATCCAGCAGTGGAGAAAGCTACTAAGTAATTCCTCCAACAAGGCAAGTCTCATAAAGTTTCTGGTAGAAGAATGGAAGGCGAAACACCACAGGGAGAAGCTTGAGGAGAAGGAGATGTATGTCACATGTGAGCAGCTCTGCTTTAAGATCACCAAAGAACAGTGGGAAGAGGCTGCTGACCTTAAGTCAAGTCAAGAAGAAGCAGACACACGCCTCCTTCTCCATGCTCTTCATGCAGCAGAATCTGGTTACAAGTCTGTCATCATCACTTCAGAGGATACTGATGTCATGGTCCTGTGTCTGGGCATGTGCCACAAAATCCCATCCCACCTGTTCCAGAAATGCGGTACACAGAACCGGACAAGATTCCTGGATATCACCACTCTGAGCAGAACATTGGGAGGCAGCGTGTGTGATTCATTGATTGGTATGCATGCATTTACAGGCTGTGACACAGTCAGTGCATTCGCTGGCCGTGGGAAGATGACGACACTCAAGCAGTTGAAGATGAACAAGACATACCAGGATGCCTTTCAGGAAGTTGGTCATTCATGGGAAGTGTCTCCCGAACTCTTTGAGAAGTTACAGGAAATCACCTGCCACATGTACCTGCCAACTACCCAAACAACTGAGGTAAACAGGCTCCGGTATCAGCTGTTCTGTGCCAGACGTGGAGTGGTAGAGTCAAGTCAACTCCCTCCTTGCCAAGACTGCCTTTTCATGCATGCACTGCGTGCAAACTACCAGGCTGCGATCTGGAGGAGAAGTCTGCAGAGCCAGCCATTTGTTGCAAACCCAACAGACTGCGGTTGGATGATAGATAATGACGGAAAGCTTGTTGTCAAGTGGATGTGAGGGGCACCAGCACCAGAAGCTATTATCCAGCTACTGTCCTGCAAGTGTGTGCGGTCATGCGAACTTCCTCAGTGTACTTGCCTCAGCAATGGCCTGAAGTGCACGGACATGTGCAGGTTACAGACATGCCAGAACAAGGGTATTGAAGACGAGCCAGTAGAACAACAGTCAGATTCAGAGTCTGATGTTGAAGATATTATGGAGTAACGTTATATAATTATACACACACACACATTAGTATGGACAAGCCCATGACATGTTCAGTGTGTATTTACATAACTTGGATTAAATTTTGTTACAAATACTACATGCATTGTATTGACATTTTGGCATTTCCCCTAAATCGACCTTTAATCATTATTTTTTGGAAATATAGGTAGGATCTATTCAAAAGGTGAAAAATACCATTAACCCCTTCGCGCTGGCCACCGTAGCGGTACGGCGAATCGTACCCGGATCATATGTCGGGCGATCGCCGCGGGTCGGGAGCCGGTTCCCGGTGCAAAGTGGTTACTGTACCTCCTAAAACATTCCTTAGGGGGTGTAGTTTAAAAAATGGGGTCACTTTTTTGGGGTTTCCACTGTGCGGGACCTCAGGGTGTCTCCAAATGTGACATGGCCCCATAGATTTCTTACAGTGAATTTTGCCGCAGCTTCGCTTACGAAGCCTGCCATGCGCCAATACTGTGGTTTTAGACAACACTTGTGGTATTGCCGTGTTCGGGAGACAATGGGGAATAAAAAGTGGGGTGTACTTTTTCCTGGTCCCCCTTTTCAAAATTAAAAATTTGGGCCTAAAGCGACATTTTTCGGTAAAAACGTACTTTTCAATTTCCTCAACCAAGTGCATGAAACTCCAATGGAGCGCTTGTTGGGTCAAAGTGGTTACTATACCCCCTAAAACATTCCTTAGGGGGTGTAGTTTCCAAAATGCCGTAACCTTTTGGGGGTTTCCACTCTGGGGGTACCTCAGGGTCTCTCCAATACGACATGGCCCACTGGATTTCTTCCAGTGTAATCTATTATCCCAAAAACCGCCTAGCTCTCCTTCTGTGCTGAGCCCTCTTGCGCGCCCATAATTTAGTTTACGTGTACATGTGGGGTGTTTCTATAAACTGCGGAATTGGGGTAACCAATTTTGGGTTTGGGTTTGCTGTTAACCCTTGCTGGGTTGCAGGTAAAATTGGATTACAATGGAATATCTGCCAAAAAATTGAAATTTTGATATTTCACTGTCATTTTGCTTGAATTCCTGTGCAACACCTAAGGGGTTAACAAAGTTTTGAAAATCCGTTTTGGACACCTTGAGGGGTGTAGTTTGCAAAATGGGGTAATGTATGGGTGGGTTCTGTTATACAAGACCCATAAAGTGACGTCCGAACTGACTTGGTGCTTGGAAAAATGGGTTTTGGAAATTTAGTCGTAAACTTTAAAAATTGCGTATAAAACTATGAGCCTTATCACATCCGAAAATTATAAAATTTAATTTCCAAAATGATGCCAATGTGAAGTAGACATGTGGAGAATGTAAACTAATAACTGTTATGGGGGGTATCAGCATTTTTGTAAAAAGTAGAGAATTTCAAAGTTCAAAAATAGCGAATTTTTCCCAAATTTTCGTGTATTTTGTAATTTTTTATGCAGAAAGGTAAAATCTATTGACTCACAATTAGCACTACCATGAAGTACAATATGTCACGAGAAAACAAATGGCGTGGGTAGGTGATAGCGTCCCAAAGTTATTACCGCATGAAGTGACAGGTCAGATTTACAAAAAAAGGGCCTAGGCATTTGGGTACAAATAGGCCTGAAGGGGTTAAGCTACTGATGTGCAAGGGCTATCATATCAAAACATAAACTACAGACATGCATCTACCTAAAAACACCAAAGAGAATTAGTCACTCCGGGTAGTACCGATATCTGGCCCGGCTCATGGACTATAACTGTATTTCCTGTTTTTCCTGTGTCTGTGTATGAGAGAAGCAGCCTGCTTAGGCTACGTGCACACGCTACAGATTGTAGTGCGGATTTGGCAGCGCGGATTTTGTAAAATCCGCAGGTAAATCTGCAGGCCAAAAGACCTGCGGTTTTACCTGCGGATTGCTCTGCCGTTTTGCCCTGCGGTTTTTCATCTCCTCAATAGAGGAGATGGCAAACCGCAGCGGAATCCGCAGAAAGAATTGACATGTCAATTCTTTCTGCAGTTTCAAAACCGCAGAAAAACCACGCAGAAAAATCCGCCCAGTCTGCACTGCGGTTTTTTATTCCCATAGGGAATAATGGTACTGTACACCGCAGCAAAAACTTCTGCGGACCCACAGCGGCCAAAACCGCTGCGGAACCGCAGCAGAATCCGCAACGTGTGCACACACCCTTAGAAACTGCACAGTGAGACACACAAATGATATTTTCCTGATCTATTAAAGCTTATCATATACCTATTGTTCCTGTTTGTTCCTGAATAAAGAAGCTCTGTTGTCTCACGCTTGGAGAGTATCCTCAATAATCCTCTACCAACAGGTTGTGGACCAAGAGAGACACAGAACCCCATAGTACAACAACAGAAGCACAGAGCAAAAGCAGCACAGAGCAACAGAGAATATGTCCACTAGCAGCAATCCTCTCAAGTTCTCAGTGCCAAGCCTCATTAACCAGAACTACCATGCCTGGAAATTCAAGGTGAAGATGCTGCTCATACGAGTAGATATGTGAAAATATACTCAGGAACCAGTGCCTCATCCATTACCAGGTGATTGGCTAGAGAAGGATCAGAAAGAACAAAGCACGATCTCCTTCTGTGTAGATGATAATCAGAATGTGCATATATGCAAGTGTGCAACTGCAATGAGATGGGGATGAGTTACAGAAACTGCATGAAAGATTAAATCTCAGCAATAAGCCTTATCTCATGAGAAAGCTGTATCAGTCTAAGATAAGTGATGGACAGAATATGCAGGACTATATAAGAAACACCCTAGAGATTGTGAAGCGTCTCAGGGGTATTGGAGAAGAAATTAAAGATTTTCATGTTGCTGCACTTCTATTAAGTGGTCTTCCAGAGAGTTATGACACACTCGTGACTACACCAGATGCACGGCCAGATTCATGAGCTGACATTAGAGTATGTTAAAGGCAAACTTGTGGATGAATTCAAGGGAAAAAAGCAGCATGCAGCATGTAATGATTCCAGAGCAGAAACAGCATTAAAGACACATGATTTCCCTAAATATAAGAGCAATCTAAGAGAAACTTGTGAATGTTTTGTCTGTAAAAAGCCTAGCCATCTTAAAGCAGACTTCAGAATTTGGAAAGCAAGAATGAGTCAGCTTAAAAAGCAGAACAGTCATCAAAGGGTTAAATCAGCTGTAAAGAAAGATTCTGCATGTGTTGAAGCTGCATTTAATACCAGTAGATTCCCATCTGCAAAACATATATGGTGTATAGATTCTGGTGCAAGCAGTCATATGACAAATAACAAGGATTTCTTCACTGACCTTAATGGAAGCAAGTCAGAAAAGATCATCTTAGCTAATGGTCACTATATGACTTCAGAAGGAGTAGGAGACAGCTACCTCCACTGTCCAGTTTCCTCAGAACAAAGCAGAAAGATCCCAATAAAGAATGCTCTCTATGTTCCCAGCCTTGAAAGCAATCTTCTGTCAGTAAAGAAGCTCATGCAAAAGGGGAATGTAATTACTTTTAATGATAACAGCTGCATCATCTCAAAGAAGGGTCACACTCTTGCAGAAGGAAAAATCCAAGATTAACTTTATCAGCTAAAATTCAAAGAAAGAGTGTACAGTGCTAGACAAGATCTGCATAAGAACTGTATCCATGTATGGCACTGACGTCTTGGGCACAGAGACCCAGAAGCAGTAAGCTCAACTTACAAATGGAATTGAAATCAACAAGTGTTGTCAAATGATGAAGTGCACTAGCTGTCTTAAAGGGAAAATGTCCAGAAAATTATTTCTTAAGATAGGCACCACTAGATCTGCACAGCCACTGGATCTGATACATACAGATGTATGCGGTCCAATGAGTGTTCAAACTCCTAGCAAGAAGAGATATTTTCTCACATTTATTGATGACTACTGCAGATATACAGTCGCCTACCTGCTTCACAGTAAGGGTGAAGAAACTTGAAGAATATCTTGCTGTAGTGTTTAACAAATTTGGAAAAATGCCAAAAGCCCTGCGTGCAGATAATGAAACCGAATATACAAGTGGTAAGGTGCAAACCATTTTGAAAAAGGATGGAATCATGATCCAGACTACCATTCCATACAACCCAGAACAAAATGGCATTTCAGAGAGAAAGACCCGTACTCTCTAGAGTTGAGCGAAACGAGTCGAAAAAATTCAAAAGTCGCCGACTTTTGGCAAAGTCGGGTTTCATGAAACGAAACCCGACCCTAGGATGAGGTCGGCCACGAGGTCGGCGACTTACGTGCCAAAGTCGCGTTTCAAAAGTTTGTTTTGCGCTCTTTTTCAGCCAATCAGGATCCACGGACACTGTGGGCAACGTGATGACATAGGCATGGGTCACCACCATCTTTCAGAAGGGCATGCAAGTGATTGGCTTGCTTTGGTGGGCGTCACAGGGGGTATAAAAGGGCGTGCACGCCGACCGCCATCTTACTTCTGCCGATCTTAGTATAGGGAGAGGTTGCTGCTGATTCTGTAGGGAGAGCGTTAGGCAGGGAAGAAGACAAAAAAACTGCTTCTGCTGCTAGCGATTTGGCCTGCACAACACACCAGTCACTGTGTGTGCAGTGCAAGGGGAGGATATATAGTGGTGTATCAGTGGTGTTGGTTGTTGGGCTGCCTTTTAAGGCTTCCTGACAGGCTGGCATTGCTGTTTACCCACTGCTCCGCAAACTGCTTTTTTAAAAGCAATCCCAATTTTTTTTTTTTGTCCTGCTGAGAAGAAAAAAAAACTGCTTCTGCTGCTAGCAATTTGGCCTGCACAACACACCAGTCACTGTGTGTGCAGTGCAAGGGGAGGCTATATAGTGGTGTATCAGTGGTGTTGGTTGTTGGGCTGCCTTCTAAGGCTTCCTGACAGGCTGGCATTGCTGTTTACCCACTGCTCCGCAAACTGCTTTTTTAAAAGCAATCCAATCTCCCTTATCCTCTAGTCACTTTTGTCACAGCTGTGCCATCGAGCCTGTCACATAGCGCTCAGATATTCATTGGGCCTCACACAATCCAAAAGTGTCCAGTGTCCAAAAGTGTGTGCAGAGATTCAAAATCTCCCTTATCCTCTAGTCACTTTTGTCACAGCTGTGCCATCGAGCCTGTCACATAGCGCTCAGATATCAGTGGGCCTCACACAATCCAAAAGTGTCCACTGTCCACAAGTGTGTGCAGAAATTCAAAATCTCCCTTATCCTCTAGTCACTTTTGTCACAGCAGTGCCATCGAGCCTGTCACATAGCGCTCAGATATCAGTGGGCCTCACACAATCCAAAAGTGTCCAGTGTCCAAAAGTGTGTGCAGATATTCAAAATCTCCCTTATCCTCTAGTCACTTTTGTCACAGCAGTGCCATCGAGCCTGTCACATAGCGCTCAGATATCAGTGGGCCTCACACAATCCAAAAGTGTCCAGTGTCCAAAAGTGTGTGCAGATATTCAAAATCTCCCTTATCCTCTAGTCACTTTTGTCACAGCAGTGCCATCGAGCCTGTCACATAGCGCTCAGATATCAGTGGGCCTCACATAATCCAAAAGTGTCCACTGTCCACAAGTGTGTGCAGAAATTCAAAATCTCCCTTATCCTCTAGTCACTTTTGTCACAGCAGTGCCATCGAGCCTGTCACATAGCGCTCAGATATCAGTGGGCCTCACACAATCCAAAAGTGTCCAGTGTCCAAAAGTGTGTGCAGATATTCAAAATCTCCCTTATCCTCTAGTTACTTTTGTCACAGCAGTGCCATCGAGCCTGTCACATAGCGCTCAGATATCAGTGGGCCTCACACAATCCAAAAGTGTCCAGTGTCCAAAAGTGTGTGCAGATATTCAAAATCTCCCTTATCCTCTAGTCACTTTTGTCACAGCAGTGCCATCGAGCCTGTCACATAGCGCTCAGATATCAGTGGGCCTCACACAATCCAAAAGTGTCCACTGTCCACAAGTGTGTGCAGAAATTCAAAATCTCCCTTATCCTCTAGTCACTTTTGTCACAGCAGTGCCATCGAGCCTGTCACATAGCGCTCAGATATCAGTGGGCCTCACACAATCCAAAAGTGTCCAGTGTCCAAAAGTGTGTGCAGATATTCAAAATCTCCCTTATCCTCTAGTCACTTTTGTCACAGCAGTGCCATCGAGCCTGTCACATAGCGCTCAGATATCAGTGGGCCTCACACAATCCAAAAGTGTCCAGTGTCCAAAAGTGTGTGCAGATATTCAAAATCTCCCTTATCCTCTAGTCACTTTTGTCACAGCAGTGCCATCGAGCCTGTCACATAGCGCTCAGATATCAGTGGGCCTCACACAATCCAAAAGTGTCCAGTGTCCAAAAGTGTGTGCAGATATTCAAAATCTCCCTTATCCTCTAGTCACTTTTGTCACAGCAGTGCCATCGAGCCTGTCACATAGCGCTCAGATATCAGTGGGCCTCACACAATCCAAAAGTGTCCACTGTCCACAAGTGTGTGCAGAAATTCAAAATCTCCCTTATCCTCTAGTCACTTTTGTCACAGCAGTGCCATCGAGCCTGTCACATAGCGCTCAGATATTCATTGGGCCTCACACAATCCACAAGTGTCCAGTGTCCAAAAGTGTGTGCAGAGATTCAAAATCTCCCTTATCCTCTCGTCACTTTGGTCACAGCTGTGCCATCGAGCCTGTCACATAGCGCTCAGATATTCATTGGGCCTCACACAATCCACAAGTGTCCAGTGTCCAAAAGTGTGCGCAGAAATTCAAAATCTCCCTTATCCTCTCATCACTTTGGTCACAGCTGTGCCATCGAGCCTGTCACATAGCGCTCAGATATTCATTGGGCCTCACACAATCCACAAGTGTCCAGTGTCCAAAAGTGTGTTCAGAGATTCAAAATCTCCCTTATCCTCTCGTCACTTTGGTCACAGCTGTGCCATCGAGCCTGTCACATAGCGCTCAGATATTCATTGGGCCTCACACAATCCACAAGTGTCCAGTGTCCAAAAGTGTGCGCAGAGATTCAAAATCTCCCTTATCCTCTCGTCACTTTGGTCACAGCTGTGCCATCGAGCCTGTCACATAGCGCTCAGATATTCATTGGGCCTCACACAATCCAAAAGTGTCCAGTGTCCACAAGTGTCTGCAGAAATTCAAAATCTCCCCTGTCCTATAGACACCTTGTACCTTGTTTTACATTACTATATAGTTTGTTGGATTTTGTCTACATTTCTACCAAAAATGAGGAAGGCTGGTGGAAGAGGCCGTGGAATTGGGCGGGGGTTGGCAGCTGGTAATGATGGTGTTGGTGGTGGATCTGATGGTAGTGGCAAGAGCAAAATAGGACCGAATGCAGGAGGTGCTGACCCTGCGTCATCGTCTGGCTACATAAGGCCTCGAACGCTTAGTTTTCTAGGAGTTGGCAAACCGCTTTTAAAGCCAGAGCATCAGGAAAAAGTTTTGTCTTACATTGCTGACTCAGCCTCCAGCTCTATCGCCTCCTCTTCTTCAGTTGTAAAAAGTAAAAGCACTGAGTCGTCATTGGAGGCTCATGTTCATGAACCACACCTTTCCTTGTGTCCTTCACCCCAACCAAGATTGAAGGATGACGCAGGCCATACTACTGATTACTCCATGGAGCTGTTTTCACATACCATGCCTGGATTATCAAGTGAAATGGTGAATTTCCCAGGCCAAGATGAATCTGACATGGAGTGCACTGATGCACAGCCGCTGATGGATGATTCTGCTGGTACATTCACTCAGAGCACTACATTGTCCTCGCAGTGTACAGAGCCAGATTCTGACCCTGATGAGACTCAGGTGCCCCTTCCCGCACACTATACCACCATACACGGTGACACAGAGGAAGGTGCACATGACATAGAAGAGGAGGTGATGGATGACCCAGTTGTTGACCCAGATTGGCATCCATTGGGGGAAGAGGGTGCTGCTTCCAATAGCTCAGATGAGGAGCATCCACAGCAGACATCGACATCGCAACAGCTGTTATCTGGCAGGCCCGGAGCACTCCAAAGACAGGTTCCAAACATCAAAAGAGTTGCTGGACAGCTTGTCCAGAGGGTCAAAAGATCACAGCGTGCTAGGCCGCAAAATGTCTGCCAAAGTAGGAAGAGTGCAGTGTGGCACTTTTTTGAACAAAATCCTCATGATCAGGCCAAGGTTATCTGTAAGAAGTGCGCAAAGACCTTTAGCCGAGGGAAAAATCTGAAAAATTTGAATACCAGTTGCATGCTTAGACATTTAACCAGCATGCACTTGCAAGCGTGGACACAACACCAAACCTCAAGTGCCACATGTGCAACTGATCACAACGAAGGTAGTCAGCAACGCTACATTGTTTCCCCCACTGTAAGCCCACCGGTTAGCACAGCAGCAAATGTTGAGGTGTCGTTGCAAGACCACAGCAGTCAGGGAATCCCACTGTTATATCAACGAAAGACTGATTCTAGGCCATCAGAAAGAACACCAACTCCATCACCATCATCAACCCTCTCTCAGTCCGCCCTGTCCACCGCTACTTCCACCATATGCAGCTCTCAAGTCCAGCTCACCCTCCCAGACACTATGAGTAGGTCAAGAAAGTACTCAGTCTCTCATCCGCGTACACTGGGTTTGAACGCCCACATTGCCAAACTAATCTCGTTTGAGATGATGCCCTTTCGGTTGGTGGAAAGCACAGCTTTCCGCGAACTCATGGCCTATGCAGTACCACGCTATGACCTACCCAGTCGCCACTTCTTCTCTCGCAAAGCCATCCCAGCCCTCCACCATCATGTGAAAGACCGCATTGTCCATGCACTCAAGCAGTCAGTGAGCGGAAAGGTGCACCTCACAACTGATGCATGGTCCAGTCGGCATGGCCAGGGCCGTTACGTGTCCATCACTGCGCACTGGGTTAATGTGGTGGATGCAGGGTCCACAGGGGACAGCGGTGGTGGGACAGTGCTGCCTAGCCCACGGTATAGGAAACAGTTGGCTGTAGGCGTTCGACCCTCCTCCTCCTCCACCTCCTCCAGAAGTGAAAGCTCGTCCACAGAGCGCAGTCGTACGAGCACTCCATCTGCAGCTGCCACTGTTGCACACGATGTGTCCCCCTATCGAGCAGCTAGTGGAAAGCGTCAGCAGGCTGTGTTGCAGATGATGTGTTTGGGCGACAGACACACCGCCGAGGTGCTGGCCGAGTACTTGAAGCGACAAACTGAGTCATGGCTGGGCAGCGTACATCTTGAGGCAGGCAAGGTAGTTAGTGATAACGGCCGTAATTTTGTGGCAGCCATAGCCCTTTCAAAACTCAGCCACATACCTTGCTTGGCTCACACCTTGAACCTGGTGGTGCAGTGCTTCCTCAAAAATTATCCGGAGTTAACAGCCCTGCTCCAGAAGGTGCGAAGACTGTGCGCGCACATCCGCCGGTCGCCTGTACACTCCGTTCGTATGCAGAAGCTGCAGCGATTGCTCCACCTTCCCAACCACCGCCTCATTATCGACATTGCAACAAGGTGGAACTCCACCCTGCACATGGTGGAGCGGCTGTGCGAGCAGAGGCAGGCCATAATGCATTTGTGGGAGGATACACGGCCAGGCACTTTGAGAGCAGACATGGAGTTGACAGGTGTGCAGTGGTCGAAGCTGAAAGACCTTTGTAAAGTCCTTCAGTGTTTTGAGGAATGCACACGGCTGGTAAGCGCAGACGACGCCATCCTAAGCATGAGCATCCCACTTATGCGTCTGCTCATGCAAACTTTGACGCACCTTAAGGAGCAGGCGTCTGCAGCCAATGTTGATGAGGAGGAATAGGAGGAGGGAATCCTTGATGACATTCAGCCATTGTCTGCTCAGGGACCTCTCCTGGACGAGGTGGAGGAAGAAGAGGAGGAGGAGGAGGATGATGGGGATGATTACTTAGGGGAGGAGGATGCATCTCGTGGGGCAAGTGAAAATGTTGGCGTGGCAAGGTCTGGTACAGGGTTTGTGCGTGACTGGAGGGATGTGGATTTGCCAGAAAGTGCTCCTCCACCCAGCACTCGCAGTGCATCATTGACACCGGGAACATTGGCCCACATGTCAGATTATGCCTTGCGGATCCTAAAAAGGGACCCCCGCATTGCCAAAATGATGAACGATGACGACTACTGGTTGGCCAGCATCCTGGATCCACGCTATAAAGGCAAATTACAAAACATCATGCCACAGGAGAACCTTGACCTAATATTGGCTAATAAACAAGCAACTCTGGTAAATCGGTTGCTTGAGGCATTCCCAGCACACAGCAGCGGTGATGGTTCTCACACGAGCCGTACGGGCCGGGGGCAGCTTGGCATAGGTGTTCGTGGTGCACACAGCAGAAGTGGCGTTGGAGACAGGGGTTTCATGACAATGTTGTGGACTGATTTTTCAAATACCGCTCACACAACTGGTAATACTGCATCGATGGAAAGTGACAGGAGACAGCAGTTGTCAACTATGGTAACAAACTACTTTTCCTCCCATATCGATGTTCTCCCACACAGGTCATTCCCCTTTGACTATTGGGCCGCTAAACTGGACACCTGGCCTGAATTGGCCCAATATGCCTTACAGGAGCTCGCTTGCCCAGCTGCAAGTGTGCTATCGGAAAGAGTCTTCAGTGCAGCTGGATCAATCCTGACAGAAAAAAGGACCCGTCTGTCAACCCAAAATGTGGATGATCTAACCTTCATTAAAATGAACCACGCATGGGTTTCCAAGGATTTTGTCCCACCTTCCCCTGATGACACATAGGGTGACAGAAAAATGGCTTGCTTTGGTCCACCTCTTCCTGGTACTTCACCTATTTCGCCTTTTGCATCAGCTGAATGTCCAACATCAACATATGCCACTTTCTAAAACTCCTTAACTGTGCTGCCTCCCCCCCCCATGGCCGGGGTCACCACCTACCGCACGACACCGTGCGAGTGCCGTTGCCCTGGACAGGTGGGTAGGCCGAATCTTGGGCGCGGGCACTGGCACAGGGTCCCTCATAGTGCAATCAAGTGTCTCTGACGGTGGTGGTGCACACCCGCCGTCAGACACACCGCTGTACTATGAGGGGCCCAGTGCCAGTACCGACGCCCACGAGTGGGCCCCCCTTGCTTGGGCAGGGCCCCAGCATTTGCAATCTTTACCTCTCCCTGCTCCTTCGCTGTGTAATCTGGGCCGTCAAATCCATACTGTGCCTGACACCGTCTGAGCCTGCCTCCTGAGACATATATTTTGAATGTGTACGCTATCCATACATGTTATCCAGGGATACGGTACCCTTTCTAACCTTTGTGCAATCACGTGCAATCCATACTGGGCCTAACACCGTCTGAGCCTGCCTCCTGAGACATATATTTTGAATGTGTACGCTATCCATACATGTTATCCAGGGATACGGTACCCTTTCTAACCTTTGTGCAATCACGTGCAATCCATACTGGGCCTAACACCGTCTGAGCCTGCCTCATGCTGTATAGACATATATTTTGAATGTGTACGCTATCCATACATGTTAT
The DNA here is from genome assembly GCF_039654945.1 of Dendrobates tinctorius. Taxonomy (NCBI): domain Eukaryota; kingdom Metazoa; phylum Chordata; class Amphibia; order Anura; family Dendrobatidae; genus Dendrobates; species Dendrobates tinctorius. Next base: position 689,419 of record NW_027361932.1, on the reverse strand, counting down.
CCAGGGATACGGTACCCTTTCTAACCTTTGTGCAATCACGTGCAATCCATACTGGGCCTAACACCGTCTGAGCCTGCCTCATGCTGTATAGACATATATTTTGAATGTGTACGCTATCCATACATGTTATCCGGGGATACGGTACCCTTTCTAACCTTTGTGCAATCACGTGCAATCCATACTGGGCCTAACACTGTCTGAGCCTGCCTCATGCTGTATAGACATATATTTTGAATGTGTACGCTATCCATACATGTTATCCAGGGATACGGTACCCTTTCTAACCTTTGTGCAATCACGTGCAATCCATACTGGGCCTAACACCGTCTGAGCCTGCCTCATGCTGTATAGACATATATTTTGAATGTGTACGCTATCCATACATGTTATCCGGGGATACGGTACCATTTCTAACCTTTGTGCAATCACGTGCAATCCATACTGGGCCTAACACCGTCTGAGCCTGCCTCCTGAGACATATATTTTGAATGTGTACGCTATCCATACATGTTATCCAGGGATACGGTACCCTTTCTAACCTTTGTGCAATCACGTGCAATCCATACTGGGCCTAACACCGTCTGAGCCTGCCTCATGCTGTATAGACATATATTTTGAATGTGTACGCTATCCATACATGTTATCCAGGGATACGGTACCCTTTCTAACCTTTGTGCAATCATGTGCAATCCATACTGGGCCTAACACCGTCTGAGCCGGCCTCATGCTGTATAGACATATATTTTGAATGTGTACGCTATCCATACATGTTATCCAGGGATACGGTACCCTTTCTAACCTTTGTGCAATCACGTGCAATCCATACTGGGCCTAACACCGTCTGAGCCTGCCTCATGCTGTATAGACATATATTTTGAATGTGTACGCTATCCATACATGTTATCCGGGGATACGGTACCCTTTCTAACCTTTGTGCAATCACGTGCAATCCATACTGGGCCTAACACCGTCTGAGCCTGCCTCCTGAGACATATATTTTGAATGTGTACGCTATCCATACATGTTATCCAGGGATACGGTACCCTTTCTAACCTTTGTGCAATCACGTGCAATCCATACTGGGCCTAACACCGTCTGAGCCTGCCTCATGCTGTATAGACATATATTTTGAATGTGTACGCTATCCATACATGTTATCCAGGGATACGGTACCCTTTCTAACCTTTGTGCAATCACGTGCAATCCATACTGGGCCTAACACCGTCTGAGCCTGCCTCATGCTGTATAGACATATATTTTGAATGTGTACGCTATCCATACATGTTATCCAGGGATACGGTACCCTTTCTAACCTTTGTGCAATCACGTGCAATCCATACTGGGCCTAACACCGTCTGAGCCTGCCTCATGCTGTATAGACATATATTTTGAATGTGTACGCTATCCATACATGTTATCCGGGGATACGGTACCCTTTCTAACCTTTGTGCAATCACGTGCAATCCATACTGGGCCTAACACTGTCTGAGCCTGCCTCCTGAGACATATATTTTGAATGTGTACGCTATCCATACATGTTATCTGGGGATACGGTACCCTTTCTCACCTTTGTGCAATCACGTGTAATCCATACTGGGCGTGAGAACGGCTGGCGAGCTGTTAAGCAAGCTACAGCACCTGTCCAGACAAGTACAGGGATTCCCTAGCGAGGAGACTTATTCGATTGTTTTCAATGTTGGGACAGCAATTTTTGGGGAGCACTATACTCTGGAGAATGATAGATGGGGCCCACCATACACTGGAACATTCCAAAGGTGGACATCAGACACTGGAGCAGCATTTACAGGGCCCATTATACACTAGAGCATTAGAAATGGGGCCCATTATGTTTGGAGCATTATTTGGGCCCATAAGACAGTGGAGCTTCATCCATGGGGACCAACATATACTGTAGCATTATGTGGAGCTCATCATATACTGTTTCAAACATTATATGGGACCAATGATTCTGTATGGAGAAATAGATGGGCCTCGTCATGAGATGTAAAAAGTGAGGTATTTTTCATTGTACTATACCGCTATTTCTCTGCCGTATCGGAGCATGATGAGTTGTGGTATGTGTTATAGGGGCGCTCTTTCGCCCAGGGCACATGAAAACCTGGAGCCAGCCCTCCCCCCCACAGTTTGTAGCCAAATAACCCCCATTTTTCAGTGCGTAACTTGTATTATGAAGTTAATTAAGGTTGACAAGCTTAAGAAAGAAGAATTGATGCTTTTGGCATTCATATCGGCACTGTAGGTGTGTTTCCTGTCCTCCTCTCACTGCCGACTTTTATTCCCCATTGACTTACATTGGGTTTCGTGTTTCGGGACGACCCCGACTTTTCCCTATAATCGGACGATCTTGCTCGACCCGACTTTTGGAAAAGTCGGGTTTCACGAAACGAAACGCGACCCTAAAAAACCAAAAGTCGCTCAACTCTAGTACTCTCTATGAAAGTGGAAGAAGTATGTTGTTTGACTCGAATCTATCTATAACATATTGGGGAGAAGCCATCATGACAGCTTGCTATCTTCAAAACAGAGTGCCAGGAAAAGCCACAAATAAAACTCTGTATGAGCTATGGAACTGCAAGAAGCCTAACCTGAAGCACCTCAGGATATTTGGAAGCAAAATGTTTATGTATGTTCCCAAAGAAAAACATTCCAAGTGGGAATCACATGCAAAGCAAGGAGTCCTGGTGGGCTATAGCGATACTCAAAAGGGATACAGAATCCTGCACCCAGAGACCAACACAGTAACAATCAGTAGAGATGTAGTGATTGATGAAATCTCTGTATCACTCAAATTCCATGAAGTTGCACCAGTTATTCAACCTAACAAGCAAGAACAAGAATCTCAATCACCAAACCCAGATGCCAAAAAGGAAAACACTGAAGTGTGGATAAGCTCTGAAGCCACCAAGGAAGACAAAGAAGAACCAAGTCAACCTCCAGTCAGGAGATCAGAAAGGCCAAACAAAGGTAGCCCAGCTAGACGCCTTTCTTATATGGTCAGAACACTTCCTGAACCAGAACCACAGTCATGGCAAGAGATGCAAAAACTGCATGTTCACAAGAAGCAGAAGTGGATAAATGCTGCTAATGAAGAGATGGAGTCCTTTCACCAACTCCAGACATGGGAGCTTACTGAGCTACTGCAAGGAAAAAGAGCTATCGGATGTAAGTGGGTCTTCAAAAACAAATATGACTCAGAAGGTAAAGTTCACTGGTTTAAGGCAAGATTGGTCGCAAAAGTATGGTGAAGTGTTATGAATGGGTCACCGAGGAGGATGGCAGGAACAGGCTAAGCCACCATAAAACCAGAGAGGTTGGTAACTAAGCGGATTGCAGACCCCTGATCCTATCCACACAACTAGCAGTAGCCGTGGAGCGTACCTGCGAAGCCCTAGACACCTTGGCACAGTCGGAGAGCTAACTAAGCCTAAAGCAAGAAAGGTGAAATCTAAACTGCCCCGGAGCAGACCCCAAAAGGAATAGATAGCCCCCAAACATATATTGTCGGTGAGACAAGATGAAACACAAACGCAGGCAGAAAAATAGACTGAGAAAACGATGGGGCCTAAACTGACTAGACAGCACAGGAAAGGAAAGACACTGTCTGCAATCACGCAAAAACCCTGAAAAATCCAACACGTCTGATGTACAAACACTGAAGTCAAACGACTTTGCCCCCACTATATCAGCACTCCGGTATGAACTGGGAGGAAAGCAAAAGAGACCAATATAACAGGGGACTGAACAAACTGACACAGGCTGCAACATATGGAGCTGTGGTCCAGCACAGCCCCCAGAGGAGCAAGCTGAACCCGCACAACAAGCAGAGAGAGACAAAACCAGATCAGATGCAAAGGATTAGCACATGACCCACTTAGCTGAACAATAGAGGATCAGGGCAGGAGACATCAGACCTCTGAATGCACAGGAAAGCAATCACCAGCAGGGATTGCAGGAAGTCTGCAGACTTAAATACTCCAATCAGTAACCCCAGATCTCCAATTGTCATCATCATCATCAGGTGGCAGATCTCTGTCAATCTGGCCAGCTCCACTACCTCCAGTAACCAGCGGAGGGAGCAGGGGGAGCTTCGGCTCAGAAGTCTGAGCCAGGGAATTCACAACAGTGAAGATTATGATGCTACATTTTCTCCAGTTGTGATGCAAACCACATTCAGAACTTTAATGTCCGTAGCTGCAGTTCAAAAGATGACAGTGAGACATTTTGACATCAAAACAGCCTTCTTAAATGGTGACATTGAAGAAGAGTTGTACATGAGCCAACCCAAGGGATATATTAAAAAGGGTGGAGAGCACCTTGTTTGTAAAATGCAAGAATCTCTCTATGGACTTAAGCAGTCGGTGAGAGCTTAGAACTTGAAAATAAACAAAGTTTTGATAGGTGAAAGATTTAAAAGATCTCAAGCTGATCCATGTTTGTATACGAAAAATGTAGCAAAGGAGTGGATGTATGTTCTCCTATATGTAGACGATGTAATCATGTCTCATCAAGATTAAAAAGAAATTGCAAAGCTAGGTGAAATTCTCAACCAGCACTTTGAGACTAAGGACCTTGGAAATGTGACATATCATTTGGAAATCCAAATCCAGAGAGTGAAAGATAGGAGTTTTCTTCTCAACCAAAGTTCTAAAATTTTCGCAATGCTAAACCAGTTTGGAATGTCAGAAGCCAAAGGTGCGTGGACACCAATTAATCCGTCCTACTTAAAGTTGGAAGGAGAAGATCTGCTACTCAGCAATGAGAGTTAGAGACAAGCAGTGAGGGCATTTCTGTACATAGCAACCAAAACTCATCTGGATATCACAGCCACAGTCGGAATTCTCTGCCGATGTGTAAGCAAGCCACGCCAAAGAGACTGGAATGCAAGAGAATTTTTCAATATCTTAAAGAAACTCAAAGGCTAAATCTTAAGATACCCACATCAGGTTATGTGAATGCAGATTGGGCTGGAGATTCAACTGATCGGAAATCAAGAAGTGGTTACTTGTTCAAGTTAGGAGAAAATTCAATTTCTTGGTCCAGCAGAAAGCAAGTGTCAGTTGCATTATCTTCTGCAGAAGCAGAATATACACTCACTGGCCACTTTATTAGGTACACCTGTCCAACTGTGTGTTAAGACTTAATTTCTAATCAGCCAATCACATGGCGGCAACTCAGTGCATTTAGGCATGTAGACATGGTCAAGACAATCTCCTGCAGTTCAAACCGAGCATCAGTATGGGAAAGAAAGGTGATTTGAGTGCCTTTGAACGTGGCATGATTGTTGGTGCCAGAAGGGCTGGTCTGAGAATTTCAGAAACTGCTGATCTACTGGGATTTTCACGCACAACCATCTCTAGGGTTTACAGAGAATGGTCCGAAAAAGAAAAAAAATCCAGGGAGCGGCAGTTCTGTGGCCGGAAATGCCATGTTGATGCCAGAGGTCAGAGGAGAATGGGCAGACTGGTTCGAGCTGATAGAAAGGCAACAGTGACTCAAATTGCCACCCGTTACAACCAAGGTGGCCAGAAGAGCATCTCTGAACGCACAGTGCGTCGAACTTTGAGGCAGATGGGCTACAGCAGCAGAAGACCACACTGGGTACCACTCCTCTCAGCTAAGAACAGGAAACTGAGGCTACAATTTGCACAAGCTCATCGAAATTGGACAGTAGAAGATTGGAAAAACGTTGCCTGGTCTGATGAGTCTCGATTTCTGCTGCGACATTCGGATGGTAGGGTCAGAATTTGGCGTAAACAACATGAAAGCATGGATCCATCCTGCCTTGTATCAACGGTTCAGGCTGGTGGTGGTGGTGTCATGGTGTGGGGAATTTTTTCTGGGCACTCTTTGGGCCCCTTGGTACCAATTGAGCATCGTTGCAACGCCACAGCCTACCTGAGTATTGTTGCTGACCATGTCCATCCCTTTATGACCACAATGTACCCAACATCTGATGGCTACTTTCAGCAGGATAATGCGCCATGTCCTAAAGCTCGAATCATCTCAGATTGGTTTCTTGAACATGACAATGAGTTTACTGTACTCAAATGGCCTCCTCAGTCACCAGATCTCAATCCAATAGAGCATCTTTGGGATGTGGTGGAACGGGAGATTCGCATCAGGGATGTGCAGCCGACAAATCTGCGCCAACTGTGTGATGCCATCATGTCAATATGGTCCAAAATCTCTGAGGAATGCTTCCAGCACCTTGTTGAATCTCTGCCACGAAGAATTGAGGCAGTTCTGAAGGCAAAAGGGGGTCCAACCCCTTACTAGCATGGTGTACCTAATAAAGTGGCCAGTGAGTGTATGTCTGCTGCTTATGCAAGTCAAAAAGTAATTTGGTTGAAGCAACTTTTGGAAGATTTCAGCAAGCCACTAGCTCACCCAACAGTTATCTATGAGGACAACCAAGGATGCATTAAACTTGCTAGCAGCGAGAAGATTAGTGCAAGGACTAAACACATTGATGTAAAACATCACCACTTGCGTGACTTAGTGGAACGTGGTGTACTTGAGTTTGTTTATTGGGAGTCTGACAAGATGATAGCCGATGGTATGACAAAACCATTATCAAGAGCCAAGTTTGTGGACTTCAGAACCGCAATGGGACTAACAAGATAAGTAGTTGTTGAGTGGGCGTGTTGGAATATGTTTGGTGCAACAACTCCTTTCCTGTCTATGTGTGTTCAGTTGCTAGATTTGTATGCTGTTTATAAAGTTAGAGCAAGAAAAAGGGAAACTTCCTGATGCTCACACAGGGAGAGCATGTGACTGTATTTCCTGTTTTTCTGTGTCTGTGTATGAGAGAAGCAGCCTCTTGTAGAAGCTACACAGATCAGAGACACACAAACGATTTATTCCTAATCTGTTAAGCTTATCATGTATTGTTCCTGTTTGTTCCTGAATAAAGAAGCTCTGTTGTCACATGCTTGGAGAGTATCCTGAATAATCCGCAATATATCACTGTTTTAACAATATTGTCTTGCTGCTCACTGTAGCAATTTATGCCTTTGTGGACTCTTTCCCTAATCTTTACATCCATACATTGCTCATACCAGTAATATATAGAACTTTTGGTTTATGTGGCTCAGGGTAGGCAATAAACTGCTGTATTGATTGTGAAAAATCCATTTCTTATCTTAACTTTCATATATTTATTGTACATCTAATGGTTTCTTTTGAAAATCTAACAAGAAAAGAAACTAACTACATCTCCCTCACTAATGTCATCACTGAAATACTCTTTCAAAACACTAAAATACTGAATTACTCTCGTAGCACACTGAAATACTAAAATACTCTTCCTTGTACTGAAGCATACTTTACCCCATTCTTAGCAAAATTATTATTATCACTGAGACTTTGTGGGAGAATGAACTTTTGGGACATATATTCTGACTCCATAACTAGGCTTCAAGTGTGGAGCTCTTTAGACAGAGTTTCTATCGTTATCTGTATTGAACCAGTACTCACACCAAGAACTTCATCAGATAGTGTTAATTCGTCTGCAGAGGCATGTATGAAGACTCCTAAGAAGTTTATTTTCTGGCTGATTCTTTGTATGCTGCACACAGTAACAGCTGCATCTGATGAAAAGACAATTCTGAACCAGAGATGAACCTTGAATGATGGCTGACAATCATCAACTGGGGAATAAGAGAGGGGTTACTTACATTGGAGTTGGACTATGGAGAAAGAGACAGGATAAACTTCAAAGGCAAATCTGATGGCATGTCGGTTTAACAACAACAATACAATGATAATACAATAATGTATGATTCCCAAGTTGGAGGACATGACAACATACTTGGGACATACAGCAACCACTACAGTCATGATCAGAAGAATTACAGTACAGTAAGAGACCTAACACAAACAAACCACAGTGGTCACACAGTACAGTATAGAGAGGAACCACACACATAACAACAAACTCTAAAAGTTAGTTGTATATAGTAATTAGTGTTGAGCATTCCGATACCGCAAGTATCGGGTATCGGCCGATACTTGCTGTATCGGAATTCCGATACCGACTTCCGATATTTTTTCAATATCGGAAGTCGGCATCGGAATCGGAAGTTCAAAGTTGATTGACAGCGTGACGTCATCATGATGCGCGGTGTGTGCGCATCATGATGCGCCATCATTTCGGGCCTTCCGGGGGTCTCTGCCGGCCTGCCGGGGGGCTGTGTGGACTGCCCGGGGTCTGTACCGGCCTGCCGGGGGGCTGTGCCGGCCTGCCGGTGGTCTGTGCACCCTGTGGGGGTCTGTACCGGCCTGCCGGGGGGCTGTGCCGGACTGCCGGTGCTCTGTGCACCCTATGGGGGTCTGTACCGGCCTGCCGGGGGGCTGTGCCGGCCTGCCGGGGGGCTGTGCCGATGTCCGGGGGTCTGTGCAAGCATCGTCCGATGGGACTACAAGTCCCATCTGGCGATGCCTGCTACCATGACAGTGATTGACACATTAGCCAATGATGGGACAGTAGTAGTCCCATCATCCGGCTAATGTGTTGAATGTTAAAAAAAAAAAAAAAATACTACATACATACTACATGCATGCTACATACATACTACATGCTACATACATACTACATACATACTACATACATACCACATACATACCACATACATACTACATACATACTACATATATACTACATACATAACACATATATACTACATGCATGCTACATACATACTACATGCTACATATATACTACATACATACTACATACATACATACATACTACATATATACTACATGCATGCTACATACATACTACATGCTACATATATACTACATACATACTACATACATACATACTACATATATACTACATGCATGCTACATACATACTACATGCTACATACATACTACATATATACTACATACATACATACTACATGCATGCTACATACATACTACATGCTACATACATACTACATATATACTACATGCATGCTACATACATACTACATGCTACATATATACTACATATATACTACATGCATGCTACATACATACTACATGCTACATACATGACGGAAGGAAGGTATCCTTCCGCACTGTATTCCTCCGCCACTTAAAAAAAAAAAAGTCCCTAGTCTCACTTTATGCCATTGCTGCGTTTCCCACACAGCAATGGCATAAAGTGAGACTAGGGACTTTTTTTTTTTTAAGTGGCGGAGGAATACAGTGCGGAAGGATACCTACCTTCCGTCATTGGATTCCTGCAGCCCGTAGAGAACGGCAGCAACAGCTGATGCTGCAGTTCTCTACCCAAGATCGTCATGGGACACACTCGTGGACTGCTTCGGATCGTGGGTGAGTATTTTTGTGGTTTGTTATGTTAATATTTATTCCGTAAAAGACAATGGCTTCGGGGAACAATGTGACAAGTATTGGTAAGTATGTTACTCTATGTTATATGTACTGTATGTCTATGTATGTATTGTATGAATGTATTGTATGTAGTATGTATGTAGTATATATGTGGTATGTATGTAGCATGTAGTATGTATGTAGTATGTATGTAGCATGCATGTAGCATGCAGTATGTATGTAGCATGCATGTAGTATATATGTAGTATGTATGTAGTATGTATGTAGTATGTATGTGGTATGTATGTAGCATGCATGTAGTATGTATGTAGTATGTATGTAGTATATATGTGGTATGTATGTAGCATGTAGTATGTATGTAGCATGTAGTATATATGTAGTATGTATGTAGCATGTAGTATATATGTAGTATGCATGTTGCATGCATGTAGTATATATGTAGTATGTATGTTGCATGTAGTATATATGTAGTATGAATGTAGCATGTATGTAGTATGTAGTATGAATGTAGCATGTATGTAGTATGCATGTTGTATGTATGTAGCATGTATGTAGCATGTAATTTTTTTTTTTTTTTTTACATTCAACACATTAGCCGGATGATGGGACTACTACTGTCCCATCATTGGCTAATGTGTCAATCACTGTCATGGTAGCAGGCATCGCCCGATGGGACTTGTAGTCCCATCGGACGATGCCTGCACAGACCCCCGAAGCCTGCACAGCCCCCCGACAGGCCGGCACAGCCCCCCGGAGCCTGCACAGCCCCCCGGCAGGCCGGCACAGCCCCCCGGAGCCTGCACAGCCCCCCAGCAGGCCGGCACAGCCCCCCCGGCAGGCCGGCACAGCCCCCCCGGCAGGCCGGCACAGCCCCCCGGCAGGCCGGCACAAACCACCGGAGCCTGCACAGACCCCCTGGCAGGCCGGCACAGCCCGCCGAAAGGCCCGTACAGACCCCAGAGAGGCTGTACAAGGGAAAAACAGGATTTTTCTTATTCCGATACCGGAAGTCCCATAGACTTGAATGGGACTTCCGGTATCGGAATCGGCGATACCGATACTTTTTTTTAAGATCGGCCGATCCATTCCGATCCGATACTTTGAAGTATCGGACGGTATCGCTCAACTCTAATAGTAATACATTTACTCTATATTCCACAGCACTTTACTAATCAGGGAATATGTTTGAACTGTATAAGAAATTAGCCAGAAATTTACTATTCAACAATCAAATATGTAGAATAAGAACGTTGCTAGCAAGCTTGCAATCTATAAGATATACAGCACTAGTAAGTCAATTACCGTATTTTTATGCCATAATACATGTTACTTGTCATAAGCTACAAAGTGGACAAACCTCCAGCAAACAGTTTACAGTTTACATAACTTATAAAAACAATTTAAACCTTTTTATACTCAAGTGGCTTTACTTCAATTGTATCATCACTAAACACAGGTATTAAATCATACGTATGAAATACACTTGTCAAAAAATAAAGGAAACACTTAAACAACACAAAGTAACTCCATGTCAATCACACTTCTGTGAAATCAACCTGTCCAGTTATGAAGCAACACTGATTGTGAATCAATTTCTCCTGCTGTTGTGCAAATGGAACAGACAACAGGTAGAAATGATAGGCAATTAGCAAGACAACCCCTATAAAGGAGTGGTTCTGCAGGGTGTGACCACAGAACCAGATCTCTGTTCTCATCCTTTTTGGCTGTTGTTTTGATCACTTTTGCATTTTGTCATTGCTCTCACCCCTAGAGGTACTGTTCAGTAGGATGAGGTGGTGTCTAGAACCCACAGAAGTTGCTCAGTTAGTGCAGCTCATCCAGGATGGCACATCAGTGTGAGCTGTGACAAGAAGGGTACCTGTGTCTATCAGCAATGTGTCCAGAGTATGGAGCAAATACCAGGAGAAAAGCCAGTACACCAGGAGATGTGGAGGGGGCTGTAAGAGGGCAACAACCCAGCAGCAGGACCACTACCTCCTCCTTTGTGCAAGGAAGAACAGGAGGACCAGTGCCAGAGGCCTGCAAAATGACCTCCAGCGGGCCACTAACATTCATGTTAGCCAAAAGATTATTAAGGAGAAAAATTAATACCCAGGTAAATAAGTTATAACTACATTCAAGTATCAGATATCACCTCCCTACTAAACAGAATCCCTCAATGTCTGTCTGCTATTTCATCCTTCTTCTCCGCTAGATTTCTAAAACTTAATATGGACAAAGCAGAATTAATCATCTTTCGCCCATCTCACGTGACTCCCCCAACAGACCTATCCATTAAAGTAAATGGCTGCCCACTCTCCAGTCCCACAAGCTCGCTGCCTCGGGGTTATCCTTGACACTGATCTCTCCTTCAAACCACATATTTAAGCCCTTTCTGCTCTGCCGACTTCAACTCAAAAATATTTCATGAATCCGTACATTCCTCAACCAAGAATCTGCAAAAACCCTAGTCCATGCCCTCATCATCTCCTGCCTTAACTACTGCAACCTCCTGCTCTGTGGCCTCCCCTCTAACACTCTCGCCATCCTCTAATTTATTCTTAACTCTGCTGCCCAACTAATCCACCTGTCCCCCCGCTATTCCCCGGCCTCTCCCCTCTGTCAATCCCTGCACTGGCTCCCCATTACCCAAAGACTCCAGTTCAAAACCCTAACTATGACATACAAAGCCATCCACAATCTGAGTCCTCCGTACATCTGTGACCTAGTCTCCCAGTACTTACCTGCATGAAAAAAAACAGACGTCAGACAAAAATTAGCCCTAAAGAAAAAAACGATAAATGAGCTGGTGAGAGATTGACATCAGTTAGGTTAATTACCTTAAAATCATCACCACGGTCCACATCCTGATATTTGATGTATTTACGTCCATATGTCCTTTAACAAGTATTGTATCCTCTTTGATTTATTTGCAGCTCTTTGTTATTTGACACGACAGAACAGTGGGCGGCACGGTGGCTCAGTGGATAGCACTGCAGCGCTGGGGTCCTGGGTTCAAATCCCACCAAGGACAACATCTACAAGGAGTTTGTATGTTCTCCCCGTGTTTGCATGGGTTTCCTTCCACATTCTAAATACATACTGATAGGGAATTTAGATTGCGAGCCCCATCAGAGACAGTGATGATAATGTGTGCAAACTGTAAAGCGCTGTGGAATATAAGCGCTACATAAAAATAATGATTATTATAAAAATAAAGATTATTATTGCAGATATGATGAAGTACTGGAGATCGATGCTTATCTACTTCAAAATTAGTATCACTGTTGTCAGTATTCTTATCTGAATTGTCCCAAAAATTGTAGAGATTTGCGTAAGCCAGTGGATGTCCCGGCTTTATCATCCATGGTAGGGGGGTTTGCTCCTAAAATGCAAAATACACTTTAGCCAAAAGATTTTTAAGGATAAAAATTGATACCCAGGTAAATAAATTAGAACTACATTCAAGTAGACACCATAACGTTATTTCAAAGAAAAAACTACTTGAAAAATATGTAAAAAAAATATAAATGACATAATAATAATAATAATAATAATAATAATAATAATCTTTATTTATATAGCGCCAACATATTCCGCAGCGCTTTACAGTTGAACAGTTTCAAACACAACAGTCATAAGTAACAACGTTAACAATACAATAATTAAAGCGAAATAAGACGACCCTGCTCGTGGAGCTTACAATCTACAATGAGGTGGGGGGGATACAAAGCACAGGTTTGTATTTACAATGATGTATTTACAATGACGGTCCAGCCATCTTCAGGGGGTGGGGGTTAGATGGAGATAGTGAATGGGCTACACACACACAAACATGACTTTGATTACTGAATGTGATAGGCCGCTCTGAACAAATGTGTTTTGAGCGAGCGCCTAAAACTATGCAAATTGTGGATGGTCCTAATATTTTGGGGTAGAGCATTCCAGAGGATTGGCGCAGCACGGGAGAAGTCTTGGAGTCGGGAGTGGGAGGTACGGATTAGGGCAGAGGTTAGTCGAAAGTCATTTGCAGAGCGCAGCGGTCGGTTAGGCCGATAGACAGAAATGAGGGAGGAGATGTAAGGGGGTGCCGCACTGTGGAGAGCTTTGTGGGTGAGAACAAGTACTTTGAATTGTACCCTGTAATGAATTGGCAGCCAGTGTAACGACTGGCGAAGAGCGGACGCGTCTGAGAAACGATTAGCCAGATGGACAACCCTGGCTGCTGCATTAAGGATAGACTGGAGAGGGGAGAGTCGAGTGAGAGGGAGGCCAATTAATAGAGCATTACATTCCATATAACAAATGTAAATTTTATTGGAGAGGAACACCTGCCCTTATTGGCCCATGCTTGATCCACTATGCATAAAAATCTGCACAATTCCTCCACCCCATCACTTCCTGACAATGCAACGTGTCAAACGTGCGTTGGAGTGTGGAGTGGCGGTCTCTACACATGCAGCATGAGTTCTGGTTAGTACCAATGCTTTAATCATGCATACTTTTGATGATACACTCTAATGTTATGTTGCACTGTAGTTTATTATTTATGAAATATATAGAGAAGCTGGGATCATGAATTGAACCTGCTGCATAGACTTCTGAATGGATTTATGTAATGAGACCTGAACTATTATCATTAAATATACATATATTTTTTATATTGTACTGTATATTATTTGTCAGGTGATGATATATCCTACATATAATTTTACATCTTCCATTTGAATATTCATGCAGCAGACTTTAATCCATAGTATGTGTTGTGCTATACAGCTGTTATTAATAGTGTCACAAGTGTTGACCCGCTCCCCCTTGTTTTTAATATGTCTTTCCCAATCAGTATGTTCTGTGATATGTTTTAATTTATTTATGTCCTGTTTGGTGTTCCTCTCCAATAAAATTTATATTTGTTATATGGAATGAAATGATGTTGTTTATATTTTTTACATATTTTTCAAGTAGTTTTTTCTTTGCACTAACATTCATGTGTCTGCTCAAACTGTCAGAAACAAACTCCATGAGAGTGTTATGAGGGCCCAACGTCCACAAGTGGGTGTTATGCTTACAGCAGGGCGATTGGCATTTGCCAAAGAACACTAAAATTGTCATATTCTACATTGGCGCCCTATGCTTTTCATGGTTGAGAGAAGGTTTACACTGAGCACATGTGACAGTTATGACGGAGTGCATAGACACCGTGGAGAATGTTCTGCCGCCTGCAACATGCTCCAAGCATAACCGGTTTGGCAGTGGGTCTGTAATGGTGTGAGGAAGCAAATCTTTGGAGGGCCACACAGCCCTCCATGTGCTTATTCATTCTCGTCTCGACTATTGTAACTCTCTTCTAATCGGTCTCCCTCTTACCAAACTCTCCCCTCTCCAATCTGTCTTAAATGCTGCAGCCAGGATCATATTCCTCACCAATCGTTACACCGATGCCTCTACCTTGTGCCAGTCATTACACTGGCTACCCATCCACTCAAGAATTCAGTATAAACTTATTACCCTCACCCACAAAGCCCTCCATAGCTCAGCACCACCTTACATCTCCTTCCTTGTTTCAGTATACCACCCTACCCGCGCCCTCCGTTCTGCTGATGACCTGAGGTTAGCATCCTCAATAGTCAGAACCTCCCACTCCCGTCTCCAAGACTTTACACGTGCCGCGCCAATTCTTTGGAATGCACTTCCCAGATCAATACGATTAGTCCCCAATCCCCACAACTTTAAGCGTGCCCTGAAAACGCATTTATTCAGACTGGCCTATCGCCTCAACACATTAACCTAATC
This sequence comes from Dendrobates tinctorius, assembly GCF_039654945.1. Lineage (NCBI taxonomy): Eukaryota > Metazoa > Chordata > Amphibia > Anura > Dendrobatidae > Dendrobates > Dendrobates tinctorius. Next base: position 674,260 of record NW_027361932.1, on the reverse strand, counting down.
TATCCCTGTGTGGCAAAGCCAAAAGTTTGACCATAACCAGATTTCCTGCATCATGTTCCCACATGCTTTATGCATCCATTAGCCCTCTGTGTTTGTACTGTTATACACTTAACATTATGGCTGGTCCATACAATCAGGGCAACTGTTACCACCCACCTTTCGTGTGTACCTCTTTCCTCATAGACTGTAAGCTTGCGAGCAGGGCCCTTTTTCCTCTTGGTATTTGTTATAATCTACTGTATGTGATTATTGTTATGCTGTAATGTCTATTGTCTGTACAAATCCCCTCTGAAATGTAAAGTGCTGCGGAATATGTCGGCGCTATAAAAATAAAATTTATTATTAGTATGTGCTAGCCAGAGGAACCCTGACTGTAATTAGGTACCAGAATGAAATCCTCAGACCCACTGTGAGATCATATGCAGGTGCAGTGGGCCCTGGGTTCCTTCTGATGCAAGACAATGCTAGGCCTCATGTACCTGAAGTGTGTCAGCAATTTCTGCATGATGAATTCCTTGTTGCTATGGACTGATCTGCCTGTTCCCCAGGCACATCTAGGACATCATGTCTCGTTCCATCCACCAGGAGTTGACTGATTCTTTAATCCAGGTCTGGGAGATCCCTCAGGATACCATCTGGCACCTCATAAGGACCATGCCCACGCATTGTCGGGAGGTCATACAGGCATGTAGAGGCCATACACAGACTGTGTATCATTTCCTTGCCATGAGACGTTTCCACTGAAGTTAGATCAGCCTATCATTTGATTTTGATTTTCCCCTTTGATTTTGAGTACCATTCCATATCCAGACCTCCATGGGATATTCATTTTGAATTACCTTGATGATTTTTATCCTTTATTGTTCCCAACGCATTCCATTTTGTAATGAATAAAGATTTGCAACTGGAATATTTCATTCTATGATATCTAGGATGTGGTATTTTAGTGTTACCTTTATCGTTTTGAGCAGTGTATCATTAATGGTTTGCAACATTATTTCTGCTTTGTATAATCAGAAGTTGGAATAAATAATGAAGTTTTTACCCTAAAGATTCGTATTTGACAACATAAAAAATAAATCAATATGGCCACTCCCAGAATTAAATTGAGGCACTTAAAAAAAAAACAAGTTGAGTATGTGGGAGGATACAACCTTTACAGGCCACCTGCATGGGAGTTTAGAAAAAGAGAAAAGGCAATCCAAATGTGTTACCCTCAATATAAGACACAGCGAGCAAAGGATTTTATATGCACACCTCCCTGGGTTGTGACCTGGTACAACTCCATACCTGTAAGAATGAAGAGCTGCTACTCTAACCACTGTGCCACAAATTGATGGGAAGAAACGTATTGAAATCAAACAGGAAAAAAAGTGGTAATTCCCAGGTATTCATGTATACCTGATGAAGGAGTCAACCCGACTTCAAAACCTTTTTATGAATGACTCAAGATCTAGAGAACATACACCCTTGCCTTCACTCTATGGCAACGCTCGGGAATTACTGCTCTTTTTCCTGTTTGGTTCGAATATGAATGAGAGTGTGGTTGGTACAGGTGCACACAGAGGCTTTTTTATTTTTACGTCTGACATATGTCCTTAAATTGGTTTCTCCTAACTTTAGATTGATTTACCATCATCTCCTCACATATAGACTTTAGAGTAAAAATCGCCATTGAGACTACAGTGAGTTAAAAAATGTTTTCTTGTATTAACAAGGGAAGAAAAGTTGCTGATTTTCTCATAGCTAGAAAGATGTAATTTTCTGCATCTCACAAATATAAGCAGACTAAAAAGAAATCTAGATGAATCTAAATAAGGAAAGCTGTTTTGTTCAGGCATAGCAGGCATGGAATGTATCCTGCCGGGGGTCGCTGGAAATAGTTAATTGGAATAATTCTAAATGTAATATGGTTCAGTTTTCACTCTGCCTAGTTGTCTACTTCTGAGAACTACCTCAGCTAAATGGAAAGAAAGCATAATAATCTATACATGTACATGAAAGGAAAATAATGGTCTATCAGTGCCCTAGCCAAAACCTCACAGCTTGTAAAATACATGCCATATCTTTTCTTACAGTAATGTAAGCATTACATAAGGCCTCCTGTAGGTCTAAGTTGTATGTATATGCTATGCAGCTTACATAGCCTACGACGGGCTTATTAGGTACCATAGTGTGCCCACTATTTCTAATGGATTTATATATGACACATGGCATGCAGCATAACACAACAACAATCGAAAGGAAACAAAAGGAATATAGCACACATAGCAGGGCACAGACCGCCTACAAACGTGTAATATAGACCCCGAGGGAATTGTCACCATACAGAGCCATAATATATGACATGACATGTATACAGCGAACTGTGCAAAAGTTTAAGGCCGGTGTGGAAAAAATGTTACAAAGTAAGAATTTTTTCAAAATTAGAAAATTAAAGGTTCATTTGTTTGTATTTTTAACAATGTTTATTAGCAAGAAAACACTATTGCTGAAGACAGAAACTCATGCACTATTAGACAGTAGTAAAGAGTAGTTGTTGCAATATATACAGTAATGAGAATTATCCCAACTTATGAGATCATGAGTTGACAAGACTTGCTCATCCTCACTCGATTCACTTGTATTGAGTGAGACCGCACACATCTATTCGGTATGTGGCCAGACGTATGCAAATCGCATACTTGCAGTCATGTGACTGCCCGCTCTTGCTGCCAACATCAGAGAATTCTGTTGACGTTCAGTGCATTCTCTGTGAGGATTCAATAGTCTTTAGTCACATAGAGTGACTGCGGACTTTCTTCCCAAACTTGGACAATCTTTTTATTTTTGCCTTGACAAATCCTAAGATGTACAGTGTGAAAAAAAGATGTATATCCATTGAACTCGCAGAATAAGTCTAGTCTTTCCTATGCAGATCAAAATAAGTAATCAGTGCAGTGTATTTAATATAGACTGTACATGAAATTTGCATCTCAGACCCCCACAGACAGCAGAGGTGCCCTGTAAAATACAAGTACGTGAGCAACGAGCCCTTCAGTAGTATATGAGAAAAATGAAAAACAAATTCAAAAGAAAGTAGCGGAGTTTCGAATAGCAAATGATACAGTTCTTTCTTTCATTTTCTAAAGCTGGAATAAATTAACTTATCTGAATAATGTGGTGTTACATGGCCATCCTTGTAATCTTGTAAATCAAGGACATCTCAAGTCAAAATCAAAGCAGCTCCCACAGAGCAAGTCTCTTCTGGCTCATAGAGAGGAATCCTATCATAGAATATGAACAAATATTGTGTTCATGAGTGAAAAAACAAAAGGGCAAAGCCAGCTCACCGACAACCACCGCAGGTGCACGCAACTCCGTCTTGATAGAACGTCAGAATATACAAGAAAAGTTCATGTTCCAGCTCCATAAAATATCTTTTCCACCTTTATTAATCCATATTAAAACGATACAGGTGGTGAGTACAGCTTTAGCTTTGACAAAGATTGTTATTCAGATCGAAACGCGTCACTTATTTCCCTTTGTTCACACACTCTGAGGAGTACTCACCACCTGTATCATTTTACTATCTAATATAATAAATGCGCTAAGCAGCTTCCGTCCGGTTGTAACGCAGCTTCTGTCCGGTTGTAACTTGGTGACGTCACATCCAGACAGAAGCTGCCTTTGGCGGTAGCACTGTGCCTCTTCTGCCCCCCTGCACACTCCCCGACACCATATACCTTCCTAACACACACCTTCCTCACCATGCCAGCCGTCACCACACACCTCTTGCCATGTTAACCCTCAACACACACTCCTCCTCAAGACACACACCTCCTCAACACACACTCCTCTCACCTTTCACCATCTCCACTCACGTCCCCCCCCTTTCACTCCACATACGACCCTTTCTCTCACTCCGTCTCTCATACTCACCACTGCTCCACGATCGCCGTCGGCATCGGCAAGATCCCCGACATCTTCTTCCACCGGCACCATCCTGGATCCAGACGGTGCCCACGCCGGCAACATGCTCTTGCGGCTAAATCCCGCGATACTCAAGATGGCATCGGCGAAATCTCGCGAGATTTCGCCTACGTCATCTTGAGGATCGCGGGATATCGCCGATCCAAGATGGCGTCACCGCAAGTACATGTCGCCAGCGTGGACGACGTCGGGATCCCGCGGAATTTCGTCATTTACCTCACGCCGACTTGCTGTGCGGACGTGTTGCCTTGCTCCTCTGCCTGTTCACTGCCGGTGTCTAATTTCAGGGCCAATTTGCCTCTACCACTTCATAACTACTGCTGGGCAATTACAGGGCCAATTTTGCCTCGACTAGGAGGACACCAGTTTCTTCAAACGTTAAGCATACTACAGGAGGACCCCAGTTTAATTCTTCTGCATAATTACACCAGTTAATAAGTCATTTATCTCACGCCATTTATATGCCCTGTTTTGCTGTACCCCACTTCTATAAGAAGACTAAAAGTACTATAAGTATCTGTTTACACTACAATACTCCAGGACGCCTTCTTCACTGCCAGATAGCACTTTACATACATCAGTAATACTGTCCCTCTTGAGGCTCACTATGTAAATATCCTATCCACATAAAAACATAGGTGTGATACATTTACACATAATTCTCAATATTACTGTAACACACATTAAGAATAAGAGGGGAGATGTGTATCATCAAAATTCTTTCATTTGGTGATATAATCCCGGATGTCAAGGTCCAGCATCATATTTGCTGCTGAGATATGTTATTTCCTCTTTTAACAGGGCTGGGTTTTTGTGAACAGCTAAAGAGATAGGCGGGATGGCTGTTCACCACCATCTCCTTCTCAAGGCGTGCTGCTCACAGTGCCGCACAACACATGGTCAACGCTACATCACTATCCTCCCGATGCGATAGCATCGGGCCTTAATCTAGTGGATTAATAAAGATGGAAGATATGTTATGGAGCTGGAACATGAACTTTTCTTGTATTGTGTTCATGAGACAACCCTTTTAAAGAGGTATTCCAATCTCCAAGATCCTATCGCAATATATAGTAGGTGTCATAATAATAATATAATAACAGCAAATACCTCCAATTAAAAATGTAATATGGTTCTTCTGATTCACTATGTTGCTTACCCCATGTGTAGGGCATTGCAGTAACTTTGGCATCAATGGTTATGACCTCTCATATAGTGACAGTTAATTAATTGATATTAGTCATAACCATGGATACCTTATCTAGTGCAATGGGGTAAGCGACATAACGAATCAGAAGAACTATACACATTTCTAATTGTAGGTATTTGCTAATATTATCATTATGCCTACTACATATTGGGATGGGAATACCCTTTTAATAGAAGGATGAAATCTGTATCTAAAGGAAGAACAAATGTAACAGTCTTATCCAGGCTCTAGCATTTGAGGGGTATAAAGGCACTAGTATTATAAATGGCAGGAGAAAGTCGGGGGTCCCATTACAGAAGTTGCATACTTGTTGGTTACAATGAGAAAAGCTAATTATGTGCGTGTATCCTTATAAATAATGGGTGCTACAATTCATCTAGTAATGCTGACTGCTTCCCTCTATAATGTGTTTTAGTTGGAAATATGCCTAGACTTCGATGGCTGTGAGACCTGATAACAAAGTGTTAAAATAATACCACAGAAAGCATTACTTACATTCTCATTGATTCTGCTGATTTTTACTTAGACTTGTAATACTTTGTTTCGTGAAGAGCCTTCCTATCACAGCAAGGCTAAATAGGAAGATTTATCTTTCAGACACTTCATAAATACCATCCGCACAGTCAAATAAGAGCAGGAAATACAATGGACCAGCATCACCGCTCGGGTAATAGGTTAATGGATATAAACAAACTAAGGTCTCATTCATCACAATAGTGCCGCTGCTTTCTCCCTAAAGAATCCTGACTGCAGAATTAATCAAACTAACATTTTTGAATTAGCATTATTATTATTCATTATTTATAAATGACACCATATTTCACAGCCTTGAACAGCACAAAGCACAGCGACCTTATATAGTGGCATGTAAAAGTTTGGGTACCCCTGCTCAAAATTACTGTTATTGTAAACAGTTAAACAAGCTGAAGATTAATTGATCTCTAAAAGGCCTAAAGTTAAAGATAACACATTTCCTTTGTATTTTAGGCAATTTTTTTCTTTTACATTTTAAAAATTACAAAAGGAAAATAAGCAGATGCACCATGCATGGTTCATACTTAGTAGCACCCCCTTTTGAAAGCTTGTAAATGTTTTTTGTAGCAAGCCGAGAATCTTTTATTTCTTGTTTGAGGGATTTTCATCCATTCTTCCTTGGAAAATTCTTCCAGTTCTGTTAGAGTACTGAGTCGGCTTGCAGGCACTGTTATTTTGAGGTCTAGCCATAGATTTTCAATGATGTTCAGGTCAGGGGAGTGTGAGGGCCATTATAAAACCTTCAGCTTGTACCTTTTAAAGTAGTCTATTGTGGACTTTAACGTGTGTTTAGGATCATTATCCATTTGAAGAAGCCATCCTCTCTTGAACTTCAGCTTTTTTACAGATGGTATTATGCTTGCATCAAGAATTTGTTGAAATTTCATTGAATCCATTCTTCCCTCTACCCGTGAAATATTCCCTGTGCCACTGCCTGCAATACAATCCCAAAGAATGATTAATCCACCCCCATGCTTAATGGCTGGCGAGATGTTATTTTCCTGAAATTCTGTGCCCCATTTTTCTTCACACATACCTTTGATCATTGCAGCCAAAAAGTTATATTTCAACCTCATCAGTCTACAGGACTTGTTTCCAAAATGCATCAGGCTTGTTTATATATTCTTCTGATACTGAATGTTATGGTGTGGACGCAGGAGTGGTTTTCTTCCGATGATTCTACCATAAAGGACATATTTGTGCAGGTTTCTCTGAACAGTAGAGCAATCTATCACAACTCCAGAGTCTGCTAAAACTTTCTGAAGGTCTTTTGCAGACAAGCAGGGGGTTCTGATTTGCCTCTCTAGCAATCCTAAAAACAGCTGTTACTGAAATTGTGCTTGGTCTTCCAGACATTATTTTGACTTCCACTGTTCCTGTTAACTGCCATTTCTTAATTACATTTCAAATTGAGGAAAGAGCTATTTGAAAACAGTTTGCTATCTTCTTATAGCCTTCTCCTGCTTTGTAGGCCTCCACCATTTTAATCTTCAGAGTGCTAAGCAGCTGCTTAGAAGAACCCATGGCTGCTGTTTTTTGGCACAAGGTTAGAGGAGGCTTGGTTTTTATATAGCGGAGAAATTTGCATCACCTGGCCTTTCCTAACAGTGATAGTGAACAAGTCATAAACCTAACAGGCTAATTAATGTCTGAAACTTTGGTCAAAGTTATCTGACCACACAAATCTCTATGGGTGCCCAATCTTTTGCATTTCCCATTTTCCTTTTGGTAATTTTTAAAATGTAAAAAAATGATAATATATTATTTTTTGCCCTTTTAGAGATAATTTCACTGCAACTTACTTATATTCAGAATAACAGTACTTTTGATCAGAGGTGCCCAAACTTCTACATACCACTGTATATGAAGGGGCTGGCTGCCTGGACTAATGGATGGTGTGAACCTGTAGAGGCTTTCTCTTCTTCACAGATATCTTTAGTCACCCTATTTTTAGCCTTTGTCACACGGTGACATATAGTTGTCAGAGAGGCAACATCATCTACATCAGGGGTCTCAAACACGTGGCCTGTGGGCTGCATGTGGCCCCTGAGGCTGCTTCAAGCAGCTCGCAGTCACTAGAGCTCCTGTGATGACTACAGTCCAGTCCTGGAGGCTGCCAACATCAGCGATTCTTGTCAGTTGAATGTGTGCCATTGGACGCACATTCAATTGAAATATATTGCGGCGCAGACACCAGCCTTCTGCGCCGCAATACCAATATGAGCCGCTGGCCAGTCAGAGGCAGGAAGCTGACATTCTGCAGGATGGTGCGGGAAGCTTGTGACATCACTGTCATGCACTGCACAGGTTGCAAAGTAGTAGAGGACACTGTTCGCTGTGGGAGCAAAGATCAGGTGAGAAGGATTTTTTTTTCTTTAATCTGTATGTGAAGCATTAAGAAAATGAATGACATGCACTCTGTTGGAATGTTAGGTGCAGGCTGAACTAGGATCAGGTCCAGATAGCATGACAAAGAGAAACAACAGCCGCAGTCTTACCACCACAGACGGCGCCATCCCCATACAAGTTCTAACCCCGGCTGGGACTTCTGTTTTCTATGCCTTTGATACAGCCTATTGGTCATTTTCTCTACTATTCAAGTGAGGTTTCATAAAGACCCGGAGCAGGGTTGAAACGTTACTTCGTTATCTTGTTGCTTGTCTTTCCCTGTGGTGAACTTTGAATTAATTTAAACACTGTTTTGCAAAAGCAAAGACTTTTTTGAGTGCGGCTATATGTGAAGCATGGCAGAATTGACTAAATTACTACACGATGGGCAACAGGATGGGCACATTACTATAAGATGCTGACCAGAATGGAGGCATTACTACAAGATGGAGACTAGAATGGGACATTACTACAAGATAGGGACCAGAATGAAACATTAGTATAAGATGGAGACATTACTACAGGATTACAACCAGGATGGAGGCATTGCTATAAGATGGGAACATTACTACAAGATGCTGACCAGGATGGGAACATGACTATAAAATGAGAACCAGAATGTAGACATTACTACAAGATTGGAACCAGGATGGGACATTACCACAAGATGCTGGTCAGGATGGGCACAATACTATCAAATGGAAACATTACTACAAGAGGAGGACCAGGTTGGGGGATATTACTACAAGAAGGAAACCAGGATGGGGACATTACTACAAGATGGGAAACTACTGCAGTATGGGGATATGACTGTAAGATGTTGGTCAGAATTAGTATATGGTGCAAATTGTATGACAAAATTACTGTATGTGGCCAATTAGGGGACACATAAAGGTAATAAAAATTGTAAAAATAATTTAAAACTAAAGTATGAAAAGTTTTTTTTACGTGTATAGAAAAAAATAATATTGCATTACTAAAAATTTCATCTCGTCCTGCAAAGAATGCAGCCCTTCAAATTCACATTTTTTCTGTTTGGCTCATATACCCAGCCAAGTTTGAGACACCTGATCTACATTTGAAATTACGAGCAGTGCATTTGAGCATTCATAGCAACATTAGTTACCGATTATTAGCAGATATAAACATGATAGCAATTGCAAGAGAAAAAGCTTATTCATTATTTGACTGGATCATTTATGCCAGCAGAATACTCAGTGATATCAGGTGATGTTATGCTGCAAACATGATACTGTATACCAGGACCGAACGATCATATAAACAATCAACAATCAAACTGTATATAGTTGATTGACACTTCTTTAATGGCTTGTAAAGATAAGGATGGAGCAAAGCCGGAACCCCCCCGGCGTGGGCAGAGGAAGGCATGACAATGGGAGATGGAGATAGGGGATATGCATAAGTGGGAAAGGTTTGGCGGCCGTTTATAGGGCTAGGTTGGGGGGTGTGGCTAATCACTTCCCGCTTTCCAGTGTCACGTTTGGTCCCCCATAGCACTCACCATGAGAGAAGTTGATCGCATGCTGGAAAGCTTGAGGGTTGCAGCTTCCTCGCAGCCCCGTGGCTGGTTAGAGAGTCAGGTGGCTGGCATTTTGTAAGCGTCTGTAGGACTGGTGGGGAGTCGCCCGTGTCCTCGACGTGTGAGGCCTCCAGATAGGCTGTCACCTGATGCTGCTCCTCGGACCCAGCAGAGGTGCATGAGCTCCTCCGGGGACCCTCCAGGCTGGGCACCAGTCAGATCTTGCACCAGCAGGCCCCGGTCTGGGGCCAGGCTGGGTCCGGCGGCGGTGTCTAGGCATGCATCAGGTGTCGGCCGAGAGGCGAGGCTGACATGCGCCGGGCCTTCTGGGACATCTGACGTCATCGGGAGGCACCGCCGTGATGCTCCTGCCGGGCGACCTGCCTCTGCTCTTCGGGGAGTCAGTGCAGCGCCTGTAGCAGTGGTTTCTATGGGCGGGATGCACATGGACCTGGGTGACCCGGCCTGTTCCTTGTCGGTGGAGGGTGGTTACTCCGCCACTGAAGTGCCGTTGAGAACTTCTCCTGGATCACTGAGGACAGCGGACAATGAGCTGTGTGCTGCAGATAGGCCAGCGCAGGCACAGCTTGTTGGTTTGGGTCAGCTTTCGAGGTCTCTTATCCCTTTGCCGATGCAGCTTCCTGAGATACCTGGAACCTCCGGTGTGCCGAGGCCTTGTCTGGGGTCTCTGGATGCTTTGCTGAGTGGGAGTCTCAGTTTAGAAGGTCATCTGGATTCCTCATCTCTGGCTGGAGGGGTCACAGCCCCCTTGTAGCCTGGTGAGTATACTATGTCTTGTATGTCTCAACAGAGTGTTAGGTTCCCTGGTGTAGGTGTTAATCTGGGCACCAAAGTGGATCCTGGGAGGGAGCTTGAGGTTTTGGGTGATTCGGCTGTTGGAGAGGTAAGGGAGGTATTAGACAATGTACTGGTCTTGTTAAGTTGTTTAGTCAGTCCACTGCGGCAGGGGCTGGAGGTCAGCCGGGTCAGGCAGAAGGGCAGAAACTCGGGTTATGCTGGCAGTTCAACGACGGCCAGTGCAAATTTGGAGCCAATTGTATGTTTAAGCACCTCTGCTCGCATTGCAATGGCTCCTCGTATGGGGCAGCCAGATGTTTCAAGAAAGGGAAGCCTAAGTCAGGCGGCAACAATTTTCAAGGGGGAGACTCCAGTGAGGTGGAAAAGATGGACCCTTATCTAAATAGATATCTGGATAGGGAACGTGTGGAATTGTTGTTTTCAGGTTTTACTGTTATTTTTTTGATTCCTGCTCCTCCTTTTGTGATTCCTCGGGTTCTTAAGAACCTTCGATCAGCGAAAGGTTTAGTGAAGTGGTCACTGAGAAGCTGGGTAAGGAGGTGGCGTTAGGCCATATGGCGGGTCCATTTAGTGCTCCTCCGTTTGAGGATTTGGTAGTTTCACCTTTGTGAGTTGTGCCCATAAAAGAGCCCAATAAGTTTCAGCTCATTCATCATTTGACTTATCCTCGGGGCATGTCGGTGAACGATGATATTGATCATGAGCTTTGCTCGGTGGTTTACACTTCATTTGACGAGGCAGCGAGGTGGGTCAGGAAGTGTGGCAGGGGGGCCCTTATGGCAAAGACAGATATTGAATCTGCATTTCGGTTGTTGCCTGTGCATCCAGATAGTTCCAAGTTGTTGGGTTGCTTTTGGAAAGGGGAATTTTTGTGATTATTGTTATGCTGTAATGTATATTGTCTGTACAAGTCCCCTCTGAAATGTAAAAAGTGCTGCGGAATATGTCAGCGCTATACTTTAGAAATAAAATTTATTATTATTTATTATTATTCTGTGGATCGGTGTTCATTGTCCTGTGCATATTTCGAAGCATTTAGTTCCTTTTTGGAATAGGTGGTGAATGATGTTTCCGATTTTGATTTTAATACATTATTTAGACGACTTTTTGTGTGGGCCTGGGGGATTCGTCATGTTGCCGGATCATTTTGAGGACATTGGAGTGGGTGGCGGGGCATTTGGGAGTACCTTTGGCTTCGAGTAAGACGGAAGGCCCAAACACTTGCCTGCGTTTTTTGGGTATTGTGATTGACACGGTTGAATGGGAATTTCATTTACCTGAGGAGAAAGTTGCGGATTTGCGGAAGGAAGTTGCTCGGGCGCATCATTTAAGAAAAATTTCTTTGCAGGATCTTCAGTCATTGCTGGGGAAATTGAATTTTGCATGTCAGATCATGCTGATGGTGGAGTTTTTACGTGGAGACTAGCTAGTGCGACAACTGAGATTCAGGTCCCTCATCATTTTGTTCAGCTTTCACGTGACCACAGGGCGGATTTGGCAGTGTTGAATACGTTTTTGGAGAAATACAATGGCCGTTCACTGCTCATGGATGAGGCATTGGAGAGTGGTGCCTTGGATTTGTTTACAGATCCGGTGGGCAGTATTGGTTTTGGAGCATATTTCAGGGCCCAGTGGTGTGCGACACATTGGCCAGATGCCTGGTTTTCCTTGGGGTTAGTTCGGAATATTACATTGTTGGAGATTTTTCCGATTTTGGTGGCTGTTCATTTGTGGAAACAGGAGTTTCAAAACAGGCGAGTACGATTCAATTGTGATAATATGGGAGTGGTGTCGGCAATTAATAGCCATACGGCATCGTCGTCCCCGGTAGTCCAGGTGCTTCATCAGTTAGTTTTGGTTTGTCTGTCTCTGAATTCTCAGTTGATGGCGTCTCACGTGCCAGGGGTAAAAAGTGCCATTGCTGATTCTCTCTCGTTTGCAGTGGGACCGTTTCCGCGTGTTGGCTCCGGAAGCGGAGGTCGAAGGGCTGGAATGCCCGGAAGTGCTGTGGAGTGTGGTTTCCGTGCCGCAGAATCATTGATCAGGGCTTTGTTGGCTCCCAAGACTCAGGATACTTACCAGGCTGTATGGGTTTCATGGGAGGTTTTATTGGCGGGGAGGGTCAGTCCGTTGTCACTAGAAGATCAGGTGGGCATTTTGCTTTCATGGTTGGGACGTGGGTGGTTAGATGGTTGGTCTGCGGCAAAGGTTTCGCGACCGATGGCCGCCTTGGCTTTCGGTTTCAGAATGCAGGGTCAGACTGAGTTGACTAAATTGTTTTTGGTAAAACAGGCTGTGAAAGGTTTTCGCAGGATCAAGAGTCATTGGGATGCGAGGCGTCCTGTGTCTTTTGGCTTGTTGGAAAGGCTGGGGGAGGTTTTGGAATCATTTTGCTGTTTGTTTTTTGAAGTATGTCTTTTTTGCTTGGCCTTCTCACTCGCGTTTTTTGGGGCCTTCAGGGTTGGCGAGCTGATGTTGCCAAGCACAAGGTTGTCAGGGGGTCTTTTGGCTAGGGATGTGATGCTGGCGAAAGGGGGTGTGGAGTTTTGGGTGCGAAGGTCCAAAACGGATCAGGAGGGCAAGGGTGTATGGGTTGTTTTGGGCCCTATTCAGGATTCCCTAGTGTGTCCAGTGGCTTGTTTGCAATGTTTTCGCGCTTTACATCCCAGCGTGGTTGGTCCTTTATTATGCCATCAGGATGGTTCTTTCCTGTCCAGGTATCAGTTCACCGTGATATTTAAAAAGTGTGGGCATGTTGGGGTTGGACGTGACTTGTTTTTCACCTAATTTATTTGGTATTGGGGCGGCAACGGAGGCGGCTTTGGGAGGGCTCGGGGTGGAAGCAGTAAAGCATATTGGGAGATGGCGGTCAAGATGTTATCGTGGTTATGTTTCGCCAGAAGGGATGTTTTTTTCACCTGAATAAGTGAGAACTTTGTTTGTACTTTTTTGGGGGGATGGCTAGTCACTTCCCACTTTCCAGCATCACATTTGGTCCCGCCCACCCTTATTGGCGCTCATGTCATTTGGAGGGGTGGTTGTGGGTTGTTTAGCATTTACTGGGTCATGGTGGCTATGGCATTTGGGGGGAGTTCTTGGAGTTCGTTATAAATTGGTATGGGAATCCATGGGTATATGGTTTCCTCCTTTCGGCTTTCTATAGTTTGGATCTGGTGAAATGGGGTGAGGAAGCCGGCAAGGTTGTCGGATCCCCAGGATGTTTGAAGTGAACGTTGGAACCCTTGGGATTATGATGCTCCCAAGCAAGTAGGGTAACGGCTCTAGGTAAAATTGGTAGTTGCTTTATGTTCATTTCGTATTTGGTATTCATCAGATTTCTGGGAGCTTCAAGGACTCCTCCCAGCATGTAAAATGTTATTTTATTCAATGTTTTCATTGTATGTTATTTAAATAAATGCTGCTGTGGCCATAGTTATTCCAAAGAATTTGGTGTCCATTTCCTCATTTAATGGGATTAAGTTATCCACATAAGACTCCACCGTCACCAGTGTCATAGAATCATAGAATCGTAGAGTTGGAAGGGACCTCCTGGGCCATGTGGTCCAACCCCCTGCTCAAAGCAGGATTCGCTAAATCATCCCAGACAGATGTCTGTCCAGTCTCTGTTTGAAGACTTCCATTGAAGGAGAACTCACCACTTCTCGTGGCAGCCTGTTCCACTCATTGTTCACTCTAACTGTCAAAAAGTTTTTTCTAATATCTAATCTGTGTCTCCTCCCATTCAGTTTCATCCCATTGCTTCTAGTCTTTCCTTGTGCAAATGAGAATAAAGATGATCCTTCTACAATGTGACAGCCCTTTAGATATTTGTAGACAGCTATTAAGTCTCCTCTCAGTCTTCTCTTTTGCAAACTAAACATTCCCAAATCCTGCAACCTTTCCTCATAAGACAGGGTTTGCAGACCGGTCACTATTCTGGTCGCTCTTTTCTGAACTTGCTCCAGTTTGTTGATGTCTTTTTTAAAATGTGGTGCCCAAAACTGGACACAATATTCCAGATGAGGTCTGACCAAAGAGGAGTAGAGGGCAATAATGACTTCACGGGATCTAGACTGTTTGCATCTGTTAATACATCCTAGAATTGCATTTGCCTTTTTTGCTGCTGCATCACACTGTTGACTCATATTCAGTCTGTGATCTATTAGTATACCCAAGTCTTTTTCACATGTGCTATTGCTTAGCCCTATTCCTCCCATTCTGTATATGCTTTTTTCATTTTTATTGCCCAGATGTAGTACTTTGCATTTTTCCCTGTTAAAAACCATTGTTAGTTGCTGCCCACTGCTCCAGTTTATTTATATCTTTTTGAATCCTCTCTCTCTCTTCTCTAGTATTAGCTATCCCTCCAGCTTTGTGTCATCAGCAAATTTAATCAGTTTACCCTCAATTCCTTCATCTAAATCATTGATAAAGATGTTGAACAATACAGGGCCCAGGACAGAGCCCTGTGGTACCCCACTTGAGACATTCTTCCAACTGGATGTGTAGCTATTTACGACCATATTTGGGTCCGATCACTGAGCCAGTTATGAATCCACCTAACAGTTGCCTTGTCCATTCCATACTTAGTCATTTTTTCAATAAGGATTGTATGAGATACTTTGTCAAATGCTTTGCTGAAGTCAAGATATACTATATCTACAGCATTTCCTTGATCCACCCAATCAGTGATTCTGTCATCGAAGGAAATTAAGTTAGTCTGACATGACTTATTAGTTACAAACCCATGCTGACTCTGTTTAATCACTTCATTCTTATCCAGGTACTGACATACATGTTGTTTAATAATTTGTTCAAAGATCTTTCCTGGTATAGAAGTCAGACTCACCGGCCTATAGTTGCCTGGGTCCACCTTCTTCCCCTTTTTGAAGATAGGAACAACATTTGCTCTTCTCCAGTCTTCTGGCACTTCTCCTGTTCTCCAAGAATTTTCAAAGATTATGGAGAGGGGTTCAAAAATTTCTTCTGCTATCTCCTTCAGTACTCTGGGGTGTAATTCATCTGGACCAGGAGACTTGAATTCATTGAGGTTAGCTAAGTGTTTCCTCACTCTTTCTGTTTATAGATATCCTGGATTCTTCTATTCCCTTAATAGGACAGTGAAGAACAGTTGATGTTACATTTCCTTTCTGAGAGAAAACAGATGCAAAATAGAAATGTAAAAGTTCGGCCTTCTCAACATCCTGTCTTACCATTTCATCATTTTCATCCTGTAAAAATCCTATAGCATCTTTGACTTTTCTTTTACTTTTGACATATCCCCAAAATCCTTTATTATTGCTTTTGACATCTCTTGCAAGCCTCAATTCATTGTCAGCTTTAGATAATCTGATTTGTGCCCTGCATGTTCTGCAGACATCATTATATTCTTTAGATTTGCCTCCCTCTTTCCATTTTAAAAACATTTCTTTCTTCCTTTTTAGCATGTGCTTAAGTTCTGTGTTCATCCATCCTGGTTTCCTTAAATACTTCCTATTCTTCCCTCTTTTCGGAATTGTTAACAATTGTGCTTTGAGAATTTCATTTTTCAAGATTTCCCATCCTTCCTGGACATTTTTGTCTTTAAGGATATCCAGCCATTGGATCCCTCCAATTCTCTTTCTGAATCCCTTAAAATCTGCCTTTCTGAAATCTAACCTTGAAGTCTGAGTCTTCACAGGTCTTCCTCCTCTAGTTATCCAAAATTCTAAAATAGCATGGTCGCTACCTCCTAGGGTCCCAGCCACTTTTACCTCCTCAACCATTTCCTCCCTGTTTATAAGGATTAGATCCAAGGTAGCAGTTCCCCTTGTTTTCTCCCCTACCTTTTGGAAGATAAAGTTGTCAGCAAGAGAGGATAAGAATTTCCTTGACCTCTTAGGGTATGTGCACACTTTGCGGATTCTGCTGCGTTTCCGCAGCGGTTTTGGGCCTGCGGAAACGCTGCAGATTCTGCAGCGTTTTACAAACCCTTTATTTCCTATGAAAATAAAAAAAACATGTGCACATGCTGCGGATTTTTCCGCGCGGTTTTGCTGCGGTTTACAATCCGCAGCATGTCAATTGTTTGTGCAGTTCTGCTGCGTTTCTGCACCCATTGACTTCCATTGAGTCACGCAATTCCGCAGCAAAACCGCAGAGATAAAAATATCTGCGGTTATTGCTGCGGAATTGGGTGAAAAAACGCAGCAGAAGGAAGTGATGTTGGGAGGAAGAGGAAGTGCGTGGGCGGAGTGTAGGGAAGAAGAAGGAAGTCGCCATAACGTCATGGAAGGCTACCGTCGCATAGGGATCGATGTGGGCCGTCTCATAGATTTGGTATGTATGCATGTATGTATGTGTGTGCGTCAGTCTGTGTGCGTCTGTATGTGTTTGTCTGTGTGCGTCAGTCTGTGTGCGTCAGTCCCCATGCGACGGTAGGCCCACAATTGTGCTCAGTCGCTGTATGGGAGAGTAGTCCCTGCGGCGACCGTGCACAATTGCTCAGTAAAGGGTTAAAAAAAAAAAAATACATGACACATACAATACACATACAACATACAATAAAGGACATACAACATAAACATACTCACCACATAGCGATGCTCCTGCCGTTTTTCATGGAGTTTTCCGGTGTTCGGGTGCTCCGGGACCTCGCTTTACGGCAATGTAGCTGCGTGTGACCTTTCCCACGCAGCATTGCCGTAAAGGAGAGTACCGGAGTCAATGAACTCCGGTAAACTCTCTCACGCATGCGCAGTAACACACTGCAGGAGCTTAGCTCCTGTCAGTGTGTTTCTGCAGCCATGGAGGATGGTCACATCTCAGGATGTGACTGTTCTCCATGGCAGATCGTCGTGGGACCCTCGTTTATGGACTGCGACGGAACAGGGAGTATAAATTTGGTTTGTTATTTTTAATTTTTTTCTAGGAGAACGAGGGCGTTGGATTGAGTGAAAAATAAGAATTTTTTGTCAAAAACTTGTGTTTTTTTATTTCATTAAATTTTTTTTTTTTGGTGTCTGTGTTTTATTTCAAAATGACCTTTTTTGGATTAATAATGGATCGGCGTCTTCTTGACGCCTCTCCATTATTAACCGGGCTTAATGTCACCGATGAAAGGTGACATTAACCCCTTCATTACCCCACATCCCGCCACTGTGCGGGAGTGGGAAGAGAGGGGCTAAGTGCCGGAATTGGCGCATCTTTGATGCGCCGGTTCTGGGGTGGCTGCGGGCTGGTATTTGTAGCCGGGGGGGCCAAAATCCATGGCCCCTTCCTAGGCTATGAATATCAGCTCGCAGCTGTCTGCGTAGCCTTTCTGGCCCTAAAATATAGGGGGACCCCACGTAAAAAAATTTTTGGGTTGGGACCCCTTTTTTTAGAGCCAGAAAGGTTACGCAGACAGCTGTGGGCTGATATTCATAGCACGGCTACAAATATTAACCCTCAGCTGTCTGCGTAGCCTTTCTGGCCCTAAAATATAGGGGGACCCCACGTAAAAAAATTTTTGGGTTGGGACCCTTTTTTTAGAGCCAGAAAGGTTACGCAGACAGCTGTGGGCTGATATTCATAGCACGGCTACAAATATTAACCCTCAGCTGTCTGCGTAGCCTTTCTGGCCCTAAAATATATGGGGACCCCACGTAAAAAAAAATTTTGGGTTGGGACCCCTTTTTTTAGAGCCAGAAAGGTTATGCAGACAGCTGTGGGCTGATATTCATAGCACGGCTACAAATATTAACCCTCAGCTGTCTGCGTAGCCTTTCTGGCCCTAAAATATAGGGGGACCCCACGTAAAAAAATTTTTGGGTTGGGACCCCTTTTTTTTGAGCCAGAGAGGTTACGCAGACAGCTGTGGGCTGATATTCATAGCACGGCTACAAATATTAACCCTCAGCTGTCTGCGTAGCCTTTCTGGCCCTAAAATATAGGGGGACCCCACGTAAAAAAAATTTTGGGTTGGGACCCCTTTTTTTAGAGCCAGAAAGGTTACGCAGACAGCTGTGGGCTGATATTCATAGCACGGCTACAAATATTAACCCTCAGCTGTCTGCGTAGCCTTTCTGGCCCTAAAATATAGGGGGACCCCACGTAAAAAAAATTTTGGGTTGGGACCCCTTTTTTTTGAGCCAGAAAGGTTACGCAGACAGCTGTGGGCTGATATTCATAGCACGGCTACAAATATTAACCCTCAGCTGTCTGCGTAGCTTTTCTGGCCCTAAAATATAGGGGGACCCCACGTAAAAAAATTTTTGGGTTGGGACCCCTTTTTTTTGAGCCAGAAAGGTTACGCAGACAGCTGTGGGCTGATATTCATAGCACGGCTACAAATATTAACCCTCAGCTGTCTGCATAGCCTTTCTGGCCCTAAAATATAGGGGGACCCCTCACCGTCACTGCCATACCTCCTCACTTTCACCGCCATACCCCATCCGAAGAGCCTTCGTGCTTCTATTGCGGAGGCCAAAAAAAAAATCGCTGCTGGTAGCAAATTAACTTTATTCCTTTTGTCAGCCTTGGCCTTTCAGTCACAGAGGTGGCCGGCACGGCGTCAGTCACGGCTCGCTGTGTGACAGTGTAAATCCACACGGAATAAATAACGTGCCAGGTTGCGGTTCTTCACAGAGGCTTTTTTTTTACTTGTGTATTTTTTATTTATTTATTTTTTTTACATATTTTTACTATTTTCACTGAGATTAGGTGTAGGGTTGGGTTAGGGTAAAAAAAAATTTTTATTGCCGTAAATGCTTTTCCCTTTTTTTTTTTTTTTTTCTTTTTCTGGTAAACATAGTATTTATTGATTGTAATCTCTACATTGTAGGTCCGTGATTTTCAAGCCATATGGGACCCTTCTGACGAGGCCTACAAGGACCGCTATTACCGGGATCACTGCTGGACCAAAGTGTTATGCCGGCTGTATCCTGACTGGGATTCGTGTAATAATGCTACACAGTTGCAAATTGGTAATTCAAATCTTCGCTGACACTACAAAAATAGGTGTACCTAAATATTAGAATTAATGTTTTTTTTTTTTTTGGTTTAGAGAAAGATGTCAAGCAACGATGGAGATCCGTGAAGGACAGATTCCATAAATATGTGGCAAGCTGCAATAAAAGTGGATCGTCTCCTACCCGACACTCGTTCCCTTTTTATGAGGAACTACAATTTTTGTTAACTGGCCGGACACTGCGTAGGTAAATGTTTTTTTTTAAATAAAAAGTATTTTTAAGCTATCCATCCTCTCTTTGTAGGTGGTATGACAGAATTGGCTGTGTATGCAATGCTTCATACAACGCCACCGTTATTTTTATTTGTTGTGCCCACATAGAACAGCATAGTAGAGGAGATGTGATGAATTTCCCTCTCCACTATGTGTAAAAACTGTGGAGGTTGTAGAGCTACGTCCCTGGACACGTGTTTTGTCCCCACAGCATGTCGCTTGTCTTGCGTTTGCACTGTGTCTCTACAAGATTAGTATATATTATATTGACATTATGCTTTTTTTTCCTAAAACAGCACTCAAGGCAATATTGACCCTCCGGCAGAGGAAGATTCTGAAGAGGCTTCTGGACCTTCAAATGTAGCTGCTGTGACCGGTTCTTCAGCTGGTGAACATGTTGCTGGTGCTGCCCCATTGTCATCAGATGCTGTGGCATCGGCTTCCACCATTGCTGAAAATAGTTTGGTAGCGGAAACAGTTAGAGGAAGGGCTGGCGGTACGGTGTCAGGACAGCCCAACCAAAAAAAAACCAAAAAAAAAAACGAGGATAAAACAATCAAAGCCGCTAATGAGACGCTAGCCTTGATAAAGAGGTCTAGCACGGAAGACGAATTTGATTTTTTTGCTCTCCAAATTGCAAACAAGGCTCGCTCCCTGCCACCGGATCGCCAGAACATTTTCACAAGCCTGGTACAGATGTCGCTTACAGCGTTACATGATCCCGCACCGATTTTGCCGTATGATGAAATTTTGATGTCCGTGTTAGGACTTTTCAGAAAAAAAAACCAAGGCCAACCACTAAATGCCCAATCTCAAGGCAGTCACCCATACACAACTGAGCTGCTAGGTCCCCCACCAAATCATTACACTCAGGACGCAGCAACAAACTATGGGTACTACCCACAGTACCATAATTTAAACTAAATAAAGTTTGTGGCTGACATTTTTGTTGTTGGGCCAAAATGTTGTTGGCCATCTGTTCTCTTTCACATTGAAAAATTAATTACAATGTTTGTAATAAAGTTTATTGTTTTTCAAATACATTTTTATTTGAAAATTTACATTGTGTTCTTTCTCTAAATTCGAAGGGGCCTAAACTACGGCTACATATGGCCAGTGTCATGGGTACATCCTGACAACACTACTGTGTAGATTCAAACTATGGTGATGCTGTTACGGGACTATGGTACCTAGATAATAAATATGACCTAGTGCAAATTTAAAAATGAGGTCCATAACATTATCAATTTAAAAAAAATTTTGGGCGTAAAAGGATACATAGAAACTATAATTCTAGCCTAGGATATCATACAACTAATTGATGATTATATAATAACTCCAATCTGTAAGGGCAACTCAATAGACAGACAACAAATACACCAAATGTGTTCAACCAATCCAAAAACTTTAGTCATGCATTACGACAAAATTAAGCACAAAAAAAATTTCACTTGTGCACAAAGGTGTAAACATTTTATTTTAACATCAGCATTAAATAACATCTTAGTACATCCAAAATGTTACTCATATATGGTGGAGAATCAGGCCAGGACGCCCGACAACATGGAAGAAAGTAACCAAATTGAATTAAGTGCCAGTCATGGTAAACTAAGCGGATGGGCAGTATTAATGGCTGATTCCAGCCAAGGTACTTAGCAGGTTGAAATAGGTGCTCTAACCAAAGAGGAAGATTTTACAATATTCAAGATGAGGCAAACATGGCTCAATGGCCGGTCCCAGCATCCCCAATAGTACATCCTGAGTCCAATCAATAGACCACCGGTATAAAAGTAAAAACAAACGTTTAATTATCCATAGTGGTGGTCATGTGGTCCTGGCGGTGCCCATCGATACGATGTTGTTATCAATCCACCAAATAAAAACCAAAAAAACGGGTCCTTCTTTGCTGCCGCTCAACTTCTTCTTCTTGGATCTTTCACAGCTGTTCAGACTGCTCAACACCAGCACAGGAGTATTGCCAGTGTACGGCACCTTGTGGACTCATAAAATAGTCAGTAAATGTTTCTCTCACACGCACACCCATGTTGGATGGTCTTCCCACATGGCGCACTGGATTACATTGTGGCTGCTGGTACTCCACATCTACCTCGGAGCTGTACTCACGAGCATAGTTGTGGAGTACACAGTATGCCTTAATCACGGTGTCAATGGTGTCAGGATCCAACTGGATGGCAGTGTGAAAGATCCTCCACTGACTAGTCATGATCCCAAAGGTGCATTCCACATATCTTCGTGCACGACTCAG
This sequence comes from Dendrobates tinctorius, assembly GCF_039654945.1. Lineage (NCBI taxonomy): Eukaryota > Metazoa > Chordata > Amphibia > Anura > Dendrobatidae > Dendrobates > Dendrobates tinctorius. The sequence goes on along the minus strand of NW_027361932.1, from coordinate 652,329 downwards.
CCGATAATTAAAAATCCTCCGTCGGGCAGTCGTGGGTATGGGCGCAGCAGGGTGGTCATTAATGGAAAGGCCTCATCCGATACCATCACAAAGGGCACTGGATGTGTGGAACCCGGCAAAGGTCTTGGGGCTGGGAGCGTTTCGCCATCTTGAAGAATTTGCTGTCCAACATGTGATGTTCGCAACACCCGAGAATCCCCAGTACTGCCATAGGCACCAACGTCGATGGCAACATATTTGTAATGTGCATCAGCCACCGCCATCAGGACCACCGAAAAATACTTCTTGTAATTAAAGAAGCGTGATCCTGATCGTGGTGGCTTCTGCACTCGTACATGTTTACCATCAACTGCACCTATGCAGTTTGGAAAATTGGCCACAGACTGAAAGCCTGCCGCGACCTGCAGCCAAGTCTCCTCGGTTGGGGAAGGCATCACCATGGGCTGCAACTTCTGCCAGATGACAGCACATGTGCACCTCACAATTTGAGAGATGGTGGATTTACCAACTCTAAATTGGAGGTGTAGGGATGTGTAGCTCTCTCCTGTGGCCAAAAACCTGAAAAGAAAAAAAAATAATTAGAAAAGTCACACAAAAATGTACTGTAACGTGTCAGCATGTATGGCCGCTATAAAACGCCTTTGATGTCTTCTATGAAGTATTCTATGTTGTGGCAAACAACCAGGTGTAAAAAGAAAGCTGGAAAGAAACACGCTGACATGTACATAGACCCATTAATTATAGTGTGTATAGTGTGTCTACCTGTGTCAGTGTCTACGTTACATGTTCCCAATATAATAACCCCTACCGGATACACTGATGTGTGAAAGGGCCGTAATGACATTCTAAGCGACAATTATTTACTTACCGCAAGGTGATGAGCAGCCTTTCCTCAGCAGTGATCGCCTTCCTCATGAACGTATCAGCAAATGTAATATGAGGACCCAAGACTTCAAGCAGATGATCAAAGGCGGCGATTGGAAGCCGGCAGAAGGACACAAACTTTTCAGGATATCTTCAAAGTAAAAAAAAAAAGGTTAATAATGATTACATACTTTTATACACATTTTACATAGTAAAACTGCTTGAGTTATTTTACAACTTACCTCCTCAAATCATTATAAAGAACGTTAAAATGCCCTTTGTCGGTTCGGTCGACTAAGAGTGGGTGCACCCAAAATTTACGTCCTTGATTTCTCCTTCTGCGCTGCTGCTGCTGAGCCTAAAATAAAATTTTACATTTAGTAGACAGCACACTCAAAAAACAGACATGTGAACCATTTTCTGATTCATAACCCTAATCACATAAATACTCGTAATCAAAAACATAATATAAAGTCTGAATTCACAAACGACAACAATCCAAAATGTATTCATAATCCAAACAATAATCACAAACCGAACAAAACTACAACCCTAATCCAAAACCCAACCATAACCCTAATCCCATACCCAATCCATAATCCCATACCCAATCCATAATCCCATACCCAATCCATAATCCCATACCCAATCCATAATCCCATACCCAATCCCAAGTCTATATTATCCAAACACTAATCAATAACCTAACCCAATCACAAGCCTAATCCTAATTACAGCCATATAACCCTATTCCCAACAAACCCCAATCCTATCCACAATGGAATCCCAAACATAATCACGGTCCTTATCCCAAAAAATTTAAACTCAAACATCATCAAACCCTATTACCTGCTCTCTGTGCTGCATCAGGATTTCCAGCAAACACCCCAGCATGAGGATTCTGAATGGCCTGCGGACCATTTGGCGCTGCACGCTGAAATCTTCATCCCGCTGGGCACTCTGCTACTCATTTCTGTCAGTCATCATTCTTATTGATAAAAGCAAAATGGAGGCTGGGGGGGTTGGAGCAGGACATGACATCACCTTTTTTTTTCTTGAGTACAGTATTGTCCAACTTTATTTAATTTCTTCTAGTGCAAAACCGCAGACAATTCTGCCAAAAAACTGCAGGAAAAACCGCAGAAAAAAACGCACCAAAAACGCACCAAAACCGCACATGCGGTTTCTGCCAAGAGGTGCGGTTTTGTCAACAAAAAAAAAGCAGGGAAATTTACTACGTGTGCACATAGCCTTAGTTTTGCCTGAGAGAGATTCCCAACAAATGTCTGGATAGTTGAAATCTCCCATGACAACTATGTCATATTTTTTGGGGAACTTGGCCATTTGATGCATAAAGAGTTCATCCATATCTTCAGCTTGCACAGGCGGCCTGTAGTAAATGCCTACAATGGTGTCCTTTCCATTGTTCTGTCCTTGTATTCCTACCCAGTTTCCACAGAACTCCCAGTCTCTGAAGCTTCAATCTCTGGGCAGATATACGCATTTCTAACATACAATGCGACACCCACTCCTCGTTTATCAAGTCTGTTTCTTGCAAATAAGTTGTATCCTTCTAGTCTTGTATTCCAATCATGTGTATCGTCCCACCAAGTTTCAGTGATTCCAATGACATCATATTTCTTTTCCTGCGTTAGTAGTTCTAATTCTCCTTGTTTGTTGCCCATGCTTTGTGCATTAGTATAGAAACATTTTAGTTTGTGATTGTTTTCTCTTTCTCCAATATTTTTATTATTTAGATTCTTTTGTCTTTGTTCTTCATTTCCACTTCTAATAGCAGAGTTCTCAATAGCATTTGTCAGGTGTATGGCTTTTTCTGATCTTTTGCTTCCCTTCCCACGTTGTTCTAGTTTAAAGCTCTCCTTACAAGTGTAGCAAGGCGACTTCCAAATACTTGTTTTCCAGTCTTTGTAAGGTGCACCCCATCTCTAGCAAGTAGTCCATCGTATAAGTAGTTCACTCCGTGATCCAGAAATCCAAATCGTTGCTGACGGCACCATCGACGTAGCCAGTTGTTCACCTGCAGAATCTTATTCCACCTCCTTGTTCCATGGCCATCCACTGGGAGGATGGAAGAGAGGACCACCTGCGCTCCCAGTTCTTTCACTTTCTTCCCTAAGTTTTCAAAGTCTCTGCAGATGGTATCCAGGTCGTTTCTTGCGGTGTCATTTGTCCCCACTTGTAGTAGCAGGAATGGGTAGTCATCTGTAGGTCTGAAGAGTCCTGATATCCTGTCAGATACATCTTTAATTTTTGCACCTGGAAGACAGCACATTTCTCTTGAAGTTATATCCGGTCTGCAGATAGCGGCCTCTGTTCCTCTCAACAGGGAATCCCCCATGACCACCACTCTCCGTTTCTTCTTCACAACATTTTTCTTTCTCCATCCAGGAGGACTCTGAAGGCGTACAAGGTTGCTGTTTGTGGGCAAAGTCTTATCCTGATGTATTTCTTCATCGTTTTCCTGCGTGAGAGCCTGGTACTGGTTCCTGAGAAGTATGGGTGCTGACTGCCTCCTGATCCTCCTGCTTCTCTAGGTCACATGTTTCCATTCCTCTGTTTCTTCAGGTGCACTTCGAATTTCTTCTCTTTCTGTAACATGAAGAGATAATTCTGCTCTGTATAAGAACTCTTCACCTTCCTTAATGATCTTCAACGTAGCTAACCTCTCTTCGCGATTTTGCAACTTTTCCTCCAACAGGGACACAAGCTTGCATTTGTGGCATGTGAAGCTTGGCTTTTCCACTAGTAAGTCTGTGAACATGTAGCAAGAAATGCAGCTCACCAAATGGCTCCTGGCCTCTTCCATATTGAGATTTCTTAAAAACGATGAAAGATGAGCCAAAATTCCACGCAGTTTTCCGATTTCCTCTTTTCAGCTGCAACGGCCAAAACCCAGTGATCGTTGAGCTCGCGGAGACTCTTCACTTATCCCAGAAGGCCCTGGGAATATGCAAATGATCTCCTCAGGACTCTTCCCCTGGTTGACCAGAGGCATACTTCATCTAAAACTGACCCTGCACACACATATATACATAGAGCACAGAGACACAAAGTCCATTACTTCATCATGCATTGATTTACCAAGCATTTACTAGTCACGCCTGACTCTCTCCAGTTACCGGGTGACCGCACAGTTCAGTAACTGACCTTTGTCAGTGCACATAATTCCTTCCCCATACCAGGGTTACCTTTCAGGAGCTCCTGCTCCACAGGCTGACTCCTCGTCAGTCCAAGGTCCTCAACAGGACAGCGTCTTTCTCAGTGTAGGGCCATCCCAGGCCGTCCCAGGCTCTGCACACACATGTGTCCTGTCCGGGTGCTATTCAGGACGTTCGTCCAACACCCAGGCCACCAGGTCCAAGGTCCCACTGCGTGCTTTTCAGGAAGTTCATCCCCACCCGAGACCTTCCAACACAGACCTTCCAGGACCCAGCAGTCTGAACCATTCAGGTCCATACACTCTGACCATGTGACCAGACCTCTGTCACATTATATGGTTGTAACCCCCCATGGATGGGTGGTGTATGTGTGGTTAGTCAATTCCCATCCAGCTCTCTGACTAACCCTATAAGCCCCCCTTATAAGTAACACACAACAAACACTTGTTAAACTATAAGTCCCAGCATAACCATATCATTTTGGGCTTACATCACAGAGAACCTCTGCGACACATACTGGCCATTTACAATAATTCCAGTCCCTAATTCACCATCATAATTATGCCTCCAAGCGCATCCTTAAGCACATACACAGCACCTCCTAGCTGTAACAGAGGTTAATGTATCACAATACATATAGCACATAAATACAGACTCATATGTATACACAGAGCACATACATGAGTGTCTGACCAAATGGTCTGAATACTTATGCCCATGTGATATTTCAGTTTTTCTTTTTTAATAAATTTGCAAAAATGTCTACATTTCTGGGTTTTTTTCAGTCAAGATGGGGTGCAGAGTGTACATTAATAAGAAAAAAATGAACTTTTTTGAATTTACCAAATGGCTGCAATGAAACAAAGAGTGAAAAATTTAAAGGGGTCTTATTCTATCCCCGGGGCCTGTGGCTGCAAATATGGCTCTGTGAGATGCTGAATCTCTTAACCTTACAATTGGCGACGGTCACAGATAGCTCAACTCAGCTGCCGGCACACATGTTATGAAGAATCCAGAAGAGACTTTGATTTCTTTAAGAATTTTTGTTGAATGCATACAAAGAGCAGCAGGTAAAAAAGACTTTCTTTAGACAGGCTGAAAACACATGAGCTTCTAATGAAGCCAAGATGGAGAATGAGACACAGGGGGAAGAAGAAGGAAATTACATCACACCCAGAAGAGGGAGACAGGGAGACAGGATGGACAAACTTGAAGGAGAGGGAGGATTTCAGCTATGCAAAACACAGGAACACATAGCAACAGTAAAACAATATGAGAGACAGCAATACAGCATGTAAAATGCACAGGACAGTCTGTAAAATATCTCATTCATGGGACATAACACTCCCCATCTGAAATCTATAGATTTCTTAATTTTATGATGTCCTCTGGATTTGTCACTGTAGACCTGAAAAACAATGGGAAAACAAGCATGCAAGTAATAACAACAACAGTTGTAGTCCAACTGGCTTGGTCCAATCTTCAGTTGGAGGCATGAAGTCCTCAACAGCGGAATAGACCGAGTCCAAACGTAAACCCATCTTCAGATTGGGGAAGCCACAACATGCAAACACTTTCACCAACCCAATAATCTGCTGGAGAAAGTACAAATGTTTGAATGTTCCAACACCGCTGGAGGAATAAATTGCGGTAGGCTCCCTGCCGTGAGCTGTGTCTATAAACATGTCTTTCATGTGATGTCTTCTGACCATCTTGAGAAGCGCTCAAAGCAGAGAGACCTCAGTTTCAATTTTGGCATCACAAAAGTGTAGTGGGTAGAAAGGATTGGTCTGATCTCTTTGTCAGACTCTGGTTCCACCAGCTCGTAAATGTTGTTGAAGTTCCTTGAACTGGAATCCTCGTACAGGAGTCTTGGAGGTGACACCCACGTGTTGCCGTCGAGTTTAGAAGCGATGGTGAGTCTCGTTCCTCGGTCAGCTGGATTCATGTCAGTAGGGACATAGTACCACTGGTCAGGGGTAGAAAAGCTTCTGATACGCTCTACTCTATTGCTGACATAGACATAAAATTGGTTTGGTCATAGATGTAGCCAAGTACCACTTTACTGTCTGTGTTGAAGGTAAATGAATCAATAGCAATGTCCATTTCATCCTTTATAGCTTCAGCTAACTCCACTGCCAGAACGGCGGCACAAAGTTCGAGTCTTGGAACAGAGTGAGCAGGTTTCTGGGTTAGTTTTGCCTTACCGAGGATGAATCCACAATGCACCTTGTTACCTTCTTCCAAAGTCTTCAGGTAGGCTACTGCAGCTATAGCCTCTGTAGAAGCGTAAGAGAAAAGGTGGAATTCTCTTCTGATGATGGCTGAAAAGGTGCCTGGGGAATAACAACGTGGGACTTGGAAATGCTCTAAGGCCTTCAGAGACTTCTTCCATGCCTCCCACCTTTGTTGTTTCTGGGATGGTAGCGGAGTGTCCCAATCCGTACTCTCGGCAGTCAACTGTCTCAGCAGTATCTTGCCTTGAATGGTGATGGATGCAATAAACCCGAGAGGCTCATAGATGCTGTTCACAACAGATAGGACTCCTCGTTTAGTGAAAGGTTTATCGCAAGCTGACACCTGGAAAGTGAACGTGTCCTGCTTAATATCCCAAAGCAGACCGAAGCTGTGTTGCGTGGGAGGAACGTCAGAACCCAGAACAAGATCCCTTACACCAGCAGCGCGATCCTTAGATGGAAATGCTTTCATTACCTTTTCACTGTTGGAGATGATTTTGTGGAGTATAAGTTTTGCTGTTGACAGCATTTCCTGAGTCCTAGAGAGCAGATCGATAGTCTCTTCACTTGTGGGAAGAGACTTAAGCCCATCATCTATGTAGAAGTTTCTTTCCACAAATAGACGAGCATCAGACCCATACTCTCTCTCACCTTCCCGTGCTGTCAGTCTTAGTCCATAGATGGCCACTGCAGGCAAGGGGCTGTTCCCGAAGACGTGCACCTTCATCCTGTAGTCTATGACCTTGTTGCGGACGTCATTGTCTTTGTGCCATAGGAATCTGAGGTAGTTTCTGCTGTCTTCTCTCACGTTAATGCAATGAAACATTTGTTGAATGTCGACCATTATTGCGACAGATTCTTGTCTGAATCGAATCAGCACTCCTATAAGGCTGTTGTTTAGATTAGGCCCAATGAGGAGCAGGCTGTTTAGGGAGATGCCTTCATACTGAGCACTGGAGTCAAACACCACTCTAATTTGGTCGGGTTTGCGAGGATGGTAGACACCAAAGGATGGAAGATACCAGCATTCTTCACCTTATTTTAGCGGGGGTGTGGGTTCCGCGTGACCTCTATCGAAGATATTCTGCATGAAGTCGACAAAATGTTTCTCCATCCCCGTCTTTCTCTTTAAGGTGCGTTTTAGGGATGAAAACCTTGCCGTTGCTTGTTGCAAATTATTAGGTAGCCTTGTTCTTGGAGAACGAAAAGGTAAAGATGCTACCCAGCTATTTGAATCATCTTGGGCGAATTCCTTTTCCATAATCTTTATAAATTCTTTGTCCTCCCTTGCAGGTGCTAGCTGGTTGTCTTCTCTTAAAGAGATGAACACTGTAGAGGTCATCATTAGGGACAGGAATATATTCGTGTCTTCAGAGGTTTCTTTCTTCCACTTGTCGCTTATCATCTCTTTCACCCAGTAATGATGTGGGCATGGTTGAAAGTAAGTGCTGCGACCATTCGGTAGGACGTGAGTCTTAAATGAGGAAATCCTCATGGGTCTCTTCATCTTATCTATACAGACATTGCCTATGATAACCCAGCCTAGGTCAAGGCGTTGAGCAAATGGAGCGTCATGTGGCCCGTTGATTTGCTGACGTACCTTGTGAAGTCGCAGAATGTCTCTGCCAGGCAGGATCAGGATGTTTGTGCTGTTGTCGAGAGCTGGTATCTTGCCTGCCAAAGTCTTTAGATAAGGGTGATGGAGTGCCACCTCTGGAGTTGGAATTTCCTCTCTGTTGAACGGTATCTGGTTGCATTCGACCAGAGTGGGTAAGGGTATCTCCACATTGTTCTCAAGAGAAGACACCATGAGTCCATTGGCTCTTCTCCCAGAGACCTCCATAACACCGCTGCAGGTACCTAGGGTGTAGGGGTGAGAGCTTCCCTTTAAGTCAAACATATGTATTGCCAACTGTTTAGCAATAAGGTTCAGATACGGCTTTAAAGAAGGCACCACTTGGATATGACACAATTTTATTATACAATGATCAATCCAAATGACAAAACACCAAATCAATGGAATGTATGACAATGATATCGAAATAGAAAATAGTATGATATTGCGTATACTTATATATTCAAACTACAAAGGTTTTGGTACATATACTCACATCAGAAAGAAGAAGAGAAAGAGTCTTCACTAGGGGCATTTACATCTGTCCGTAAATACTTCAGCTGGAGGAGCGGTCAGCGAAGATAGAATGCTTCCTAGGATCTACACTGTGAAAAGGGTCCTCTTACACAGGTCCACAAAGCTCCTGCCTCTTCTGACTGCCTCCCCGGCTTTTAGATGCTTTAAAAGGTTTACACAATATAATATTGTGTAAACATGAAAATACACAAGTTAGTTGTCTGATGTTCCAGTCACGACAGTGGCCAGCTATCATGAATAAATAACATCAAACAAGACTTGCCTCTTCGGACTATTTACTCCTGCCCTGATATTTACATATGATAAGAGTAAATCGTACACCAGAGCAAAGTTTCCAACAACATGCTATGATCAGAACCCTAGCATAAAATATATATTTCAGACTACAGTTAAAGAGATCTTTAAGATTGAATACACTATAATGGGTTTCAGATCGCCAACTATACTCCTGATTCTACATTAGGCTTCCCCAGCCATATTTCTGTAGCCTTATGTACAATAATGTGCAATTGTCTATATGCCTAGTCCACTTTTAACCCCCATATGCTACAAATATCAGGTGAGCTTTGTCAATATACTCACACCATTCACTGCTCTTAAAATTCAAGTAAGTCAACAGCGTACACAAAGGTTAATCCTTTCCAGTAATCAAGATTAAACATACTGTTTCCACAAGCATTGTCTTTTAGTATACTCAACACGGCTGCATTTCAATAGCCATTGCGGGTCTGACCTCACGAACCCTGGTTTCCAAGAACTGGATATGGGGCCTTCAAATGCTTACATTACAGGTTAATTTCAATATGGACTAATCAATATATTACAATATGTAGGCTATAAGATATCCATATTTTTATTAGCACCACAACATGTCAAAGAGTTCTGACCTTGCAAGTGATTGGTTACTCTGATCGTTCAGGATAACATACACCCTCGAAGTTTTCTCTGGTCGACCCTTGGGATACACATACACCATGCATATCTTCGCACATGACTAGTCCCAGAGGCCTTCTCCGCAGACTTCTGTGCATGAAGAAGATATTGAGATAGAACTCACTGTTTGAACAGCATCCTCCCCGCCTTGCCTCATGGTGGGGGAAGGCGTAAGCTGTGCAGTGTTAGATTGGGATGGATGGCACGCTTGCACATGCTCTTCACTGTTGCACTCCAAACACTTAATAGATATTTTACAGTCCTTAGCAAAGTGTTCAGTAGAAGCGCAGCACCTGTAACATATCCCAAAGTTCTTCAGAAGCTATTTGCGTTCCTGGAGTGGCTTCTTTCTGAAGCCGATGCACTTCTTTAAGGGATGAGGTTTCTTGTGAATGGGACACATACAATTAGGATTCTCAATCTTCTCACCTTTGTCGCTCTTATCTTGTGATACTGAAGGTGTGGGAAGGACATCAGTCTTCTTGACGGACATTGGAGCTTGGCGGTTCCTGTAGTTAAGACGTGGACTGTCGTGATTAGGAGATGAAACAGGGTCGCTGTGTTCTCCATAGGAAAAACTTGGATCGGTCTTACACTCTGCAATATTTTCGATGAACTCGCAGAAGTATGAAAATGGAGGGAAGGAGACTTGGTTTTCCCTTTTGTATTTTGATCCAAGCATGGCCCATTTATTTTGGGTATTGGACGGCAGCTTGGAAACTATTGGGTTTACCCCGTGAGCAGTGTCCAGGTAGCTAAGGCCAGACAGGTACGGGTCTGCTTTGGCCAGCTGAAGCTCTAACAGGAGGTCGCTGAGCTCTTGGAACCTTGTACTGTCCTTATTACATACCTTTGGAAAATCCTCTAGTCACTTGAACAGGGCCTCAGGACTGCCATAGCTTCTTTCTAGCCTCTTCCATGCAGCGGTGAGACCCGCAATGGGATTACTGATGTGGACGGATTTAAGTCTCTTGACCCGATCCGTGATTTGTGGCCCAAGCCACCTGATTAGCAGGTCTAGCTCTTCAGCGGCGGTGATGCCGAGGTCACTGATTGTGGTTTTAAAGGTACACTTCCATCCCCTGTAATTCTCAGGTTCATCGTCAAACTTTGTAAGACCGGTCTTAGTTAGATCACGCCGAGTCATGTACCTTGCAAGGCCAGTCATATCAGCATTCTCCGATTTTGGAAGGACCGATGCTGGCTGGGTAGCATTGTTCATACAGTCTGTGCTTTGACCTGGGAATGCAGGTACATATGGGGCAGCATAGGCGTTCAGTCCATTAACTGGCTTAATGAGCTTAGTTTCTGCCATACGTGGGACTGGAATTGTGTGACTGACCGGAGTGTGGTGACTTGCCTGCATATTGGCCTGCACGTATGTTTCTGTGTATAAGATTTGGTGAGGTGCAGGTTTCCGGTACATTTCGGTGCACAGAGGAGGATCAGGATGCAAGGTTGGCAGCGTATTGTACTGACTTTGGGTGCAGGTTGTGGGTAAACACTGTGTCCCGTTGTCTAAGGAGAGCATCTGTGCGGTCAGGAAGGATTGCAGGAGCAGGGGTAGCGCTGAATTGGCTTTGTACATAGTCTCTAGAACACTTAAGAGGGTCTTCAGTATAAAAAAGATGATATCTCGGCTATTAGCGCGATTCTTGCCTCTGTCTTGGCTTTTATGTGGCGCACCATGTTTTCTCTCTCAGAGTTAAGTTGTTGGAAAGCTTTTAGCTCTTTGCAGGTAACTAATGGATTAATTCTCTTTAACACTGATATATACTGATCTGCTATTTTTGCATAACGTTGATAGTCTGAACACAGTTGTGCAAGGGTTCCCTCTGGTGATCGTTGGAGAGAAGCAGGCTGAGACAGGCTGTCTATGTGAATCAGCAGTTTTTGCCATAGCTCTGCTGTAGCACGGAGAAGATCATGTTTACTGGATTCTAGATTCTCCCTTACTGTCCATGTAGGCTTTGTGGGACGTCTAGCCTTCTCACTAAATGGAGGATCAGGTTCTATTCACTCTTCCTCTAACAATGGGTCTGGCAGAGACCGTGTAGTCAATCCTTCAGCCATCCTGATTCACAGGGAGAAGGGGAGCTGTATAGTCTCTTGTATGCCGAGAGCGGATGCTCTGCAGGAAGTTCTGTAGCTTTATAGAAGCTGTGGGCTTTACAGATGAATCTGGTAAGTCTTTTTTACTATTCTGTCCCTGGGGCCTGTGGCTGCAAATATGGCTCTGTGAGATGCTGGATCTCTTCACCTTACTTACAATTGGTGACGGTCACAGATAGCTGAACTCAGCTGCCGGCACACATGTTATGAAGAATCCAGAAGAGACTTTGATTTATTTAAGAATTTTTGTTGAATGCATACAAACAGCAGCAGGTAAAAAAGACTTTCTTCAGACAGGCTGAAAACACATGTGCTTCTAATGAAGCCAAGATGGAGAATGAGACACAGGGGGAAGAAGAAGGAAATGACATCACACCTAGAAGAGGGAGACAGAGAGACAGGAGGGACAAACCTGATGGAGAGGGAAGATTTCAGCTATGCAAAACACAGGAACACATAGCAACAGTAAAACAATATGAGAGACTGCAATACAGCATGTAAAATGCACAGGACAGCCTGTAAAATGTCTCTTTCATGGGACATAACAGGTTTGAATACTTTCCATACCCACTGTATACACAGAGCATATACATGCATATACACAACTACACACAAAGCATATATACAGTTGTGGCCAAAAGTATTGACACCCCTGCAATTCTGTCAGATAATACTCAGTTTCTTCCTGAAAATGATTGCAAACACAAATTCTTTGTTATTATCTTCATTTAATTTGTCTTAAATGAAAAAACACAAAAAGAATTGTCCTAAAGCCAAATTGGATATAATTCCACACAAAACATGAAAAAGAGGGTGGACAAAAGTATTGGCACTGTTCGAAAAATCATGTGATGCTTCTCTAATTTGTGTAATTAACAGCAACTGTAACTTACCTGTGGCACCTAACAGGTGTTGGCAATAACTAAATCACACTTGCAGCCAGTTGACATGGATTAAAGTTGACTCAACCTCTGTCCTGTGTCCTTGTGTGTACCACATTGAGCATGGAGAAAAGAAAGAAGACCAAAGAACTGTCTGAGGACTTGAGAAACCAAATTGTGAGGAAGCATGAGCAATCTCAAGGCTACAAGTCCATCTCCAAAGACCTGAATGTTCCTGTGTCTACCGTGCGCAGTGTAATCAAGAAGTTTAAAGCCCATGGCACTGTGGCTAACCTCCCTAGATGTGGACGGAAAAGAAAAATTGACAAGAGATTTTAACGCAAGATTGTGCGGATGTTGGATAAAGAACCTCGACTAACATCCAAACAAGTTCAAGCTGCCCTGCAGTCCGAGGGTGCAACAGTGTCAACCTGTACTATCCGTCGGCGTCTGAATGAAAAGGGACTGTATGGTAGGAGACCCAGGAAGACCCCACTTCTTACCCCGAGACATAAAAAAGCCAGTCTGGAGTTTGCCAAAACTTACCTGAAAAAGCCTAAAATGTTTTGGAAGAATGTTCTCTGATCAGATGAGACAAAAGTAGAGCTTTCTGGGCAAAGGCATTCAAAGAAAAGAACACGGTCCCTACAGTCAAACATGGCGGAGATTCCCTGATGTTTTGGGGTTGCTTTGCTGCCTCTGGCACTGGACTGCTTGACCGTGTGCATGGCATTATGAAGTCTGAAGACTACCAACAAATTTTGCAGCATAATGTAGGGCCCAGTGTGAGAAAGCTGGGTCTCCCTCAGAGGTCATGGGTCTTCCAGCAGGACAATGACCCAAAACATACTTCAAAAAGCACTAGAAAATGGCTTGAGAGAAAGCACTGGAGACTTCTAAGGTGGCCAGCAATGAGTCCAGACCTGAATCCCATAGAACACCTGTGGAGAGATCTAAAAATGGCAGTTTGGAGAAGCCACCCTTCAAATATCAGGGACCTGGACAGTTTGCCAAAGAAGAATGGCCTAAAATTCCAGCAGAGCATTGTAAAAAACTCATTGATGGTTACCGGACGCGGTTGGTGGCAGTTATTTTGGCTAAAGGTTGTGCAGCCAAGTATTAGGCTGAGGGTGCCAATACTTTTGTCTGGCCCATTTTTGGAGTTTTGTTTGAAATGATCAATGTTTTGCTTTTTGCTTCATTCTCTTTTGTGTTTTTTCATTTAAGACAAATTAAATGAAGATAATAATACCAAAGAATTTGTGTTTGCAATCATTTTCAGGAAGAAACTGAGTATTATCTGACAGAATTGTAGGGGTGTCAATACTTTTGGCCACAACTGTATGTGTATATACTTTGCACCTGCCGAAATCATTGTGAGGCATGGGTCTCTTAATGAATCAGGTCCCTCTCACTGTACCATACTCGCTCTTTTAAAATGGCGTGAAAAATGCCAGCCTTGATGAATCAGGGCTAATGTATATTGTACCAAATACTTAATAGAATGAAGTTTACATCATGGCTTTCTAGTTGTTTTCTCTCCTTATAAGTGTGTTAGGGAACTTCAGCAAGTGAAACATGGTTGTGTTGTGTAGTGATGTTGCATTGTCACGCATGCATATGTAGCAGAGGTAATACGGACCTCACTATGCTACTTTCAAGATGTGCAGCATGCCAGTACACAACCCTGTGTGCATTTAGATATCTATTTTTCATGTACTTGTTCCATCCATGTTTTTCACAGTTAGAAGACGTACCAATTATACCTATGGCACTGTTCGCATGTCCGTGTTTTATTGGTGATTGTATGTCCGTAAAAAAAATCATCACCGCATGTCCATTTTTTATCTGAGTCATGGTTCAAAATTACACATATGTCTACAGGTACGTGAAAATCATGGGCGCCATCGGAATGTAGTCTGTGTAGAGATTAACATTGTAATAAAAATTGCCACTTACCAAAAACTGATGAATATACTACAGTAACTGTTTTTATGAATGAGGCCTTAGTATGAATGTAGGGAGGAGGACCCCCACAGAGTGTCCAGGCTGGAACCAAGGGGACCGCCATCTGAGTTCCTAAGGAAACAGTACCCGGGGGACAGAGGAGTAGAGTGGACTGTTGAGAGTGACAGGACAGCAAGGGGAGGGGCGAGTATAAAAGGGGCAGGGAGTGCGCAGAGGAGGCAGTTGGTGATACGTGAGACACGGAGCAGGAGACGGAGGAGGCGTGAGAGAGCGGGAAGGACACTGACAGTTCAGAGAAGAGACCAGCAGCAGAGGGTAGATACGCAGTGGCCCTCAGGAAAGAGGCGCCGAGCTTACCGACAGGGGACTGTCTCTTCACCCCAATCCCGGGTTACGATCTGCCCCCCGGTCATCCTCGGCCATTACCGCTGAGCTCGAGCCCTCCGCAGCCTGTCTGCTCCCTCTCCCAGCTGCTGCCATTCCCCTTCAGCCCATGGTTGCGGCCTTCCCGCTGCCACCCGCGGACGCTACCGGTTCACATCAGCCTGTGGTTGCGGCCTGTCTATCACCGCACACAGCCGCCTTTAACCCGCTGCAGTCAGCAGTTGGGGCCTGTTCTTCGTCAACAGAGACACTCTGCACACAGCCCCACGTTGTGAGTGTGGCCAGTAAACCGCCACTCTTGAGCTCTGTGACACAACCCTGCTGGGGACACGAGTCCCATTGAACTCAATAAAAAGCGCAACCCCGCTGTTACAACAGGGGGTTACTCCATCTCTGAACTCCATCAGGGCCTGCTGTGCCCCAACTCCTACTGGGCGCTGGGGCACCCGAAGACTATTCCAAATCTTCAGCAGCTGGGCTCAGCGGCAGCTACGCCAAGGCAGCCTCATCAAAGACGCCACAGCAGCCTCATCAAAGACGCCAAAGCAGCTTCATCAACAACGCAGCTTCTACAGAGGCGCCGAGGGACGTCAGGATGGATAAGTGACATTATAGAGTATAAGGACCAGCAGACGGCCATACCGAGGCCCCGTAGTAACCGGCCTCGGCTGGGTTAGTCGTGTTCTTTTCAAATAGTGTTTGGTTGTACTGAGTCCCTGCGAGGACAACTGTTGTTACCCCCCGATACCATTGGAAGGCGTGGAGATGCAGGTGGAGCCATGCTACTTGGAGCGCTTACCCCCTGGCATACTGGTGGCTCGCTCCCTGACCACAGTGCAGTAGGGGACTGTCCTGGTGCGCTGCGTCCACCTTGAAGACCAAGACATCGTCCTGAAGCCCCAGACAGAACTGGCCAAGCTAGTAAGGCCTTTTGAAGAAGTGCTACTGGCCCCTGCGGTTCAATTCGGAGTGCAGTCCGAGTACCCTTGGGAAGTAACTATCCGGACTCTGCAGGCTACCTAAATTTCAACTCAGGAAAAGGGTCGAGACATCCTGGAACAAATGCGGGCCGAGCTCTCTGGACTAACTGCGGCCCAGCTCTCTCAGATAAAAACACTGCTCGGACAGTACCACGAGGTATTTGCTAGTCATGAGGAAGATTTTGGATGTACCACCACCATCACCCATGGAATTCCCAAGGCAGGAACAGCCCCCATCCGTGAACAATATCGACAGATTCCTCCACAACTCTACCAAGAGGTGAAAACTTTGCTGACCCAAATGCTACGAAAGGGAGTTATTCGAGAAAGCCAAGGCCCCTGGGCGGCTCCTATTGTGTTGGTCCGCAAAAAGGATGGCACCTTACGATTCTGCATGGCCTATCGAAAGCTGAATGCTTGCACTATCAAAGACTCGTACCCACAACCCCGAATAGAAGAATCCTTGTCCGCCTTGGGGAAGGCGACGTACTTTTCTACTTTGGACCTGGCCAGTGGGTACTGGCAGGTACCCATGTCAGAAGAAGACAGGGCTAAGACGGCGTTCATACTTCCTATGGGACTATTTGAGTTCAATCGAATGCCGTTTGGACTGGCCAACTCCCCGGGGACCTTTCAGCGGTTGATGGAGCGGTGTCTGGGAGATCTTAATATTGAGGTCACGTTGATATACCTGGACGATATCATCATTTATGCTGCCACGTTTGAGGACCACCTGAAGTGGTTGGGGCAGGTACTCGGCCGGCTGCAAAAGTATGGGTTGAAGGTAAAACCCCAAAAATGCCACCTATTTCGCACCCAGATCGAATATCTGGGCCATGTCATCTCGGTGGAGGGCGTAAGGCCGTCCCAGGAAAAGGTTGCTGTCATTCAGGGATGGCCTACCCCAAGACGATAAAAGATGTGTGGGTCTTCCTGGGGTTGGCTGGATACTACCGTCGTTTCATAAAGAATTTTGCATGCCGGGCTCGAGCCCTGCACGACCTGCTGAAGGGGGCTCCCGCTGGGGCAAATGGACAAAAAATCCAGTGGCGACAACCTCAAGAAGAGGCCTTCCAAGACCTTAAGGCTGCACTTTCGGATGCTCCGGTGTTGGCTTATGCGGATTTCTCACAACCGTTCATCCTGCACACTGACGGGAGTCTTCACGGGCTGGGGCTGTGTTGTCACAAGTTCAAGACGGCCGGGAGAGAGTGATCGTGTATAGAAGCCGTTCACTCCATGATTCCGAGTACAACCCTGACATTTACAGCTCCTTTAAGCTCGAGCTCCTCGCAGTAGTGTGGGCCATGACGGAGCGGTTCGCAGAGTACCTGGCGGGCTCCGAGGTAGTGGTGCGGACCGACAATAACCCGCTGGCCCATTTGGAAAACGCCAAACTGGAAGCTCTGGAACAAAGATGGGTGGCCCGGATGGCGAAATTCAACTATAAAAATATCTATCAAAGAGGGGCCGAGAATGTACACGCTGATGCTTTCTACAGGATTCAACATACAACCCCAGGGAAGAGTCGAGACGACGAACTAGAAGGGAAAGAGATACCGTTTGCCCTCACCGCTGCCATTCTTACAGCTGCCACCCAGGAAGTACCTCCCACGGAGAACCTAAGGGGCATGCTGGAACAATCCCGGGATAAGTGGATCCAACAGCAGCAAGAAGACGAAGAAATTGGGCTTCTCTGGAAATGGGTAACCGCTGGCAAATTGCCCACTGACTCCCAAAGACAGACTTTGACTCAGGACATGTTGCTGATGTTACGACAATGGGAGAGACTGGTTATCCAAAAGGGACTATTGTATCATAGAATGACATCACGAACAACATCTATGATGGCTTGGCAGGTAGTTATGCCAGGAGCCCAACTTAACGAACTGGCTCAAGAAGCCCACGAAAAAGGGGCTCATTTCGGAGCTCAAAAGACCTTGCAATGGTTACAACAGAAATGTTACCATCCACACTTGCATGCTGTTGTGGACGAGACTTGCCGGACCTGTCGCCTATGCGAATTAGCTAAACCGCCCGCACAGCGAGCCCCAGTACAAACAATCGTGACCTCAGCGCCCCTCGAGCTTCTGAAGGTGGATTACCTGACCATTGGTCCCACATTCCAGGGGTATGAACACTGCCTTGTCATGGTAGACCATTTCACTAAGTTCGCTGTGGTCACCCCCACTCGAAACCAGATCGCGGAGTTGGCCGCCTCTGCAATTTGTAGAAACTTTATACAAGTTTACGGCTGCCCTCAACGGATACATTCTGATCAAGGAGCATGTTTTTTGGGAAAAATAATCCCGGACCACGCTATACCAACCGCAGGGAAACGGGGCCTGCAAGTGATTTAATCGGACATTAATCCAAATGTTGCGTACTCTGGAGAGTGACAAGAAGGCCCGTTGGCCTGAATATGTACCTGAACTAGTATGGGTCTATAACAACCGAGTACATCGAGTTACCGTCTATACCCCTTATTCCCTGTTTTTCGGACGCGAGGGCAAGGGGATCACGGAGGTAGAGTTGGACCCAGAGGAACCTCAGCCCTGGACTGGGGTATCATCATGGGTCCGAAATCACCGGCACAGGTTGCAAACTCTTCATCGAATCATACATACCAAACTTCAAGATTCAGAACACCCAGGAAAGAGTTAATCTCTGCCTCCCGACCTCCAAAGCGGAGACTGAGTACTCGTACTAGACCAACGTCCCCAGAACAAATTAGAGCCACACTGGGAAGAGGGTCCCAATCGGGTCCTACGCCGTATAAACCCTGAAGGACCTGTGTACAAAATACAACCCGAGAAAGATGAAACGCTGCCTACCCGCGTAGTGCATCAGAATATGTTACGCCCTTGTATTTCCACCGATCCTAAACAAAATGAACCTGCTCCTCAGGTCTCTGAACCATTGCCCGTGTTCTGGGACTCGGATAACGAAGAAGACTTCCCCACAATAACCAGGGGCTCTCTACGCAATGACAAACCAACTGACACAATTAGCCCGCCCGAACCAGCTAGCCCACCACCGGCCACCACCCCAGAAGACTCCACCCCCGTTGTATTAAGACGCTCCGAGTGGTCGACAGCCGGCAAACCCCCCGAACGATACGAACAGGACCAGTTCATATGGCAACAAAAACTGACACCTCCGCAGATCAGCCAAAGTATACTGAGGCCCTCGCTGGAGGACTGGCAAGCTTACAGGATGGGGGAATGTAGGGAGGAGGACCCCCACAGAGTATCCGGGCCGGAACCAAGGGGACCGCAATGTGAGTTCCTAAGGAAACAGTATGCGGGGGACAGAGGAGGAGAGTGGACTGTTGAGAGTGACAGGACAGCAAGGGGAGGGGCGAGTATAAAAGGGGCAGGGAGCGCGCAGAGGAGGCAGTTGGTGATATGTGAGACATGGAGCAGGAGACAGAGGAGTCGTGAGAGAGCAGGAAGGACACTGACAGTTCAGAGAAGAGACCAGCAGCAGAGGGTAGATACGCAGTGGCCCTCAGGAAAGAGGTGCCGAGCTTACCGACAGGGGACTGTCTCTGCACCCCAATCCCGGGTTGCCATCTGCCCCCGGTCATCCTCTGCCGTTACCGCTGAGCTCGAGCCCTCCGCTTCCTGTCTGCTCCCTCTCCCAGCTGCTGCCATTCCCCTTCAGCCCACGGTTGCGGCCTGCCCGCTGCCACCCGCAGACGCTGCCGGTTCACGTCAGCCCGTGGTTGTGGCCTGTCTATTACCGCATACAGCCGCCTTTACCCCACTGCAGTCGGCAGTTGAGGCCTGTTCCTTGTCAACAGAGACACTCTGCACACAGCCCCAGGCTGTGCCCGCGGCCAGTAAACCGCCACTCTTGAGCACTGCGACACAACCCTGCTTGGGGACAGGAGTCCCATTGAACTTGCTAAAAAGCGCAACCCCGCTGTTACAACAGGGGGTTACTCCATCTCAGAACTCCATCAGGGCCTGTTGTGCCCCAACTCATCCTGGGCCCTGGGGCGCCCGAAGACTATTCCAAATCTTCAACAGCTGGGCCCAGCGGCTGCTATGCCAAGGCAGCCTCATCAAAAACGCCACAGCAGCCTCATCAAAGACGCCAAAGCAGCTTCATCAACAATGCAGCTTCCACAGAGGCGCCGAGGGACGTCAGGACGGATAAGTGACATTATTGAGTATAAGGACCCGTAGACGGCCATACCGTGGCCCCATATTAACCGGCCTTGGCCGGGTTAGTCGTGTTCTTTTCAAATAGTGTTTGGTTGTGCTGAGTCCCTGCGAGGACAACTGTTGTTACTCCTTTTTGGTTGCTTAGTATAGTGTGGTACTAGCAGGTACGCAAGACGCAGTGACGAGGCGCGAGATGGTTTAGTTCTTTTAGTAATAACGGTAATAATCTGGGCGCCGTCCCTCTGATGTCCTAGGTGAACGTCTCTCCTGGCTCTGGCAAGTCGCTTTGGCTCTCAGTCGTTCCCACGGTCTCCTGCTGCTTCTGTCCTGGTCTGCTGATTCACCGTGACTAGCGTTCCCCACCCCTTCTATATTGGCTCCTCCCCCAGCCCATCTGTCCATCTCAACGGTCCGTCCCTGAACTCTGTCGACCGGGAACAGTTTTCCCCGGAACCAAGGTGATGGTCCCCTTGGTTGCGGCCCAGACACTCGGCAGGGGGCCCTCCTCCCACACTCCCCCATCCTGCATGCTCGCCAGTCCTCGGGCGAGGGTTTTGGTAGACTCGGGTTAGTCTTTCGAGATGACAGTCCTTGTCGCCAAACGAACTGGTCCTGTTCGTAATGTTCAGGGGGTTTGCCAGCTGTTGATCGCTCGGAGCGTCGAAGTTCAGGTATGGCGTCTTCTGGGGTGGTAGATGGTGGTAGGATAGTCGATTCTGGTGGGATGCCTGGGTCCACTGTAGTGTCACTACTTGGGTGACCCGCGGATGCGGTTGGGGAGTCCTGTTCATCGTCCAGGTCCCAGACTGTGGGTGGGGGGTCAGGGACCTGAGGGATCGGTTCGGGTCACATGGGATCAGTGGACGCACAAGGCCGTAACATGTTACCGTGCACAACATGAGTGAGAGGTGCGTCATTTCCTTCGGATTGTATTTCATACACAGGCCCGTCGGGGCTTATCCGGCGCAACACTCGGTACGGGTTCTCCTCCCACCGTGGTTCTAACTTGTTTTGGGGGCGTTGATCTAGTACGAATACCCGATCCCCAGTCTGGAAGTCAATTGATGGGGGCAGCGCTCGCCCCGGGTGTTCTAGATCCTGGAGCTTTGTATGGACGATTCGGTGGAGGGTCTGCAGCTGGTGCCAGTGGTTTCGGACCCACGAGGATACTCCTGTCCAGGGTTGGGGTTCCTCCAGGTTTAACTCCACTTCCGTGATTCCTTTGCCTTCCTGTCCAAACAGCAATGAGTAGGGGGTGTAACCAGTCACCCGGTGCACCCAGTTATTATATACCCACACCAGCTCAGGGACGTATTCAGGCCAGCGGGCCTTTCGGTCGCTCTCCAGGGTACGCAGCATTTGGATTAGTGTCGTTCGCAGGCTCCATTTCCCTGCGGGTGGTATGGTGTAGTCCGAGACTTATCGATGCCGTAGAGATGATGTAGTTCTTCCATGACTTTTCCTAGGAAGCATGCTCCTTGGTCCGAATGTATTCATTGTGGGCAGCCGTACACTTGGATAAAGTTTTTACAAATCGCATAGGCGGCCGACTCCGCTGTCTGGTCTCGGGTGGAGGTGACCACGGTGAACTTGGTGAAATTATCCACCATAACGAGACAATGTTCTTAGCCCTGGTAGGCAGGACCTATGGTCAGATAGTCCACTGTGAGGAGCTCGAGGGGAGCTGATGTTACAATTGTCTACACCGGGGCTCGTTGCGCGGGAGGTTTAGCGAGCTCGCACGGGCGGCAGGTTCGGCAAACTTCTTCCACAGCAGCGTGTAAGCGTGGATGGTACACTATCTGCTGCAACCATTGCAAAGTCTTTTGAGCACCAAAGTGAGCCCCCTTTTCGTGGGCTTCCCGAGCCAGTTGGCTGAGATGGGTTCCGGGCACGATCACCTGCCATATTGTAGCAGACGTTGTTCGTGACATGGCTTTCCGATATAAAAGTCCCTTTTTGATGACTAGTATCTCCCACTGGCGCAACATCAGCAACATATCCTGGATCAAAGTCTGTCTCTTTGAGCCAGTGGGCAATTTGCCGGTGGCCACTCATCGGCGCAGGGGTCCAATTTCTCCATCTTCCTGTTGCTGCTGGATCCACTTGTCACGTGGCTGTTCCAGCATTCCCCCTAAGGGTCCCGGATGAGGCGCTTCTTGCGCGTTGGCTGTAAGCGCGGCGGTGGTGAGGACGAGCGGCGTCTCTTCTCCTTCTAATTCATCTTCTCAATTCCTCCCTGGGTTGGTGTGTCGGATTCTGGAGAGTGCGTCAGCGTGCACGTTTTCAGCCCCTCTTTTGTAGATGATCTTGTAGTTGAACTTGGCCATCCGAGCCACCCACCACTGCTCCAGGGCCCCCAGTTTGGCATTCTCCAAATGGGCTACTGGGTTGTTGTCAGTCCGCACCACCACCTCGGAGCCCGCCAGGTACTCTGCGAACCGCTCCATCATTGCCCACACTACCGCGAGGAGCTCGAGCTTAAAGGAGCTGTAATTGTCCGGGTTGCGTTTGGAGTCATGCAGCGACCGGCTACCATAGGCGATCACTTTCTATCAGCCGTCGTGCACCTGTGACAATACAGCTCCTAGTCCCTGGAGGTTCCGGTCGGTATGCAGGATGAATGGTTGCGAGAAATCCGCATACGCCAATACCGGGGCTTCAGAGAGTGCAGCTTTGAGATCTTGAAACGCATCCTCTTGCGGTTGCTGCCACTGGACTTTCCGTCCATTCGCCCTGGCTGGAGTACCCTTCAGCAGGTCCTGCAGGGCTCGGGCTCGGCATGCAAAATTCTTCACGAACCGACGGTAGTAGCCAGCCAACCCAAGAAAGGCCCGCACGTCTTTCACAGTCTCGGGGGTAGGCCACCACTGGATGGCAGCAACCTTTTCCAGGGATGGTCTGACACCCTCCGCCGAGACGGTATGCCCCAGATATTCGATCTGGGTGCAGGACAGATGGCATTTCTGGGGCTTTACCTTCAATCCGTACTTCTGCAGCTGGCCGAGCACCTGCCCCAAGCGCCGCAGGTGGTCCTCGAACGTGGCGAAATAGATGATGATATCGTCCAGGTATATCAACGTGGCTTCAAAGTTGAGGTCTCCCAGACACTGCTCCATCAACCACTGGAAGGTTCCTGGGGCGTTGGCCAGCCCGAATGGCATCCGATTAAACTCGAACAGTCCCATGGGAAGAATAAATGCCGTCTTGGCCAGGCGTTCAACTTTCGGTAATCCACACAAAAACGCAGAGTGCCATCTTTTTTGTGAACCAGTACAATGGGGGCCGGCCATGGGCTCTGGCTTTCTCGTATGACCCCCTTCCGAAGCTTTTGAGCTAATAGGATTTTCACTTCCTGATATAGCTGCGGTGGTATTTGCCGATATCGCTCCCGGATGGGGGCCGCTCCTGCCGTGGGGATCCCATGCGTGATGGCCGTGGTACATCCAAAGTCATCCTCATGACTGCCGAAGACACTGTAATATTGTCCGAGAAGTGTCTCTACCTGGAGGAGTTGGGCTGGCGCTAGACCGGAAAGTTCGGCCCGCATTCTCTCCAGGATGGCTCCACCTTTCTCCTGGGTCGAGGATACGGCAGTCTGTAGGGATC
This sequence comes from Dendrobates tinctorius, assembly GCF_039654945.1. Taxonomy (NCBI): domain Eukaryota; kingdom Metazoa; phylum Chordata; class Amphibia; order Anura; family Dendrobatidae; genus Dendrobates; species Dendrobates tinctorius. The sequence continues at coordinate 628,858 of NW_027361932.1, read as the reverse complement.
GTACCGTTACTGCCCAAGGATCTTTGGGCTGCACGTTCAACTGGACCGCGAGGTCCGGCAGCATCTCCTCCAAAGGCCTTACTAGTTTGGCCATTTTGGCCCGGGGCTTCAAGGTGATATCTTGGTCTTCCAGGTTGACACAACGCACCAGGATGGTCCCTTCCCGCACCGTGGCCAGGGAGCGGGCTACCAGTATGCCAGGGTGCAGGCGCTCTGAGTAGCATGGTTCCACCTGCACCTCAACGCCCTCCAGTGGCATCGGGGCGCAGATCTGCAGGGCCACCACCATCTGCCCTGGAGGAAGCACGAGCGGGGGAGCCGCCAGCGCGATAACTTTGCCCAGTGCCTCACCCTCCTGGCACTCCTGGAGTACTCACGCCTCCCGCACCAACCGCTGGAAGACCTGCCCTTGGGACGTGCGAGAACCCCACTGGCTCAGGGTCTCCTGCGTGGGATCGTTGAGGAGTAGATTGCCGAACTCCCATAGTATGTTCATGCCCAAGATAACTGGATGATGGTCGTTAGTTTCTCCTTGGGTTAGGACCACTCCCCGGCTTCCGAGGGATTTACCACACAGCGTCATCTGAAGCCACACGACTCCGGTGACAGGTACCGGCAGTTGGTTTGCGGCTACTAGCCATATCATGGGCCCCCACTGGGGCCTTGTCGCTTCTGGGAAATGCTGCCGGAAGTAAGTTGCAGGCATGGTCGCTACTTGTGACGCCGTATCCACTAGGCACCGTACAGCACGACCCTCAACTTCGGCCCACACTATTGGGCAATTAGTGACCAGATCTTCGGGACTTCCATCACCCCTTATTGTGGCTTCCAGCTCCGAGCGGCGTCCCCCATGCCCAGAGCCCTCTAGTTTAATGTCCGCCGGGGTGGGTATCTCCCACGCCGCAGACACTCTCGTGCAAAGTGGCCCAGTTCTCCACACTCATAACACCGGGGCGGTGAGGCCCGGCCACCCCGGGTATTGCGAGGCCCCCAGGGCCCGGGATTGTAGCCAGGCCGGCCGGGTGTGGGCTCTGTTCTCTTCTTCACTTCGGCCAGCTCGCCCCGGATACTCTTCAGCTCTTGTCTCACTTCCTCAATCCACTGAGGCTCTCCAACAACGTTTACAGAAGCCTCCATGCTCCGGGCCTTCCCCACGGGAACCGTCATCCCCTGCTCCTGCTCTCATACCCGGGCCTGACTGCCCACCTCAGAGAAAGCTATGTGTGGGTTCACTCGGATCTGCTCCCGCAATTCCGGCTTGATTAACGGGTCCTGGAATCCAGCCACTAACAGGTCACGCAGGGTAATGTTGATGGGCCCTACTCCGTCCTTCCGCTCTATGGCTGTGTTTAGCTCCTGGAGAGCGTTCATATACTGGGTGATGGTCTCTCCCTCCCCCTGCATCCGACTGAACAACCGGGTCCTCAACTCTCCCACGTTTGTTGGATTCCTTGGGTTTCTTCCAGAATCTGCAAGACCCTGGCAAAGGTGTTGCGGTGTCCCAGGGGTCTCAACATCACTGACTTCCAGGCTTCCCCATCTAGCGCCATGAGGGCCACCTCAGCCACTAATTTGGGGGTCATCGGATGCATGCGGAAGAGGCCCCGCATGCGCTCTGTCCAGCTCCACAGCAGTGTATTGGAGCCAGGGCAAGTTACTTAGCATAGCCCCAGAGAGATGCTGGAGTGGGGGCCCCCATTATCGGCAGCACCCGCAGCCCCACTCTGGTCGGGCACACCTCCGTCTGCGCTTGGAGACTGCATCCTGCAGACCAGGCCAAATGTGGTACTAGCAGGTACACAGGACGCAGTGACGAGGCAAGAGACGGTTTAGTGCTTTTAGTAATAACATTTATAGGCCTACAGGTAACTGTCCTCAGTCATAGCCTGACCAACCAAAGGGGTAACAAGAGTTGCCCTCGCAGGGGCTCAGTGCAAGCAAACACGAACAGAGTGGAACACGACTACGTCCGGCGAAAGCCGGTCACTAGAGGGCCGCGGTATGGCAGACTATTGGTCCTTAACTATATAATCAACTTAGACATCCCTCGGCGTTCTGGACGGTGGTTCTTCGGCGTAGCAGCCGCTGGGCCCAGCTGCTGAAGAGTTGACATAGTCTTCGAGCGTTCCGACGCTCCGGTGACACCGGGGCACCACAGGCCCCAGAGGAGTCCTTGGACGGATGTGACACAGCCCCCGGACTAGGGCAAGCGGCAGCGATGCGGGGTGGAGATTGGCAGGCCACATGTGCAGCTAACAGCTGCAACGGGGAATCCGCGGCAAGCAACAGCCCAGCCCTTGCCGCGGCCTGGAGTGGGACAGTGGTGGCCGCCGACGGCACTGGACTTGCCGCGGCCATGGGTGAGAGCAGGGCGGCTGCGGGTGGTGGGAGACAGGCCACAGCCGCGGGCTGAAGCAAGGCGGCAACGGCCGTGAGCGACCACGGGTAGGCCGCAACCGCGGGCTGGGGTGAGGCGGCAGCGGCTCTCGGACGGTCATCTGGGCGCCGTCCCTCTGATGTCCTAGGTGAACGTCTCTCCTGGCTCTGGCAAGTCGCTTTGGCTCTCAGTCGCTCCCACGGTCTCCTGCTGCTTCTGTCCCGGTCTGCTGACTCACCGTGACTAGCGTTCCCAGCCCCTTTTATATTGGCTCCTCCCCCAGCCCATCTGTCCATATCAACGGTCCGTCCCTGAACTCTGTCCCCCGGGAACAGTTTCCCCCGGAAGCTAGGTGACGGTCCCCTTGGTTCTGGCCCGGACACTCGGCGGGGGCCCCTCCTCCCACAATAGCCCTAGCGGCTTTAAATTATAAAAAGTTTGCTTTTCAGAATTCAACCAGTCTCGCGTCTCGTCACTGCATCCTGCGAACCTGCTGTTACCTACATGTACATACTGGATAATGCACAACTTCTTGCGCTAAAACTTTTTATGATGTAAATTTCAAACTTTTTTTTTAAAAAATATGAGCGAAAAAGCATGAAGCAGAAAAACTCTCCATCAGTACATTGTCAGCTCAATTACACGCAGATAATTAAAAAATAATTTTACGGGTAAAACAGCTTTTTGTTAAATGATGTTTGTTAAATATGTAGGTGTTACTCCATAAAGAGAATGAACACAGACATAAACAAGACAGACCAATTATCAAAGGCATTCATGCAATACCTGCCGACAAATCTCTCTGGCACATAACTCCAGCGTCTTTTATATGCTCTGCTAAACATATTATTTCATTAGAGGTGCCATTCAATCTTTCCACACCAGTAGCCAGCGATACTCAACTTTCTCTTGTCATGTATTAGAACCTCCTTTTTCCTTACCTGAGTAGTAATGACTATTGAGGAGGTCAATGAAGGACTTCTATCTGGCTTTTCCCTTTCAGCTCTTTGTCTTCCTATTTTACTTTTCTTCAAATATCATAATTTACAGTACCCTTGTGCACAGGCACTCTGTTTCATGTCAGAATCGATTTCTTTACGATACAGGAGGAAAGCAGGGAAAGGATAATCAGCTCACCGGTAACATAGTAGCATGGATCCTGCTGTGAATCTCGCACGGATGAGCCCGGGATCAGGCTGCAAATCAGGAAAGCAAAAGGAAATCCAGCGAAGCAGCAGGTGCGTATGAATAAAATCAACCACCGTATTCCTCATTCATTACTGTTAAAAAAAAATCCAAGATTTATTAGAAACACCATTAAAAAAATCAGTTCCTAGCATTTCCTCCAGTGCCCTCACCACCTATGCGTTTCGGCTCCTAGGAGCATTACATCCTAGGAGCCGAAACGCGTAGGTGGTGAGGCCACTGGAGGAACTGCCATGAACTGAATTTTTAACGCTATTTCTAATAAAGCTTGGATTTTATTCACACCCACCTGCCGCTTCGCTGGATTTTCCTTTTGCAATCTATTTCTTTAAGGCACATTTATTTAGTAAACGGTTAACTATTCAAATTTTCATGTGTGGAAAAAAGCATATATCCCCTTGTGAAGGAAATATATTATCAGTAGGAGAAAAGTATAACAGTAGTAGAGTTACATTTAGTTGACAAAAAGGGGAAGCTGGATATATCAGTATTGCAGGCACCAAGGGACTTTGGCTGGAGGTGCGTGGACTGTGTCGGGGTGTCATTTATACTCACTTTATAGCCTAGAACAGAGCTTGAGTGTTGGATTGAATGAGAGGAGATAAATCAACTCTTGCAGGCGCACCCCACATCACGTGCTTAGAAGTGTGTTCTTGACAACTTGGTGACAAGAAGTGGGATAGAGTTCAATTCTATTAGAGCATTAGTGCACGGTTTAAGCAATTATTCCCTGTACTAAAGGACTGGTATCCTTGAGAGGAGTGAACCAGTTGTACAAGGCTGAATTCAGTTCTTACTTAGACATATTTGGAAACAGTTTTCCCCTCCTCCATTTTTCTTTTCTATCTTTTATATGGAAAAAGGATGTTTACCGATATGGCAGCCTTACACAGAGATGAAAATAAGTATTTTTTATACACAGCCAATGTTGAAAGTTTTCTGACCTACAAAGAATGGAGAGGTCAGTAATTTTTACTGCACGTACACTTAAACTATGAGAGACAGAATCTAAAAGTAAGAAAGCAGAAAATCACGTTGTATGATTTTTAAATAATTGAATTGCATTTTATTGCATGAAATAAGTATTTGATCAACTAGCAACCAGAAAGAATTCTTGCTCTCACAGACCTGTTAGTTTTTGTTTAAGAAGCCCCCCCTACTAGCCTCCCTACTCTGCACTCATAACCTGTATTAATTGCACCTGTTTTAACTTGTTACCTGTATAAAAGACACCTGTTCTCACGCTCAATCACACTCCAACCTCTCCACCACAGCCAAGGCCAAAGGGTGTCTAAGGACACCAAGGACAAAATTGTAGACCTGAACAAGGCTGGGATGGGCTACAGGACAATAGGCAAGCTGCTTGGTAAGAAGGCAACAACTGTTGGCACAATTACCGTATTTCAAAATGGAAAAAAACACAAGATGACACAAGATGACTGTCAATCTTTCTTGGTCTGGGGCTCTGTGTAAAATCTAGCCTCGTGGGGTAAGGATTATTTTGAGAAAGGTCAAGAATCATCCCAGAACTACATAGGAGGACCTGGTCAATGACCTGAAGAGATCTGGGACCACAGTCTCAGTTTCAAACATTACTGTTAATAACACACTACACCTTGATGGAATAAAATCCTGCAGGGCACGCAAGGTCCCCCTGCTCATGCCAGCACATATCCAGACCCATTTGAAGTTCACCAGTGACCATCTGGATGATCCATAGGAGGCATGGGAGAAGGTCCTGTGGTCAGATGAGACCAAAATACAATTTTTTGGTATCAGCTCCACTTGCCATGTTTGGGGGAAGAAGAAGGATGAGTACAACCCCAAGAACACTGTCCCAATTGTGAAGCATGGTGGGGGAAACATCATACCTCGTGGTGCTTTTCCGCAAAGAGGACTGGACGACTGTACCGTATTGAAGGGAGGATGACTAGCAGACTCAATAGACTCAGCATACCGATTCCAGAAAGCCCTGCTAAAAGATGCCAATTTGGAGAAGTGAGATTTCTTGCAGACCAACTGCCTGAAGAGAATATACTGGGACCAAGAAAAGCTGTATAAAGAGACTCTCCCCACTAATACAGCAGAGTACTGTGAGAAGCATCTTGTTGTTCCCTGTCCATTCAAGGCACAATTATTAAACAGCTGACATGTGCTCGCAATTGGTTCAAGCGGAATTGCGATCCGCCCACGCCTATTAACTAGTTAATTTAGCTAGAGTTTCCGGCGCGCGGCCGGAAATACGCGCATCGTCAACCTCCGTCACGTGATCGGGGTTCAGCGCTGCTTTGCCATAACAATATAATAATAATAATAATAATAATAATCTTTATTTATATAGCGCCAACATATTCCGCAGCTCTTTACAGTTGAACAGTTTCAAACACAACAGTCATAAGTAACAACGTTAACAATACAATAATTAAAGCGAAATAAGACGACCCTGCTTGTGGAGCTTACAATCTACAATGAGGTGGGGGAGATACAAAGCATAGGTTTGTATTTACAATGATGTATTTACAATGACGGTCCAGACATCTTCAGGGGGTGGGGGTTAACAACCTGAGGTCTCCTTGATGGTTGTTGATGGCAGATTGCTATGAGCGCCACCCTTTGGTCGGCGCTCATGGCAATATGCTGTAACACTGCTGCATAGATGTGATCTATGCATCACCTCTATATAGCAGAGCCGATCGTGCTATGTCAGCTTCTAGCCTCCTATGGAGGCTATTGAAGCATGCCAAAAGTAAAAAAAAATGTGTTTAAAAATTAAAAAAAAAACATAAAAGTTCAAATCACCTCCCTTTCGCCCCAATCAAAATAAAACATTAGAAAAAATCAAACCTACACATATTAGGTATTGCTGAATTCAGAATTGCCCGATCTATCAATAAAAAAAAGGATTAACCCAATCGCTAAACAGCACAGTGAGAAAAAAATCAAAACGCCAGAATCACTTTTTTAGGTCGCCGCGACATTGCATTAAAATGCAATAATGGGCGATCAAAAGAACTTATCTGCACAAATGTGGTATCGCTAAAAGCGTCAGCTCGGCATGCAAAAAGTAAGCCCCCACCCGACCCGAGATCACGAAAAATGAAGATGCTACGGGTCTTGGAAAATGGCGCAATTTTTTTTTTTTAGCAAACTTTGGAATTTTTTTTCACCTCTTAGATAAAAGAGAACCTAGACATGTTTGGTGTCTGTAAACTCATAATGACCTGGAGAATCATAATGGCAAGTCAGTTTTAGCATTTAGTGAACCTAGCAAAAAAGCCAAACAAAAAACAAGTGTGGGATTGCACATTTTGTGCAATTTTACCGCACTTGAAATTTTTTTCCCATTTTTGAGTACACTACATGGTAAAACCAATGATGTCTTTCAAAAGTACATCTCGTCCCACAAAAGTAAGCCCTCACATGGAAAAATAAAAAAGTTATGGCTCTGGAAAGAAGGGGAGCGAAAAACAAAAACGAAACAGGCTACGGTCATGAAGGGGTTAAATGAATATATAGTACAACAAAAATCAGGAAAAACTACTGAACACTATGTATACAGGGACAGGATGTTACCAAATCAGCAGCACAGTGTGAAGTTAAGCGGTACATGTATAAATTGATAGTATAACCTCAAAAACTTTTGCTCAAAATAATTCATTTTCTCCTTCTCCCAAGAAAACAGAAGAGCAATAGGTATTTGTTATTTTTCCGTTTTATTTGAAAACTGTTTTGCATGCTTGTGTCGTTTTATTTTTACTTTTTTAGATCTTTAAGGCTATGTGCACTCGTATGCAGAAAATTTCTGCATAAAAACAGGATTCCTTCCCAGAAAATGCATGTTTTTTTCCGCGCGTTTTTTGCCGTAATTTTTGCGCGTTTTTGCCTCGATTTTTTCCGGAGCATCCCCAGACACAGAAAATAGCCAGAAATGCAGAATTTACCACGAAATTATTGAGCATGCTGTGTTTTTTACCGCAAAGCATTTTTTTCGCGGTAAAAAACGCATCAATATGCACAAAAAGTGCAAAATGCATTAAAATGAAAGGGAAGCTTCTTTTAAGCGTTTTTTGAGCGGATTTTTTGGTAAATCTGTGGGAAAAACGCGAAAAAAACGCTGTGTGTGAACACTGCCTTATAGTAAGCAATGTATATTTTTATATTAAAGTTTAAAACATTTTACAAGTTTGATCCTTGTATGCTCTAAAGAATCCAAAGCCTTTCAGAGAGTGTGCGACCTTTTGATTGTCAGACAGTAACATATTTTGGTGACTCAACCATGTGTGTTTGATGGGTAGTGCCAGAATGTTACATAACTAGGATGTGTGAACTGTGTCAGGGTGTGATTTATACTCACTTTATAGCGTAGAACAGAGGTTGAGTGTTGGATTAAGTGAGAGGAGATAAATCGACTCTTGCAGGTGCACCTCACAATACATGCTGAGAATTGTGTAGGTAATACCTCTATATGTGGCAGAGAGCATACAGTCATACCCAAAAGTGTTGGTACCCTTGAAATTCTTCAGAAAACAAAGTATTTCTCCCAAACAATGATTGCATTTACATGTTTTTTTATACACAGGTTTACTTAATCTGTGTGTATTGGAACAGCATAAAAAAAACAAAGAAAAAAAGGCAAATTCTACATAATTTCACTAAAAAAAAGCAAAATGAGCTGGACAAAATTGTTGGCACCTTTCCAAACCTGTGGGTAAACAACTTTGTTTCAAGCATGTGACAAAGCTTGTTGATGGTTATAGGAAGCTATTGATTGCAGTTATTTATTCCAAAGGGTGTGCAACCAAAGATTAAATTGAGGGTTCCAACTATTTTGTCGTGCCCATTTTTGGGGTTTTGTGTGAAATTATATCCAATTTGCCTTTTTTCTCAGTTTCAATGCATACAAAGAAAATAAACGTGTGTAAGAAAACGTGTACTGTAACTGCAATAATTTTCTAGGCGAAATACTTCATTTTTTGTAACAATTTCAAGGGTGCCAACACTTTTGGCCATGACTGTATATCCCCTCTAACCTTTAACCCCTTTCTGACAATGGATGTACTATTCCGCCCATGTGCCCTGGGATTTAAAAAATGCCCATGGACGGAATAGTACCGGTGGAGCCCGGCTGATCGCGGCCGGGTGTCAGCTGATTCTCACAGCTGACACCCAGCACTAAGTGTCAGGAGTAGTCACGGACCACTCATGGTACTTTAACCCCCGACCACATGTGATCAAACATGATCGCAGCATTCCGGGAGCAGCCAGAGGGGCTTTCAGCTCTGACATCCGGGTTACCAGAGCTTAGAGACTTCCTGTCATGCGCAGTGCATGTCAGGAAGTCTCTGAGGTTAGTGAGAAATTACATGCAGCACTGACAGCTTATATAGCATGCAGATCTGCACAAAAAGAGTGTCCCATAGTGGGACAGAGTAAAACAAAGAATGAAATAAAAAAAAATAATTGTAAAAATATTAAAAAATCTAATAAAAAATGATTAAAAAATCAATATTTATTCTATCATTACATCAATATTTGAATAAAAAAATCTAAACAATAAAAGTATGCATATTTAGTATCGCCGCGTCCATAACGACCCGGCCTATAAAACTGTCCCACTAGTTAACCCCTTTAGTGAACACCATTAAAAAAGGGCAAAAAAACAATGCTTTATCATCATACCGCCGAACAAAAAGTGGAATAACATGCGATCAAAAAGACGGATATAAATAAACGTGGTACCACTGAAAATGTCATCTTGTCCCACAAAAAACAAGCTGACATATAGCTCCATCACGGGAAAAACAAAAAAGTTATAGCTCTCAGAATAAAGCGATGCAAAAATAATTATTTTTTTCCATAAAATTGTTTTTATTGTATAAAAGCGGCAAAACATAAAATTATATAAATGAGGTATCACTGTCATTGTACTGACCCGAAGAATCAAACCGCTTTATCAATTTTACCACATGCGGAATGATATAAACGCCCCCCCAAAAAAAAGAGAAATTCATGAATCGCTGGTTTTTGTTCATTCTGCCTCCCAAAAATCGGAATAAAAAGCGATCAAAAAATGTCATATGCCCGCAAATGGTACCAATAAAAACATCAACTCGTCCCACAAAAAAAACAAGACCTCACATGACTCTGTGGGCCAAAATATGGAAAAATTATAGCTCTCAAAATGTGTTGATGCAAAAACTATTTTTTGCAATAAAAAGCATCTTTTAGTGTGTGACAGCTGCCAAACATGAAAACCCACTATAAAACCCCACTATAAATAGTAAATCAAACCCCCCTTTATCACCCCCTTAGTTAGGGAAAAATAATAGAATGAAAAAAATGTATTTATTTCCATTTTCCTTTAGGATCAGGGTTGGGGCTAAAGTAAGGGTTAGGGTTATAGTTAGGGTTATAGTTGGGGTTAGAGTTGTGGTTAGAGTTATGGTTACCGTTGGGATTAGGGTTAGGGGTGTATTGGGGTTAGGGTTGAAGATAGAATTGGGGGGTTTCTATTGTTTAGGCACATCAGGGGCTCTCTAAAAGTGACATGCGTCTGATCTCAATTCCAGCCAATTCTGTGTTGAAAAAGTCAAGCGATGCTCCTTCCCTTCCGAGCTCTACCATGCACCCAAACAGTGGTTTACCCCCACATATGGGGTATCAGCATACTCAGAAAAAATTGCACAACAACGTTTGGGGTCCAATTTCTCCTGTTACCCTTGGGAAAATAAAAAATTGGGGGCAAAAAAATAATTTTGTGAAAAAAAATAAGATTTTTTATTTCTATATCTCTACATTAAAAACTTTTGTTAAGCACTTGGGGGTTCCAAGTGCTCACCACACATCTAGATAAGTTCCTTAGGGGGTCTAGTTTCCAAAATGGTGTCACTTATGGGGGGTTTCCACTGTTTATGCACATCAGGGGCTCTCCAAACGCGACATTGCATCCAATCACAATTCCAGCCATTTTGCATTGAAAAGTCAAACGGCGCTCCTTCCCTTCTGAGCTTGGCCATGCACCATGTATCAACGTACTCAGGACAAATTGTACAACAACTTTTGGGGTCCAATTTCTCCTGTTACCCTTGGTAAAATAAAACAAATTGGATCGAAAGTACATTTTTGGGGAAAAAAAGTGAAATGTTCATTTTTTTTTTTTTTAAAAACATTCCAAAAATACCTCGGAATCACCGGAAGGGTTAATAAACTTCTTGAATGTGGTTTTGAGCACCTTCAGGCGTGCAGTTTTTAGAATGGTGTCACTTCTGGGTATTTTCTATCATATAGACCCCTCAAAGTGACTTCAAATGTGATGTGATCCCTAAAAAAAATGGTGTTGTAAAAATGAGAAATCGCTGGTCAATTTTTAACCCTTATATCTTCCTAACAAAAAAAATTTGATTCCAAAATTGTGCTGATGTAAAGTAAACATGTGGGAAATGTTAATTATTAACTATTTTCTGTGACATATTTCTCTGGTTTAAGGGCATGAAAATTCAAAGTTGGAAAATTGCGAAATCTTCAAAATCTTTGCCAAATTTCCATTTTTTTCACAAATAAACGCAAGTCATATCAAAGAAATTTTTACCACTATCATGATGTACAATATATCACCAGCAAACAATGTCAGAATCACCGGGATCCATGGAAGTGTTCCAGAGTTATTACCTCATAAAGGGACAGTGGTCAGAATTGTAAAAATTGGCCCGAGCATTAACATGCAAACCACCCTTGGGGGTAAAGGGGTTAAAGGATGTGATAACATAAAGAAAAAACCCTGTATCGGACTCTTGCCACCACTAAGATGTTGTACAGATGGAGAGATAACTAATGGTGACAGGGTATGATTTTTCCTCTTCCTCTTGCTTCTGGCTTCACCTTCCCTACACAAAAGCTAAACTTTTGACCTTGTTTCTTAAAGGGGTTGTCCACTACTATAACTTTTTTTTTCATAAATCTTACTATTATGTCCCACTCAAAACATCCACTGTGTTTATTTTAGAAATATTACCTTTGATCATGCTCTAGCAGCGCATCCTCAGTGCTGGCTCCAGCCCTCATGGGGTCAGTCGACGACTTCCTTTCTCCTGACTTACTGTGCTTTAATACTACAAGTTCCAAGATGCACTGCACTGGCCTGTGCCAGCAGCAAGCACACACACTCCAACACACACCCAAACCCCTCCCTCCTCTCCATCCTCTATCTTCCATCTGATGCATCTTATTGTAACACATTGCAAGCATCCTTCGCACACACACAAGCATGCACAAACACAGACATTTTTTAAAGAAACAATAATTAATATGTACCCATGTACATACCTTTATAGTGCTGAAAGATATTAGGGTATGTGCACACATTGCGGATTCCAGTGCAAACTTTTCCGCACAGAATTCGCATCTCTTGGCAGAAAACGCAGGTGCGTATTTCATGCATTTTTTTCATGCGTTTTTTTCATGCGGATTGTATGCGTTTTTGTAAGCTAAATAAAGATATGTTATTTAACATAACAAAAAAAAAGATTTGTGATGTCATTTCTGGTCCAACCTCCTCTTTTACATTTGTCCAACCCACACTCCATTACACACACAGATAGACATATAGATATGGGATAGATAATAATAAATAATAATAATAATAATAATCTTTATTTATATAGCGCCAACATATTCCGCAGCGCTTTACAGTTGAACAGTTTCAAACACAACAGTCATAAGTAACAACGTTAACAATACAATAATTAAAGCGAAATAAGACGACCCTGCTCGTGGAGCTTACAATCTACAATGAGGTGGGGGGGATACAAAGCACAGGTTTGTATTTACAATGATGTATTTACAATGACGGTCCAGCCATCTTCAGGGGGTGGGGGTTAGATGGAGATAGTGAATGGGCTACACACACACAAACATGACTTTGTTTACTGAATGTGATAGGCCGCTCTGAACAAATGTGTTTTGAGCGAGCGCCTAAAACTATGCAAATTGTGGATGGTCCTAATATTTTGGGGTAGAGCATTCCAGAGGATTGGCGCAGCACGGGAGAAGTCTTGGAGTCGGGAGTGGGAGGTACGGATTAGGGCAGAGGTTAGTCGAAAGTCATTTGCAGAGCGCAGCGGTCGGTTAGGCCGATAGACAGAAATGAGGGAGGAGATGTAAGGGGGTGCCGCACTGTGGAGAGCTTTGTGGGTGAGAACAAGTACTTTGAATTGTACCCTGTAATGAATTGGCAGCCAGTGTAACGACTGGCGAAGAGCGGACGCGTCTGAGAAACGATTAGCCAGATGGACAACCCTGGCTGCTGCATTAAGGATAGACTGGAGAGGGGAGAGTCGAGTGAGAGGGAGGCCAATTAATAGAGCATTACAGTAGTCTAGGCGGGAGTGGATCAGGGCGACAGTGAGAGTTTTTGTTGTTTCCATGGTGAGAAAAGGGCGGATTCTAGAGATGTTCTTTAGGTGTAAGCGGCATGAGCGGGCAAGAGATTGTATATGGGAGGTGAAGGAGAGATCGGAGTCGAACATAACACATAAACATAACATAGATAGATAGATAGATAGATAGGTAGATAGATAATGGATGGATAGATAGATAGATAGATAGATAGATATAGGATAGATATGGGATAGATAGATAGATAGATAGATAGATAGATAGATAGATAGATAGATAGATAGATAGATAGATAGATAGATAGATGGAAAAAAAATCAGGCAGCACTCCAGTTAAAGAAAAATTGTGGACTTTAATCCAGCGCCAAGTGGTGCAACGTTTCAACCTCACAGCACAGTCTTTGTCAAGCACACCGTGCTGTGAGGGCGAAACGTTGCACCACTTGGCGCTGGATTAAAGTCCACAATTTTTCTTTAACTGGAGTGCTGCCTGATTTTTTTCCATTTATATTTTTGCGTTGGACAACCGCATTACTCAGGAAGTATAGCACCCAAAATCTGCTCAAGTTTGTGCTGCTGTCTGTTTTTTCTAGATAGATAGATAGATAGATAGATAGATAGATAGATAGATAGATAGATATGGGATAGATAGTAACATAGTTATTAAGGTTGAAGGAAGACTTTAAATCCATCTATTTCAACTCATATCCTATACTAACTTGCCCTAACATGTTGATCCAGAGGAAGGCAAAAAAAAACATGTGGCAAACAGTAAGCTTCACATTGGGGAAAAAAATTCCTTCCCGACTCCACATATGGCAATCAGACTAGTTCCCTGGATCAACGCAATATTAAGGAAACTAGTGTATATACCCTGTAATATTATGCATTTCAAGAAAGGCATCCAGTCCCTTCTTAAATTTTAGTAGGGAATCACTCATTACTACATCATATGGCAGAGAGTTCCATAGTCTCACTGCTCTTACAGTAAAGAATCCGCGTCTGTGAGTATGCTTAAACCTTCTTTCCTCCAGAAGTAGAGGATGCCCCCTTGTCCCCATCACAGGTCTAAGAGTAAAAAGATCATTAGAAAGGTCTTTGTACTGTCCCCGCATAAATTTATACATTGTAATAAGATCACCCCTAAGCCTTCGATTCTCCAAACTAAATAACCCCAAGTGTAATAACATGTCTTGGTATTGCAGACCCCCTAGTTCCCTAATAACCTTGGTCGCTCTTCTCTGCACCCGCTCCAGTTCAGCTATGTCTTTCTTATACACCGGAGACCAGAACTGTACTCAGTATTCTAAGTGTGGTCGCACTAGTGACTTATATAGAGGTAAAATTATGTTCTCCTCATGAGCATCTATGCCTCTTTTAATGCATCCCATAATTTTATTTGCCTTTGCAGCAGCTGCCTGATGCTTCTAGTTTACATAAATCCTCATGTAATATAAAATTGTCCTCCTCTGTATTGATTACCCTGCAGAGTTTAGCGTCATCTGCAAATATTGAAATTCTACTCTCTATGCCCCCTACAAGGTCATTAATAAATATGTTAAAAAGAAGCGGGTCCAATACTGACCCCTGTGGTACCCCACTGCTAACCGTGACCCAGTCCGAGTGTGCTCCATTAATAACCACCCTTTGTTTCCTATCCCTGAGCCAGCTCTTAACCCACTTACACATATTTTCCCCTATCCCCATTGTTCTCATTTTATGTAGCAACTTTTTGTGTGGCACCGTATCAATAGCTTTTGCAGACCCCCTAGTTCCCTATTAACCCTGGTCGCTCTTCTCTGCACCCGCTCCAGTTCAGCTATGTCTTTCTTATGCACCGGAGACCAGAACTGTACACAGTATTCTAAGTGTGGTCGCACTAGTGACTTATATAGAGGTAAAATTATGTTCTCCTCATGAGCATCTATGCCTCTTTTAATGCATCCCATTATTTTATTTACCTTTGCAGCAGCTGCCTGACACTGGCCACTAAATGTGAGTTTGTCGTCCACCCATACACCCAGGTCTTTTTCAGTGACTGTTTTGCCCAGTGTTTTACAATTAAGCACATAATTAAACATCTTGTTCGTTCTACCCAAGTGCATGACCTTACATTTATCCCCATTAAAGCTCATTTGCCATTTATCAGCTCAAGCTTCTAGTTTATATAAATCCTCCTGTAATATAAAATTGTCCTCCTCTGTATTGATTACCCTGCAGAGTTTAGTGTCATCTGCAAATATTGAAATTCTACTCTCTATGCCCCCTACAAGGTCATTAATAAATATGTTAAAAAGAAGCGGGCCCAAAACTGACCCCTGTGGTACCCCACTGCTAACCGTGACCCAGTCCGAGTGTGCTCCATTAATATCCACCCTTTGTTTCCTATCCCTGAGCCAGCTCTTAACCCACCTACACATATTTTCCCCTATCCCCATTGCTCTCATTTTATGTAGCAACCTTTTGTGTGGCACCGTATCAAAAGCTTTTGAAAAGTCCATGTACACCACGTCCACTGCATTCCCTTGGTCCAGTCTGGAACTTACCTCTTCATAAAAGCTTATCAGATTAGTCTGACAGGAACGATCCCTCGTAAACCCATGCTGATATTGGGTCATAAGGTTATTCTTCTTCAGATACTCCAGTATAGTATCTCTTAGAAAACCCTCCAGGATTTTACCCACAGTTGAGGTTAAACTTACTGGCCTATAATTTCCAAGTTCAGTTTTTGTCCCCTTTTTGAATATTGGCACCACATTTGCTATACGCCAGTCCTGTGGTACAGACCCTGTTATTATGGAATCTTTAAAGATTAAAAATAATGGTCTATCTATGACTGTACTTAATTCCTGCAGTACTCGGGGGTGTATCCCATCCGGGCCCGGGGATTTGTCAATTTTAGTGATTTTTAGATGCCGCCGTACTTCCTGCTGGGTTAAGCAGGTAACATTTAATGGAGAATTTTTATCACTGATCATGTTAGCCGTCATGGGATTTTCTTGTGTAAATACTGTTGAAAAAAAGTCATTTAGCATATTGGCTTTTTCCTCAACATTTCACCCAGACTATTTTTAAGGGGGCCAACACTATCATTTCTTAGTTTCTTACTAATTATGTAGTTAAAGAATATTTTGGGATTATTTTTACTTTCTCTGGCAATGAGTCTCTCTGTCTCAATCTTTGCTGTCTTGATTTGCTTTTTACAGAATTTATTTAATCTTCTGTATTTATTTAATGCCTCACTACTACCTACTTGCTTTAATTCTCTAAATGCTATATTTTTGTGACTTATTGCGCCCCTTACAGCTCTATTTAGCCATAGTGGTTTCCTCCTATTTCTAGCATGTTTATTCCCATACGGTATATATTGTGCACAGGTCCTATTCAGGATGCTAATAAACGTCTCCCATTTTCTTTGTGTATTTTTATGTCTCAGCATATTGTCCCAGTTAATTGCCCCAAGATCATCTCTCATCCGTTGGAAATTTGCTTTCCTGAAGTTTAGTGTCCTAGTTACCCCTCTACTACACATCTTATTAAAGGACACCTGAAAACTTATTAATTTGTGATCACTGTTACCCAAGTGACCCTCAACCCTTACGTTTGATATGCGGTCTGGCCTGTTGGTTAATATTAGGTCTAGCAGTGCCCCCGCTCTTGTTGGGTCCTGAACCAGTTGTGAAAGGTAATTTTCTCTCATGGTTGTCAAAAACCCATTCCTTTGCTGGAACTGCAGGTTTGATAGATAGATAGATAGATAGATAGATAGATAGATAGATAGATAGATAGATAGATAGATAGATTGATAGGTGATACGTTGCACTTATGGGCTAAATAAACAGCTCTTGTTCACTCTGAAAAAACAGTGTGCTGTTCCGGTTTCTTGGATCCTATATTGTGAAGGTTTTGTACATGCCTTTGAGAGTTTTGCACCTGTGCTCTTTCCTGTGTGCTTTTTTTGTGCTGCTCTATTTTTGTAACTTTATTAGATACATACATAGTTATATCTAGCTATATCTATCCATAGATATTTCCATAGATATTTCCATATCCATGTTTATTATTGAACAATATGTTTCAGTTAAAAAAAATTAAGAAAAAAATGGCGTGGGCTCCCATGCAATTTTCTGTGCCAGAGGGGGAAAGCTTGGGGCCAATATTTGTACCCTGGGAAGGGGTAATACCCATGGCCCCTTCCCAGGCTATGAATATCAGCTCACAACTGTCTGCATAGCCTTTACTGGCTATTAAAATAGGGAGACCCCCCAAAAAATGATGTGGGGTCCCCCTATATTTTATAGCCGGAAAGGCTACGCAGATAGTTGCGGGCTAATATTCATAGCCTAGGAAGGGGCCATGGATATTGAATCATAAAATCATAGCATCATAGAATCATAGAATCGTAGAGTTGGAAGGGACCTCCTGGGCCATCTGGTCCAACCCCCTGCTCAAAGCAGGATTCGCTAAATCATCCCAGTCAGATGTCTGTCCAGCCTCTGTTTGAAGACTTCCATTGAAGGAGAACTCACCACTTCTCGTGGCAGCTTGTTCCACTCATTGATCACTCTAACTGTCAAAAAGTTTTTTCTAATATCTAATCTGTGTCTCCTCCCATTCAGTTTCATCCCATTGCTTCTAGTCTTTCCTTGTGCAAATGAGAATAAAGTTGATCCTTCTACAACGTGACAGCCCTTTAGATATTTGTAGACAGCTATTAAGTCTCCTCTCAGTCTTCTCTTTTGCAAACTAAACATTCCCAAATCCTGCAACCTTTCCTCATAAGACAGGGTTTGCAGACCGGTCACCATTCTGGTCGCTCTTTTCTGAACTTGCTCCAGTTTGTTGATGTCTTTTTAAAATGTGGTGCCCAAAACTGGACACAATATTCCAGATGAGGTCTGACCAAAGAGGAGTAGAGGGAAATAATGACTTCACGTGATCTAGACTGTATGCTTCTGTTAATACATCCTAGAATTGCATTTGCCTTTTTTGCTGCTGCATCACACTGTTGACTCATATTCAGTCTGTGATCTATTAGTATACCCAAGTCTTTTTCACATGTGCTGTTGTTTAGCCCTATTCCTCCCATTCTGTATATGCTTTTTTCATTTTTATTGCCCAGATGTAGTACTTTGCATTTTTCCCTGTTAAAAACCATTCTGTTAGTTGCTGCCCACTTCTCCAGTTTATTTATATCTTTTTGAATCCTCTCTCTCTCTTCTCTAGTATTAGCTATCCCTCCTAGCTTTGTGTCATCGGCAAATTTAATCAGTTTACCCTCAATTCCTTCATCTAAATCATTGATAAAGATGTTGAACAATACAGGGCCCAGGACAGAGCCCTGTGGTACCCCACTTGAGACATTCTTCCAACTGGATGTGCAGCCATTTACGACCACTCTTTGGGTCCGATCACTAAGCCAGTTATGAATCCACCTAACAGTTGCCTTGTCCATTCTATAACTAGTCATTTTTTCAATAAGGATTGTATGAGATACTTTGTCAAATGCTTTGCTGAAGTCAAGATATACTATATCTACAGCATTTCCTTGATCCACCCAATCAGTGATTCCGTCATAGAAGGAAATTAAGTTAGTCTGACAGGACTTATTAGTTACAAACCCATGCTGACTCTGTTTAATCACTTCATTCTTATCCAGGTACTGACATACATGTTGTTTAATAATTTGTTCAAAGATCTTTCCTGGTATAGAAGTCAGACTCACCGGCCTATAGTTGCCTGGGTCCAGCTTCTTCCCCTTTTTGAAGATAGGAACAACATTTGCTCTTCTCCAGTCTTCTGGCACTTCTCCTGTTCTCCAAGTTTTTTCAAAGATTATGGAGAGGGGTTCAAAAATTTCTTCTGCTATCTCCTTCAGTACTCTGGGATGTAATTCATCTGGACCTGGAGACTTGAATTAATTTAGGTTAGCTAAGTGTTTCCTCACTATCTTTCTGTTTATAGATATCCTGGATTCTTCTATTCCCTTAATAGGACAGTGAAGAACAGTTGATGTTACATTTCCTTTCTGAGAGAAAACAGATGCAAAATAGGAATTTAAAAGTTCGGCCTTCTCAACATCCTGTCTTACCATTTCATCATTTTCATCCTGTAAAAATCCTATAGCATCTTTGACTTTTCTTTTACTTTTGACATATCCCCAAAATCCTTTATTATTGCTTTTGACATCTCTTGCAAGCCTCAATTCATTTTCAGCTTTAGTTAATCTGATTTGTGCCCTGCAGGTTCTGCAGACAGCATTATATTCTTCTTTAGATATGCCTCCCTCTTTCCATTTTATAAACATTTTTTTCTTCCTTTTTAGCATGAGCTTAAGTTCTGTGTTCATCCATCCTGGTTTCCTTAAATGCTTCCTATTCTTCCCTCTTTTCGGAATTGTTAACAATTGTGCTTTGAGAATTTCATTTTTCAAGATTTCCCATCCTTCCTGGACATTTTTGTCTTTAAGGATATCCAGCCATTGGATCCCTCCAATTCTCTTTCTGAATCCCTTAAAATCTGCCTTTCTGTAATCTAACCTTGACGTCTGAGTCTTCACCGGTCTTCCTCCTCTAGTTATCCAAAATTCTAAAATAGCATGGTCGCTACCTCCTAGGGTCCCAGCCACTTTTACCTCCTCAACCATTTCCTCCCTGTTTATAAGGATTAGATCCAAGGTAGCAGTTCCCCTTGTTTTCTCCCCTACCTTTTGAAAGATAAAGTTGTCAGCAAGATAGGATAAGAATTTCCTTGACCTGTTAGTTTTGCCTGAGAGAGATTCCCAACAAATGTCTGGATAGTTGAAATCTCCCATGACAACTATGTCATATTTTTTGGAGAACTTGGCCATTTGATGCATAAAGAGTTCATCCATATCTTCAGCTTGTACAGGCGGCCTGTAGTAAATGCCTACAATGGTGTCCTTTCCATTGCTCTGTCCTTGTATTCTTACCCAAACAGTTTCCACAGAACTCCCAGTCTCTGAAGCTTCAATCTCTGTGCAGATATACGCGTTTCTAACATACAATGCGACACCAACTCCTCGTTTATCAAGTCTGTTTCTTGCAAATAAGTTGTATCCTTCTAGTCTTGTATTCCAATCATGTGTATTGTCCCACCAAGTTTCAGTGATTCCAATGACATCATATTTCTTTTCCTGTGTTAGTAGTTCCAATTCTCCTTGTTTGTTGCCGATGCTTTGTGCATTAGTATAGAAACATTTTAGTTTGTGATTGTTTTCTCTTTCTCCAATATTTTTATTAATTATATTCTTTTGTCTTTGTTCTTCCTTTCCACTTCTAATAGCAGAGTGAGTTCTCAATAGCATTTGTCAGGTGTATGGCTTTTTCTGGTCTTCTGCTTCCCTTCCCATGTTGTTCTAGTTTAAAGCTCTCCTTACAAGTGTAGCAAGGCGACTTCCAAATACATGTTTTCCAGTCTTCGTAAGGTGCACCCCATCTCTAGCAAGTAGTCCATCGTAAAGGTAATTCCCTCCGTGATCCAGAAATCCAAATCGTTGCTGACGGCACCATCGACGTAGCCATTTGTTCACCTGCAGAATCTTATTCCACCTCCTTGTTCCCCGGCCACAAAAACCAGCCCGCAGCTGTCCCAGAAAAGGCGCATCTATAAGATGCGCCAATTCTGTCACTTAGCCCCTCTCTTCCCACTCCCGTGTAGCGGTGGGATGTGGGGTAATAAGGGGTTAATGTCGCCTTGCTATTGTAAGGTGACATTAAGCCCGGTTAATAATGGAGCGGCTTCAATAAGATGCCTATCCATTATTATTCTTATATTAATAAAGGGTTAAAAAACACACACATAAGAATAAAGTATTTTAATGAAATAAAACACAACACGGTTTTCATATTTTTATTGCTCACCCAGATCCAAGTGATGCCCTCGGTCTCCTGTAATAAAAATTAAAAAAATAAACCAACCGTATACTCCATGTCAGGCACAGTCCAATTGATAACGAGTGTCCCGCGACAATTTCCCCTATAGAACAGTGACATCAGGTGATGTCACTGCTCTATAGGGCCTCTGTTGTGAACTCTCTTAATCCGACTTTTGTGTCAGGGCTCCCTCTGGTGGACACTGCTGGTAGTGGAGCTGGTCAACAGGATGTTAATCCAACAGCTGCAGAGGATGATTGTTTGCTCAGTCCCCTGTTGTATTAGCCTTTTGCTAGACGCCAGTTCACACCTGAGTGCTGATACAGTGGGGGGCGAGGTTGTGCTAACCTCAGTATTTTTGTGCTTCAGTCATGTTGGAATTTTTAGGGTTTTTGCATGATTGCAGACAGTGCCTTTTCTGTCCTGTCCTATCTAGTCAGTGTGGGCCCCATCATTTGCTCAGTCTATTTTCTGTCTGTGTCCGTGTTTCATCTTGTCTCACTGACAATATATGTTTGGGGGCTGTCTATTCCTTTGGGGATCTGCTCCGGGGCAGTTTAGATTTCACCTTTCTGTTTTTAGGCTTAGTTAGTCCTCCGGCTGTGACAAAGCGTCTAGGGCATCGTAGGAACGCTCCACGGCTACTGCTATTTGTGCTGCTAAGATCAGGGGTCTGCAATCTGCTGAGTGACTAATCTCTCTGGTGTTCTGGTGGCATAGCCTTTTGCGCTTTCCTCCATGGTGGCCCATTCATAACAGAATCACCGGCCACAAACTGCAGACTCTAGGGTAGTCAAAAAAAGGAAAGATTTCTGTAAAAAAAAAAAAAAAAAAGTGTCAGAATTTTTTATATATTTTTTCCTCTTTTCTCTCTGGGGCCGTAGAAGGGGTTTTTTTCCTTAATGGAGACTAAGCAATTGTCCGATCGTGTTGAGCAGCTTGCTGCTGAAGTGCGGAGTATCTCTGCTTATCTCGCTCAATCATCTGTTGTAGAACCTAAGATCCCTACTCCTGATGTGTTTTCTGGGGATCGGTCTAAATTTCTGAACTTTAAGAATAATTGTAAACTATTTCTTGCTTTGAAGCCTAACTCCTCGGGCAGCTCGGTGCAGCAGGTTAAAATTGTCATTTCCCTGCTGCGCGGCGATCCCCAGGACTGGGCCTTTTCTCTGACATCTGGAGATCCTATTCAGGCTGATGTGGATGCATTTTTTCAAGCCCTGGGGTTATTGTATGATGAGCCTAATGCTATTGATCAAGCTGAGAAAACCTTATTGGCATTAAAACAGGGTCAAGATGCTGCTGAGTTATATTGTCAAAAATTCCGAAAGTGGGCGGTCCTTACTAAATGTAACAATGATGCCCTAGCAGCTCTCTTTCGGAAAGGTCTGGCAGAATCCGTAAAGGATGTTATGATGGGATTTCCTGTCCCTTCTGGTCTTGATGACTCTATGTCATTGGCCATTCAAGTTGATCGACGTTTACGAGAACGTAAAACTACGCGAGATCCGCCTTTCAAACAAACCTCTGAGCCCATGCAATGTGATAGGGTTTTGTCTAGGGTGCAACGTCAAGAGTTTAGAAGGCGTAATTAGTTATGCTTCTTTTGTGGAGATGCTTCTCATGCTATTTCAGTCTGCCCTAAGCGAGAGAAACGTTTTGCTCACTCATTTGCGATGGGCAGTGTGCAGTCTAAGTTTCTTTTGGCTGTTACCTTGATCTGCTCCTTGTCTACATTTTCCGCTAAGGCATTTGTGGATTCAGGAGCAGCTTTGAATCTGATGGATTTTGACTTCGCCAAGCATTGTGGTTTTCCTATGGTACCCCTGCAGACCCATATTCCTTTGAGGGGTATTGATGGGGTTGAATAAACCCCAGTTTTGGACCCAGGTGATTTTGCGTGTCGCCCCGGACCACCAAGAGAATTGTAAATTTTTGGTGCTGCGCAATTTACATATTATTGTACTGGGTTTTCCATGGTTGCAGACCCATAATACTGTGTTGAATTGGAAATCTGTGTCTGTGGTGAGTTGGGGTTGTCAATGTGCACTTGGTGACACTCCTGTTTTCTCCACCTCTCCCCAGTCTCAAGATGTTCCTGACTATTTGGCTGATTTTTCTCATGTATTTAGTGAGAGTAAGTCCACGTCTTTGCCTCCTCATAGGAGTTATGATTGTGCTAGTGAGTTGATGCCCAGTTGTAAATTTCCCAAAGGTCGGCTTTTCAACTTATCGGTACCTGAACATGATGCTATGCGATCTTATATCAAGGAGTCATTAGAGAAGGGTCATATAAGACCATCCTCTTCACCTTTAGGTGCTGGGTTTTTTTTGTGGACAAGAAAGATGGCTCATTAAGGCCATGTATTGACTATCGCTCCCTTAATAAGATAATAATAATAATAATAATTTTTATTTATATAGCGCCAACATATTCCGCAGCACTTTACAATTAAGCGGGGACATGTACAGACAATAAATTCAATACAAGTTAAGACAATTCAAACAGTGACATTAGGAGTGAGGTCCCTGCTCGCAAGCTTACAATCTACAAGGAAATGGGGGGACACAGTAGGTGAGAAATGCTTGTTAATTCAGGTCTGGCAATTATAATAGGGATTTTCATATAAAGCTGCATGATCCGGTCATCAGCCCGTGTGTTTAAGTGCAATAGACAAGTATCAAGTGCAGTTATCATGTGCATGAAGGGTGTGGAGACAGATGAATAGTAGGGTGCAGATTCAGAATAATATTTGTAAGGAGGGAACAGGGCAAAGTTAGCTTGAGTAGTTGATGTGGTAGGCTTGTTTGAAGAGATGGGTTTTCAAAGCGCGCTTGAATAGGTCAGGGCTAGGTATCAGTCTGATCGTCTGGGGAAGTGCATTCCAGAGAGCTGGAGCAGCACGAGAGAAGTCTTGGAGACGGAGGTGCGAGGTTCGGATTATGGGGGATGTTAGTCTTAGGTCATTTGTAGAACGGAGGGCACGTGTAGGGCGATAGACGGAGATGAGAGAGGAGATATAAGGCGGTGCAGAACAGTGGAGAGCTTTGTGGGTGAGAGAGATGAGTTTATACTGGACCCTGTAGCGAATAGGTAGCCAGTGTAATGACTGGCACAAGATGGAGGCATCGGTGAAGCGGCTGGACAGAAATATGACCCTGGCTGCCGCATTCAAGATGGATTGGAGAGGAGAAAGTTTGGTAAGAGGGAGACCGATCAGAAGAGAGTTGCAGTAGTCCAGACGAGAATGAATAAGAGCGACAGTAAGAGTCTTAGCAGTTTCAAAGGTGAGAAAAGGTCGGATTCTGGAGCTGTTTTTAAGATGCAGGTGACAAGAGCGACTGAGTGATCGGATGTACGGAGTAAAGGAAAGTTCAGTGTCGAATATGACCCCAAGACAGCGGCATGCTGCTTGGGAGTTATGGTTGAACCCTCCAGGGTTATTTCGATGTTAGGTAGAGTGAGGTTAGTAGAGGGGAGAAACACAAGAAGTTCAGTTTTAGAGAGATTTAGTTTCAGATAGAGGGAGGACATGATGCTAGAGACAGCATACAGACAATCCTTGGTATTTTGAATTAGGGTAGGGGTGATGTCAGGGGAAGAAGTGTATAATTGGGTGTCATCAGCATAGAGATGATACTGGAACCCAAATCTGCTGATTGTTTGTCCAATAGGGGCAGTGTATAAAGAGAAGAGGAGGGGGCCTAGGACTGAGCCCTGCGGGACCCCGATAGTAAGGGGACGAGAAGAGGAAGAGGAGCCGGAAAAAGATACAGTGAAGGAGCGGTCAGAGAGGTAGGAGGAGAACCAGGAGAGGGCTGTGTCCTTGAGGCCTATAGAGCGGAGCATAGTGAGGAGGAGCTGGTGATCCACAGTGTCAAATGTGGCAGAGAGATCCAGGAGAATCAGCAGGGAGCAATGACCTTTCGATTTAGCTGTTATTAAATCATTAGAGACTTTAGTGAGGGCAGTTTCAGTAGAGTGTAAAGAGCGGAAACCAGATTGTAAGGGGTCGAGAAGAGAGTTATCCGAGAGATAGCGGATTAGACGGGAGTGGACCAGGCGTTCCAGGAGTTTAGAGATGAAGGGAAGGTAAGAGACAGGTCTGTAGTTAGCAGTGCAGTTCTGGTCCAGGGATGGCTTTTTAAGTAAAGGGGTTATGATGGCATGTTTAAATGAGGAGGGAAATATACCTGAAGAAAGAGAGAGGTTAAATATTTTAGTCAGGTGAGTGGTGACCACTGGTGAGAGAGACTGCAGGAGCTGTGAAGGAATAGGGTCACTGTTGCAGGTTGTAGGCCGAGCAGAAGCGAGGAGCTTGGAAACTTCTTCTTCTGAAACAGGCTCAAAGATGTCTAGTGAGCTTGAGGTGCGGCAGGGAAGGGGATCCAGGCACTGAGGAGATAGGGCTGAGATATCCTGATGGATGTGGTTGATTTTTTCTAGGAAATAAATGGCCAGATCCTCACCGCTGAGGTTGGTGATGGGGGCCTGTACTTTAGGTTTCAGGAGGGAGTTTAAGGTTTCAAAAAGTCATCTTGGGTTGTTGGATAGTGATGTGATGAGGGTGGTGAAGTAGGATTGTTTGGCCAGATGAAGGGCAGAGTTATAGGTTTTGAGCATGAACTTATAGTGGATGAAGTCTTCTGCTAAAAGAGATTTTCTCCACTGCCGCTCTGCACACCTCGAGCAGCGCTGAAGAAAGCATGTTTGCGTTGTGTGCCAGGGCTGCCGTTGTCTGTGTCGGGTCTTTCTGCGTATAGAAGGTGCTGCTTCATCTAGGGCATTCTTCAGTGTATTATTGAAGTGTGACAATGCTATGTCTGGACAGGAGAGGGTGGAGATGGGGGCTAAAGATGTGTGGAGATTGTCCCTAAGCTGTTGGGTATTAATGGTACGTGTATTCCGATAAGTGTGGTAAGTGGGGGTGTCCCGGGTGAGGAGACAATTCTTGACAGAGAAGGAAAGAAGGTTGTGGTCCGAGAGCGGGAGAGGTGAGTTAGTAAAGTCGTGCAGCGAGCCGGGACGGGAGAAAACCAGGTCCAGAGTATTCCCATCCTCATGTGTAGGAGAATTAGTAAACTGTGAGAGGCCGAATGAAGAAGTTAGAGAAAGAAGATGAGAGGCAGACTGGGAGAGAGGATCATTGATGGGGATGTTAAAGTCTCCCATGATGAGGGTGGGGATGTCACAGGATAGAAAGTGAGTAAGCCAGACGGTGAAGTGGTCTAGAAACTGGTGGGAGGAGCCTGGAGGGCGATAAACAACCGCCACTCATAAGGAGAAGGGCTTAAAGAGTCTGACGGCGTGGACTTCAAAGGAAGGAAACGTAAGTGAGGGAACCGGGGGATGACCTGGAAAGCACATTGTGATGAAAGGAGCAAACCAACACCTCCACCCTGTCTGTTCTCAGGTCTGGGGGTATGTGAAAATTTCAGCCCACCAAACGAGAGAGCGGCAGCAGCAGTGGTGTCTGAATGCTGGATCCAGGTTTCTGTAATAGCCAGAAGGTTAAGGGAATTAGAGAGAAAAAGATCGTGAATGTAAGTCAGTTTGTTACACACAGACCGTGCATTCCAGAGAGCACATTGGAAAGTGAGAGGAGAAGGCATGCACTGAATGTTAATAAGATTAGCAGGGTTTCTATATGCAGCTAGAGGAGAGTAACGTATGCTGGTGGAGGGAGGCCCAGGGTTGGGGGAGATGTCACCTGCAACTATTAAAAGGAGAAAAAGCAGGTTGTGGGATGATTTGTATGAACATTTTGAGTGCTGCATGGTGGTTTTGGATGGTTTGGTGTGGGTAAGAAATGTCAATAGAGCCTCAGAGTTATACATGGGAGAGGGGAAAAGGGAGGGGTGGATATGCAGAGAGTGCACAGAATGTGTAAAAGGGCAGGCGAGTGGTTAGAAAGCAGAGGTGAAGACAAAAAAGCAGCAGATCACTGGTAAATATCAGTACCAATTGCCCCTGATTTCTGATTTATTTTCCAGGGTCAAAAGTGCTTGTTGGTTTACCAAACTTGACCTTAGGGGGGCGTATAATCTTATTCGCATCAAGCATGGAGATGAATGGAAGACGGCTTTTAATACTCCCGAGGGACATTTTGAGTACCCGATGATGCCTTTTGGGCTCACTTATACCCCTTCCGTCTTCCAGTCTTTTATGAACGATATTTTCTGGGACTTTGTGGATAAGTTTTTGATCATTTATCTGGATGATATTTTGATTTTTTCCAGTGATTGGGATTCTCATGTGGAACATGTTTGGACTGTGTTCCGGATCTTGAGAGAAAATGCTCTGTATGTTAAGGGATCGAAATGTCTCTTTGGTGTACAGAGGGTTTTGTTTTTGGGATCCATTTTGTCCCCGTCTGCTATTGAAATGGACCCAGCCAAGGTACAGGCCATCTATGATTGGGTTCAGCCACTTCTCTCAAGGTTCTCCAGAAGTTTTTGGGTTTTGCTCATTTCTCCCGTAAATTTATAAGTCATTTTTCTGTTATTGTTAAACCACTGACTGATTTGACCAAAAAGGGCGCTGATGTGGTGAATTGGTCTCCAGAGGCAGTTTTGGCATTTCAGGAGCTTAAGTGGAGATTATAATAATAATAATAATCTTTATTTATATAGCGCCAACATATTCCACAGTGCTTTACAGTTGAACAGTTTCAAACACAACAGTCATAAGTAACAACGTTAACAATACAATAATTAAAGTGAAATAAGATGACCATGCTCGTGGGAGCTTACAATCTACAATGAGTTGGGGGAGATTCAAAGCACAGGTTTGTATTTACAATGATGTATTTACAATGATGGCCCAGCCATCTTCAGGGGGTGGGGGTTAGATAGAGATAGTGAATGGGCTACACACACACAAACATAAAATGACTTTGATTACTGAATGTGATAGGCCGCTCTGAACAAATGTGTTTTGAGCGAGCGCCTAAAACTGTGCAAATTGTGGATGGTCCTAATATCTTGGGGTAGAGCATTCCAGAGGATTGGCACAGCAAGGGAGAAGTCTTGGAGTCGGGAGTGGGAGGTACGGATTAGGGCAGAGGTTAGTTGAAAGTCATTTGCAGAGCACAGCGGTCGATTAGGCCGATAGACAGAAGTGAGGGAGGAGATGTAAGGGGGTGCCGCACTGTGGAGAGCTTTGTGGGTGAGAACAAGTACTTTGAATTGTATCCTGTAATGAATGGGCAGCCAGTGTAACGACTGGCGAAGAGCGGACGCGTCCGAGTAACGATTAGCCAGAAGGACAACCCTGGCTGCTGCATTAAGGATGGACTGGAGAGGGGAGAGTTGAGTGAGGGGGAGGCCAATTAATAGAGCGTTACAGATTCACTTCTCCTCTGGTTCTACGGCAACCTGATGCCTCACTCCCATTTCAGGTGGAGGTAGATGCTTCTGAGATTGGTGCAGGAGCCGTTTTGTCTCAAAGAGATCAGGTAACCTCTAAGATGAATCCCTGTGCCTTCTTTTCTCGAAAATTTTCCCCATCTGAACGTAACTATGACGTGGGGAATCGGGAGTTGATGGCCATGAAGTGGGCATTTGAAGAGTGGAGAGATTGGTTGGAGGGAGCTAGACATCAAGTTGTGGTCCTTACCGACCAAAAGAATTTGATTTATCTTGAATCAGCCAAGCACTTGAATCCTAGACAGGCTAGGTGGGCCTTGTTTTTCACGCATTTTAATTTTGTGGTCACCTTTCTTCCGGGCACTAAGAATGTTAAGGGCCTGTCACACTAAGCGATATCGCTAGCAATATCGCTATAACGTCACTGGTTTTTGTGACGTTATAGCGATATTGCTAGCGATATCACTATGTCTGATACTTACCTCCGACCGCTCCCCCGCTGGTTATCGCTGATCGCGCGAGAACGTCCTGGACCGTTTCTCGTCGTCAGCTTCCTGCTGGGCTTCCTGCTGTGGTGACGAGCGACGCATTGACGTGGGCGGGAGGACGTCAGGATCGCC